>NC_091282.1:638517545-638826006 GCF_032444005.1 Ranitomeya imitator | reverse complement strand
TCAGAACCCAATGCTGCCACCACCACCCCTCTCTGCAAAATACATTCCTCCTCTCAGTATTAACTGCTGGAGAGAAACTACAAGACAAAGCATCTGCTTTAACATTCTTCGTCCCAGGGATATATGTTACGGAGAAATGAAACCGGGCAAAAAACAGTTTTGCAGCATCCAGATATATCAGATTGTTATGATCAGTAAAAACCTGTATCGGATGTCTAGCCCCCTCCAAAAAATGTCACCAATGCTCAAACGCGAGTTTAATAGCCAACAACTCTCTGTTCCCAACATCATAGCTGAGCTCAGTCTCTGAAATTTTTTTACAAAAGAAAACACAGGGATGGACCCCATCCTCTCCCTCTTGGGACAGAACTGCCCCCACCCCTACTGAAGAGGCATCAATCTCTACCAGAATGGCTTGGTCTCATCTGTCTGGATCAAAACAGGAGCAGATCTAAACCTCTCCTTGAGATGCTGAAAAGCCTTAACAGCCTCAGAGGACCATTGGACAGTATTGGAACCCTTTTTCGTGAGATCAGTTATAGGTTTAGCGATCACAGAAAACTTTTTTTATCAATTTTCTGTAATAATTAGCAAACCCTAAAAATCTCTAAACCAACTTCAAACATTCAGGCCTAGGCCACTCCAATACCGCCTGAACCTTCACTGGGTCCATCTCAAACCCATCACTGGACACAAGGTACCCCCAAAAACTCATTTTCTGTAACGCAAACTCGCACTTCTCCAATTTAGCAAAGAGTGAGTTTTCACTCAAAATCTGTAGAACTTCGCAGACTCTCTGCCAGTGCGACTCCAGATCGGACGAGTAGATCAAAATATCATTCAAATAAGCAATAACATTCCTACCGATCAACGACTTCAGAGTGTCAATAATGACATTCTGAAAAAATGCAGGTGCATTAGTAGGGCCAAAAGGCATCACCAGACACTCAAAATGACCTTCTGGGGTATTAAAGGCTGTCTTCCATTCATTGCCCTCCTTCACCCGCAGCAAATTATATGCCCCACGAAGGTCAATCTTAGAGAACCACTTCACTCTGGTAAGTTGGTTAAACAAATCCAGAATGAGCGGCAACAGGTAAGGATTGCGCACAGTGATCTTTCTAATCTCCCGAAAATCCAGACATGGCCTAAGGCCCCATCCTTCTTTTTGACAAAAAAGAATCCTACAGTCACAGGGGACTTAGAAGGCCTTATATGACCTGCAGCTAAACTAGTCTGTAGGGATTCCTTTAAGGCCTCCCTCTCGGGAATCATCAGATTAAATAAACGACTCTTACGAAGCGTGGCACCTGGGACGAACTCAATAGCGCAGTCGTAATCTCTATGGCATGGTAGAGCTTGCGACTCAACCTCCGAAAATATCCTCCAAAAATCCTCAATGGCTTCAGGTAGCTCCTTCTTCACAACAGCAGCAATGAGAACATTACAACAATTACCATAACACCCCTGACCCCAGGACCTTATAGTACAAGTATAGCAAGAACAAATAAGTCTATACACTTCTGATGTTCCATATTCACAGTAAGTGGGAACCCGGTAACCTTTTGAGAAATACACTCATGCTCCAGAGGAGTGTTCTCAATAGCCACAACAGTAATAGGAGATGACAATGGTTCAGAATCAAACTTATATTTGTCAAGGAATTGTTGATCAATCAAATTAAGTGCAGAACCACAATCCACCATTACCTGAAAATCAATGGAATGACCAAGATATGTGGTATTACCAGAAAAAAAAAAACTCCTGCGGATCGTAAATATGCAATACGAACTGGAG
Organism: Ranitomeya imitator; assembly: GCF_032444005.1. Taxonomy (NCBI): domain Eukaryota; kingdom Metazoa; phylum Chordata; class Amphibia; order Anura; family Dendrobatidae; genus Ranitomeya; species Ranitomeya imitator. The sequence continues at coordinate 638,824,209 of NC_091282.1, read as the reverse complement.
TGTTACTCCTACTGACATTTTTTTCCTTTCCTTATGCAAACCTCACATTGCTTAATAAAATGGTCAGCCTTACCACAATACAAGCATAGCCCTTCAGAAAACCTCTTCTCCCTCTCCTGGGTACGAGAGGACATCGCCCCAAGTTGCATCAGTTCCACACTGTTGACGGGGCAATCCTGAAAGACGGGGTTCAGCATTATAAGAGCCTTCTCTTCATTCTGTCTGTCTCTGAATCTTCTATCCACACTGATAGCTAACTGCATAGCAGTTTCCAAAGTATCAGGTGCATGATATGCAATGAGCAAAATTTTAACTCACTCAAATCTGCTAAAAACTGACTGTTGAGCGCTGGGTCATTCCACCTGACCTCTTCGGACCATCGTCTGAACTGGGTGCAATACCTCTCAGCATCAACAGAACCCTGTTTAAGTCGTCTGAGCTCTGTCTCAGCTGATGTGACCCGATCAGGATCATCATATAACAACCACATAGCAGAAAAAAATGCTTCTACTGATGTGAAACAAGGATCATCAGGATGTAATGAAAAAGCCCAGATTTGGGGTTCATTTCGCAATAAAGACATAATAATCCCCACACGCTGTAATTCACTCCCTGAAGATCTTGGTCTAAGCTAAAAATATAGTAAACATCCATTTTTAAACGTAAAAAATTCTGGCCGTTTACCAGAAAAAAAGTCAGGTAATCCTACCTTGAGTTCTTCAGAGCGTGCCCCAGAGCAATTACTCATGTGCTGTTGCAGGTCGGCTACATCCAAAGTTAACCCTTGCAAGCATTGAGCAAGTTCTTGGATGCTGCACATATTGAAGGAATCCGGGAGAGAATTTTTTTGCGTGGCTGGACAAACTGAACTAGATAGAAGGGGGAAAACTGACCCTGCACTGAGACTAGGCTGATACCCTACGATGGAGTGGGTGACTCATTCCTTGTGAATAGACCCACCAACGATCCTAGGTTAATCTCAGAAAAGACCTATAGATGGGGGAAGGAGGTCCCTGAAGGATCTAAGGACTGGGTATAAAAATGGGTCACCTCCTAATGGAAACACAGACGACTGCAGAAACCAACTGAAAACAGAAACTAAAGATAGCAGAACCAGAGATCAAAGAACTGTACAATATCAAATACAGAAGGCTATCAAAGCACCTAGCCAGAACTCAAACAGATTAACACTGTTGTCCAGCAAGGAATGGGAAGCAGGTGCTGGGTAATAAAAGGTGATACAATCACCTGACCTAAGACAACCCAGCACCAGGGGAAAAAGACCAGCAGCCAGAAAACCACAAGATGGCAGATGGTCAAAAAGCAAAACAGATTCTAACACTAACACTGATCTACAAAGCCATCCACAACCTGTCCCCTCCCTATCTCTCTGAAACTAATCTCCCAATATCTTCCCTCACGTTATCTTCGATCGTCCCAAGACCTCCTACTCTCCTCCACACTTATTCGTTCCTCACACCATCGCCTCCAAGATTTCTCCCGAATATCCCCCATCGTCTGGAATTCCACACCTCAACACGTCCGATTATCCACCACCCACGGATCCTTCAGGCGGAACCTGAAAACCCATCTCTTCAGGAAAGCCTACAGCCTGCAATAACCATTCCGCTGCATCGCCACTACCCGAGCTGCTGCCTCACCACCACCAGAGCTGCCGCATCCCCCACCTTCTGTCTCTTCCCCATTATCCCATAGAATGTATGTCCGCAAGGACAGTGTCCCCTCCCCTCTGTACCAGTGTCATTGTAAATTTGTTTACTGTAAACGATATCTATAACTCTGTACGTAACACCTTTCTCTTGTACTACACCACGGAATTAATGGTGCTATATAAATAATAATAATTATATACAAGAATATAACTACTATAATACTGCCTCTGTGTACAAGAATATAACTACTATAATACTGCTCCAATGTACAAGAATATAACTATTATAATACTGCCCCTAATGTACAAGAATATAGCTACTATAATAATGCTCCATATATACAAGAATATAGCTACTATAACACTGCCTCATATGTAGACTGTAACTACTGTAATACTGCCCCCTAATGTACAAGCCTATAACTTCTAATACTGCTCCTAAGTACAAGAATACAACTACTATATTACTACTACTACTACTACTACTACTACTACTACTACTACTACTACTACTACTACTACTACTACTAATAATAATTTTTATTTATATAGCGCCAACATATTCCGCAGCGCTTTACAGTTTAACAGTTTCAAACACAACAGTCATAAGTAATAACGTTAACAATACAATAATTAAAGCAAAATAAAACGACCCTGCTCGTGAGAGCTTACAATCTACTCCTATATACAAGAATAACTACTATAATACTGCTCCATATGTAGAAGAATATAACTACTATAATACTGCCCCCTAATGTACAAGAATATAACTACTGTAATACTACCCCTATGTACAAGAATATAACTACTATAATACTGCCCCTATGTACAAGAATATAACTACTATAATAGTGCTCCCTATGTACAAGAATATAACTACTATAATACTGCCCCTATGTACAAGAATATAACTACTATAATACTGCTCCTATGTACAAGAATATAACTACTATAATACTGCCTCTATGTACAAGAATATAACTACTATAATACTGCCCCTATGTACAAGAATATAACTACTATAATAGTGCTCCCTATGTACAAGAATATAACTACTATAATACTGCCCCTATGTACAAGAATATAACTACTATAATACTGCTCCTATGTACAAGAATATAACTACTATAATACTGCCCCTATGTACAAGAATATAACTACTATAATACTGCTCCTATGTACAAGAATATAACTACTATAATACTGCCTCTATGTACAAGAATATAACTACTATAATACTGCCCCTATGTACAAGAACATAACTACTATAATACTGCCCCCTATGTGCAAGAACATAACTACTATAATACTGCCCCCTATGTACAAGAATATAACTACTATAATACTGCCCCTATGTACAAGAATATAACTACTATAATACTGCCCCTATGTACAAGAACATAACTACTATAATACTGCTCCCAATGTACAAGAATATAACTACTATAATACTGCCCATATGTACAAGAATATAACTACTATAATACTGCTCCCTATGTACAAGAATATAACTACTATAATACTGCCCCTATGTACAAGAATATAACTACTATAATACTGCTCATTGAGCAGTATTATAGTAGTTATATTCTTGTACATAGGGGCAGTATTATAGTAGTTATATTCTTGTACATATGAGCAGTGCTCATATGTACAAGAATATAACTACTATAATACTGCTCATATATACAAGACTATAACTATAATAAATAATAATCTTTATTTTTATATAGCGCTAACATATTCAGCAGCGCTTTACAGTTTAAACACATTATCATCGCTGTCCCCGATGGGGCTCACAATCTAGATTCTCTATCAGTATGTCTTTGGAATGTGGGAGGAAACCGGAGTGCCCGGAGGAAACCCACGCAAACACAGAGAGCACATACAAACTCCTTGCAGATGTTGTCCTTGGTGGGATTTGAACCCAGGACTACAGCGCTGCAAGGCTGTAGTGCTATCCACTGAGCCACTGTGCTATTATAATACTGCCTCTATGTACAAGACTATAACTACTATAATACTGCCTCTATGTACAAGAATATAACTTCTTTAATACTGCCCCTACGTACAAGAATATAACTACTATAATACTGCCCCTATGTACAAGACTATAACTACTATAATACTGCCCCTGTGTACTAGAATATAGATAATATAATACTGCCCCTATGTACAAGAATATAACTACTATAATACTGCCCCATATGTAGAAGAATGTAACTACTATGATACTACTCCCTGTATACAGGAACATTATCACCTCATCAGTACCAGCTTCTTGGACAACATCTACACCTCTGGTGACTTCTTTCATAATTTCCAAGGAGGTCTGGCCATTATATTTATTACTAGCTATTGAACCCGTTCTATGCCCAGGTGGCGAGCATTTATATTGGTATATGGTCTCCATCCTGATATGTGCTGCTCCATCCTGCGTCCCCATCCTGTCATGTGCTGCTCCATCCTGCGCCCCCATTCTGACATGTGCTGCTCCCATCCTGCGCCCCCATTCTGAAATGTGCTGCACCCATCCTGCGCCTCCATTCTGACATGTGCTGCACCCATCCTGCGCCTCTATTCTGACATGTGTTGCACCTATCCTGCGTCTCCATTCTGACATGTGCTGCACCCATCCTGCGCCTCCATTCTGTCATTTGCTGCTCTCATCCTGCGCCCCCATCCTGTCATGTGCTGCTCCCATCCTGCGCCCCCGTTCTGTCATGTGCTGCTTCCATCCTGCGCCCCGTTCTGTCATGTGCTGCTGCCATCCTGTGCCCCCGTTCTGTCATGTGCTGCTGCCATCCTGCGCCCCCGTTCTGTCATGTGCTGCTGCCATCCTGCGCCCCCGTTCTGTCATGTGCTGCTCCCATCCTGCGCCCCCGTTCTGTCATGTGCTGCTCCCATCCTGCGCCCCCGTTCTGTCATGTGCTGCTCCCATCCTGCGCCCCCGTTCTGTCATGTGCTGCTCCCATCCTGCGCCACCGTTCTGTCATGTGCTGCTCCCATCCTGCGCCCCCATCCTGTCATGTGCTGCTCTCATCCTGCGCCCCCATCCTGTCATGTGCTGCTCCCATCCTGCGCCCCCGTTCTCTCATGTGCTGCTCCCATCCTGCGTCACCATTCTTTAATTTGCTGCTCCCATCCATATGCCCCATACGCTGCTCCATAAAGGTTTATGGCCCCCATAAGATGCTCCATAGTATATGCCCCGTACACTGCTCCATAAAGGTTGATGGCCCCCATAAGTTGCTCCATAGTGTATGCCCCGTACGCTGTTCCATAAAGGTTTATGGCCCCCATAAGATGCTCCATTTTATATGCCCCCGTACACTGCTCCATTATGGTTTATGGCCCCATAAGATGCTCCATGGTATATGCCCCCCGTACACTGCTCCATAAAGGTTTATGGCCCCCATAAGATGCTCCATGGTATATGCCCCCGTACACTGCTCCATAAAGGTTGATGGGCCCCATAAGATGCTCCATAGTATATGCTCCCGTACACTGCTCCATTATGGTTAGTGTATGCCCCGTACGCTGTTCCATAAAGGTTTATGGCCCCCATAAGATGCTCCATTTTATATGCCCCCGTACACTGCTCCATTATGGTTTATGGCCCCATAAGATGCTCCATGGTATATGCCCCCCGTACACTGCTCCATAAAGGTTTATGGCCCCCATAAGATGCTCCATGGTATATGCCCCCGTACACTGCTCCATAAAGGTTGATGGGCCCCATAAGATGCTCCATAGTATATGCTCCCGTACACTGCTCCATTATGGTTTATGGCCCCATAAGATGCTCCATAATATATGCCCCGTATGCTGCTGCAATATATATATTAAAAAAATACTATACTCACCTATCATCGCTGGGCACCGAGTGCTGGGGGGCCTGAGCAGGCGGGGACACCGGTGCGCTGTGGGGGTCAGGTGCCGGTATCGCCGCCAGCTCAGGCCCCCCAGCACTTGCTATATTCACCTGGCCCCATTCCACCGCTGCGCACCGCCATCCTCCAGGTCCTCTGGCTGCGACTGGTCAGTCAGAGGGCGGCGCCGGCACGCATTAAGCGCGTCATCGCGCCCTCTGAACTGAACATCAGAGGCCGAGGACCGGGGACACGGAGACGGAGCCGCACGCAGCGCTGGAACGGGGACAGGTGAATATAGCCGATACTTACCCTCCTGGCGGTCCCTGCTTCTCTGTTGGAGATCGCGGTGTGCGTTCAGTGTTTACGCATACCGCGATCTCCTGGGAGGGTCACTCTGTGGGGGCCAGACTGCGCCGGCGCTTGCGCAGTCTATAAAGGCTTCGGACAGAGTGACGCTCCCAGCGTTATATTATAGATGTTCTGCATGAGTGCAATCACGCAATGTATGCCCGGGTCCTGAGCACAGGTTACAGATAACGGGTCCTGTGCATTTGTCCTTTGTATGCCCGAACTGTCCACATAATGAGCATGTGATACAAGAGCAGTTCATAGTGAGGTGCCTGCCCCCACATCTATGGCACAGACGTGGCTGACCGGGGTAATAGCATATCCCCCTCTCTGAGCCCAGGTAGAAGGAGTGCGGCAGATGTCTGGTTACACCATTCTCTTGTAGAAGCTGAATTTTCACAGAATATCCTCCATTCCATATTTGCTCCTCATCATATATCTTCTCGGGATGAAATCTCACCATGCACTGCCAGCTCAGCCAGTGCTGCAGATCCGCCAGTGCCACCACCTCAGACTGGAACAAAACAGTGGCCGTTATTTCCTGTGGCTTAGACAGCTGGATACAATGAAGATGATCCCAGATCTCATCTCCTTTAGTGTCAGTATAGATGTTCCAGAACAGATCCAGATCACACTGGAGGTTAAAACTGATGTCATAGATCCTGCTGGATGGGACATGGATCAGAGCGTAGACCTCAGACGCCTTAAACTTCATAAACTATTTCAGAAGAACTTTTCCCATATAGATTCTGGATGGGATCTTCTCCTTCGTTCCTGTGTACTTTACCCTGACTACGTTTCTCCTCTGAGGTGGAGGGTTCACTAGTCTTGTAACATTGGAGAACAGTCTCCTGAACTGATGTTGGTCAGCAGAAGGGTCAGTGCTGGAGCTTTCCCCAGCCGCAGGTGGATCAGTGCTGGAGCTTTCCCCAGCCGCAGGTGGATCAGTGCTGGAGCTTTCCCCAGCCGCAGGTGGATCAGTGCTGGAGCTTTCCCCAGCCGCAGGTGGATCAGTGCTGGAGCTTTCCCCAGCCGCAGGTGGATCAGTGCTGGAGCTTTCCCCAGCCTCAGGTGGATCAGTGCTGGAGTCTTCCCCAGCCGCAGGTGGATCAGTGCTGGAGTCTTCCCCAGCCGCAGGTGGATCAGTGCTGGAGTCTTCCCCAGCAGCAGGTGGATCAGTGCTGGAGTCTTCCCCAGCAGCAGGTGGATCAGTGCTGGAGTCTTCCCCAGCCGCAGGTGGATCAGTGCTGGAGTCTTCCCCAGCCGCAGGTGGATCAGTGCTGGAGTCTTCCCCAGCCGCAGGTGGATCAGTGCTGGAGCTTTCCCCAGCCGCAGATGGATCAGTGCTGGAGTCTTCCCTAGCTGCAGGTGGATCAGTGCTGGAGTCTTCCCCAGCTGCAGGTGGATAAGTGCTGAAGTCTTCCTGAGCCGCAGGTGGATCAGTGCTGGAGTCTTCCCCAGCTGCAGGTGGATCAGTGCTGAAATCTTCCCCAGCCCCATGATTAGTGACACCTGTTTGTGCTGCAAAAACACCCAGATCCACTACTGATTGTTGCACAATGCGGTCTCCATTCACTGACATGGAGGGTTCAGACGCCATTATAATGTTTGTATTATCTGTTACAGACAGGCAATCGCTAGTGCCAGTGAGCGGGGTCTCACACACAAAGTCAGCACTTTCTTTATCACTCTCAGTCACTGTGCTCACTGCATTGCTGCATTCAAAGGGCCCTGCAGTTAACCCCTCGTTTGCTGACACACTTTCCTCTGGAGCATTGTCTGCTGCCTCAGACCCCTCACATTGTGCGGCTGATATAAGTTCTGCATTTCTTACCGGACTTCCTTGCTCCACACCGTGCACAGTTTTATATTTAATGTCCTTTTTACCAATAAAGTGTTTTCTACTCGTCTTCTGGGCTCTGGCTCCTCATCCTTTTTCTCCATAGCCCAGGTTTCCTTTCTGGGCACAGAGTTTACATCTTTGTCTAGGTTTTCTTTCCGAATGGCCAGCTCTCGTCTGCAGTCATCCAGGCTCTCACTTTTCATCAGTTTTAGCTTTGGATCAGTCTCTTTCTTAATTTTATCTTTTAATTTGCTGATTTGCAATTCCAGCTTAAAAATACTTTGCCTTGTAACTTTAGCACTTAATCCAGTAACATAACAAGCAGGTTTAGAAGACTCACCAACAGAGGCGTAGCTAGAGCTTTTGCCGCCCGGGGCTGTTCCCGAGTTTGGCGCCCCCCCCCCCTCCCCCGGCTCAATACACACAAAGGTTACCAAAAATGGTTTTCCTGTTTTGTAGAACTTAAACTGGGCCTAATGGTGTCACCCCCACATGCCAAACCTGTGACTTAATACCACCACACCGTGACCAGACCACATAGTGACCGAATAATACTACATACAAGGGACAAATACCACAACACCATTTCCAGACCACATATTACCACCACATAGTGACTGAATACTACAATACTGATCAGTAATAAAAAAAAAACAACACAATACTATCACCATAAGTGCCAGTATTCACAGGAGATCTGTACTTAGTATGCAGTGTCTGTGTAGAGGTAATACAGAGATCACTGGTGACATTATACACAGGACCTCTATATAGTATACAGTGTATAGTGTCAGTGTATAGGTAACACTGACTCACCAGTGACGTCTCTAGGTGAAGTCCTTCATCTTTCATCCAGCACAGACCGCCATCATTCCTTCCAGCCAGGACTCGTTTCTGCAGGAAATAACACAGTTATCTCGAGCTCCGCTTGCAGAACACATTACTTAATTTTTCACAACTTCTACATTACATCACATGAAGACAAAAAGGCGATATAGTAACACTCTACACAATAACAGTACCGCCCCCCCATTTAAAACAGTATACTCAAAAAATAAAATAAATACATCACTGCAGTAATAATATCCCTTAATTAGCCCCTATGGTAACACTATTCCCCACCCTGGCCCCGTTTATCTCATTCCTGGCTCCAGCCATATGTTCTCGTATCCTGCCCTCATGACTATCCATTCTACACCATATGATCTCCCCATCCTGCCCCACCAGCCTCCATCGTATCCATCCTGCCCCATGATCCAATCTTGCCCCATGTCTCCAATCATGCCCCAAGTCCTGCCCCCAGTGTGTCCAGCAATCTGCCCCAGTGTGTCCAGCATATTACCCCCATTGTGTCCAGCATATTACCCCCAGTGTGTCCAGCAATCTGCCCCAGTGTGTCCAGCAATCTGCCCCATGGTCTCCTGTATTGCCCCAGTGTGTCCAGCATTCTGCCCCATGGTCTCCAGTATTGCCCCAGTGTGTCCAGCATTCTGCCCCATGGTCTTCAGTATTGCCCCAGTGTGTCCAGCATTCTGCCCCATGGTCTCCATTATTGCCCCGGTGTGTCCAGCAATCTGCCCCATGGTCTCCAGTATTGCCCCTGTGTGTCCAGCATTCTGCCCCATGGTCTCCAGTATTGCCCCGATGTGTCCAGCATTCTGCCCCATAGTCTCCAGTATTGCCCCAGTGTGTCCAGCAATCTGCCCCATGGTCTCCAGTATTGCCCCAGTGTGTCCAGCAATCTGCCCCATGGTCTCCAGTATTGCCCCGGTGTGTCCAGCAATCTGCCCCATGGTCTCCAGTATTGCCCCAGTGTGTCCAGCATTGCCCCCAGAGTCAGACATAAAAAAAAAAAAAAAAAGTAAAATCCTCACCTCTCCCGTTCCTAGCGCAGGTCCGGTGCAGTCAGCGTCTCTCCGGCTCTGCGACGCTCAGGACAGAGAGGCAGAGCGGCGCGCACAGTAGTGACGTCATCGCGCCCTCTGCTCTGAGACGTCGCAGAGTCAGAGGACGCTGTAGCTGCCGGCGCCGCAGGAACCAGGAGAGGCGAGTATAGAGCGGGGGGCGGGGGCCCAGGGGCGGGGGGAGCCTGGTTGTGGCGGCGGACGGCGCCGCCCGAAGATTTAAAGGGGCGTCTTTTTTTTTTTTTTTTCCCTTTCTCCTGCAGCGCCGGCCGCCCCCCGCATTGTGCCGCCCGGGGCGGACCGCCCCCCCCGCACCCCCCTTCCTACGCCACTGCTCACCAACCACCATTTCCAGCTTTCCATTGCCACCAGGTCCATGCTGCAGGCCATGCTCCAGGCTGGAGGTTCCCTTGGATCATCAGCCCAGCATCCCTCCCCTCCACCTGGGTCAGAAGCCATGCCTCCACCCTGCCGGGAGCTCACAAACACACGTCTATCCTCTCCTATGTACAAGAATAGAACTTCTATAATACTGCCCCCTATGTACAAGAATATAACTACTATAATACTGCTCCTATGTACAAGAATATAACTACTACAATACTGCCCCCTATGTACAAGAAAATAACTACTACAATACTGCCCCCTATGTACAAGAAAATAACTACTACAATACTGCCCCCTATGTACAAGAAAATAACTACTATAATACTGCCCCTATGTACAAGAAAATAACTACTGTAGTACTGCTCCTATGTACAAGAAAATAACTACTGTAATACTGCTCCCTATGTACAAGAATATAACTACTATAATACTGCCCCCCATGTACAAGAATATAACTACTATAATACTGCTCCTATATAAAAGAATATAACTACTATAATACTGCTCCTAGGTACAAGAATATAACTACTATAATACAGCCCCCTATGTACAAGAATATACCGTAACTACTACAATACTGCCCCCTAAGTACAAGAATATAACTACTATAATACTGCTCCTATGTACAAGAATATAACTACTACCATACTGCCCCCTATGTACAAGAAAATAACTACTATAATACTGCTCCTATGTACAAGAATATAACTACTACAATACTGCCCCCTATGTACAAGAAAATAGCTACTATAATACTGCTCCTATGTACAAGAATATAACTACTATAATACTGCTCTCTATGTACAAGAAAATAACTACTATAATACTGCTCCTTTGTACAAGAATATAACTACTGTAATACTGCCCCCTATGTACAAGAATATAACTACTATAATACTGCCCCCTATGTACAAGAATATAACTACTATAATACTGCCCCTATGTACAAGAATATACCGTAACTACTACAATACTGCCCCCTAAGTACAAGAATATAACTACTATAATACTGCCCCCTATGTACAAGAATATAACTACTATAATACTGCTCCTATATACAAGAATATAACTACTATAATACTGCTCCTAGGTACAAGAATATAATTACTATAATACTGCCCCCTATGTACAAGAAAATAACTACTATAATACTGTCCCTATGTACAAGAATATAACTACTATAATACTGCCCCTTATGTACAAGAATATAACTACTATAATACTGCTCCTATGTATAAAAGAATATAACTACTATAATACTGCCCCCTATGTAGAAGACTATAACTACTATAATACTGCTCCTATGTACAAGAATATAACTACTATAATACTGCTCCTATGTACAAAAATATAACTACTATAATACTGCTCCTATGTACAAGAATATAACTACTATAATACTGCTCCCTAACCTACAAGAATATAACTACTATAATACTGCTCCCTAACCTACAAGAATATAACTACTATAATAATCGCTAGTGCCAGTGAGCGGGGTCTCACACACAAAGTCAGTACTTTCTTTATCACTCTCAGTCACTGTGCTCACTGCATTGCTGCATTCAAAGGGCCCTGCAGGTAACCCCTCGTTTGCTGACACACTTTCCTCTGGAGCATTGTCTGCTGCCTCAGACCCCTCACATTGTGCGGCTGATATAAGTTCTGCATTTCTTACCGGACTTCCTTGCTCCACACCGTGCACAGTTTTATATTTAATGTCCTTTTTACCAATAAAGTGTTTTCTACTCGTCTTCTGGGCTCTGGCTCCTCATCCTTTTTCTCCATAGCCCAGGTTTCCTTTCTGGGCACAGAGTTTACATCTTTGTCTAGGTTTTCTTTCCGAATGGCCAGCTCTCGTCTGCAGTCATCCAGGCTCTCACTTTTCATCAGTTTTAGCTTTGGATCAGTCTCTTTCTTAATTTTATCTTTTAATTTGCTGATTTGCAATTCCAGCTTAAAAATACTTTGCCTTGTAACTTTAGCACTTAATCCAGTAACATAACAAGCAGGTTTAGAAGACTCACCAACAGAGGCGTAGCTAGAGCTTTTGCCGCCCGGGGCTGTTCCCGAGTTTGGCGCCCCCCCCCCTCCCCCGGCTCAATACACACAAAGGTTACCAAAAATGGTTTTCCTGTTTTGTAGAACTTAAACTGGGCCTAATGGTGTCACCCCCACATGCCAAACCTGTGACTTAATACCACCACACCGTGACCAGACCACATAGTGACCGAATAATACTACATACAAGGGACAAATACCACAACACCATTTCCAGACCACATATTACCACCACATAGTGACTGAATACTACAATACTGATCAGTAATAAAAAAAAAAACAACACAATACTATCACCATAAGTGCCAGTATTCACAGGAGATCTGTACTTAGTATGCAGTGTCTGTGTAGAGGTAATACAGAGATCACTGGTGACATTATACACAGGACCTCTATATAGTATACAGTGTATAGTGTCAGTGTATAGGTAACACTGACTCACCAGTGACGTCTCTAGGTGAAGTCCTTCATCTTTCATCCAGCACAGACCGCCATCATTCCTTCCAGCCAGGACTCGTTTCTGCAGGAAATAACACAGTTATCTCGAGCTCCGCTTGCAGAACACATTACTTAATTTTTCACAACTTCTACATTACATCACATGAAGACAAAAAGGCGATATAGTAACACTCTACACAATAACAGTACCGCCCCCCCATTTAAAACAGTATACTCAAAAAATAAAATAAATACATCACTGCAGTAATAATATCCCTTAATTAGCCCCTATGGTAACACTATTCCCCACCCTGGCCCCGTTTATCTCATTCCTGGCTCCAGCCATATGTTCTCGTATCCTGCCCTCATGACTATCCATTCTACACCATATGATCTCCCCATCCTGCCCCACCAGCCTCCATCGTATCCATCCTGCCCCATGATCCAATCTTGCCCCGTGTCTCCAATCATGCCCCAAGTCCTGCCCCCAGTGTGTCCAGCAATCTGCCCCAGTGTGTCCAGCATATTACCCCCATTGTGTCCAGCATATTACCCCCAGTGTGTCCAGCAATCTGCCCCAGTGTGTCCAGCAATCTGCCCCATGGTCTCCTGTATTGCCCCAGTGTGTCCAGCATTCTGCCCCATGGTCTCCAGTATTGCCCCAGTGTGTCCAGCATTCTGCCCCATGGTCTTCAGTATTGCCCCAGTGTGTCCAGCATTCTGCCCCATGGTCTCCAGTATTGCCCCGGTGTGTCCAGCAATCTGCCCCATGGTCTCCAGTATTGCCCCTGTGTGTCCAGCATTCTGCCCCATGGTCTCCAGTATTGCCCCGATGTGTCCAGCATTCTGCCCCATGGTCTCCAGTATTGCCCCAGTGTGTCCAGCAATCTGCCCCATGGTCTCCAGTATTGCCCCAGTGTGTCCAGCAATCTGCCCCATGGTCTCCAGTATTGCCCCGGTGTGTCCAGCAATCTGCCCCATGGTCTCCAGTATTGCCCCAGTGTGTCCAGCATTGCCCCCAGAGTCAGACATAAAAAAAAAAAAAAAAAAGTAAAATCCTCACCTCTCCCGTTCCTAGCGCAGGTCCGGTGCAGTCAGCGTCTCTCCGGCTCTGCGACGCTCAGGACAGAGAGGCAGAGCGGCGCGCACAGTAGTGACGTCATCGCGCCCTCTGCTCTGAGACGTCGCAGAGTCAGAGGACGCTGTAGCTGCCGGCGCCGCAGGAACCAGGAGAGGTGAGTATAGAGCGGGGGGCGGGGGCCCAGGGGCGGGGGGAGCCTGGTTGTGGCGGCGGACGGCGCCGCCCGAAGATTTAAAGGGGCGTCTTTTTTTTTTTTTTTCCCTTTCTCCTGCAGCGCCGGCCGCCCCCCGCATTGTGCCGCCCGGGGCGGACCGCCCCCCCCGCACCCCCCTTCCTACGCCACTGCTCACCAACCACCATTTCCAGCTTTCCATTACCACCAGGTCCATGCTGCAGGCCATGCTCCAGGCTGGAGGTTCCCTTGGATCATCAGCCCAGCATCCCTCCCCTCCACCTGGGTCAGAAGCCATGCCTCCACCCTGCCGGGAGCTCACAAACACACGTCTATCCTCTCCTATGTACAAGAATAGAACTTCTATAATACTGCCCCCTATGTACAAGAATATAACTACTATAATACTGCTCCTATGTACAAGAATATAACTACTACAATACTGCCCCCTATGTACAAGAAAATAACTACTACAATACTGCCCCCTATGTACAAGAAAATAACTACTACAATACTGCCCCCTATGTACAAGAAAATAACTACTATAATACTGCCCCTATGTACAAGAAAATAACTACTATAGTACTGCTCCTATGTACAAGAAAATAACTACTGTAATAGTGCTCCCTATGTACAAGAATATAACTACTATAATACTGCCCCCCATGTACAAGAATATAACTACTATAATACTGCTCCTATATAAAAGAATATAACTACTATAATACTGCTCCTAGGTACAAGAATATAACTACTATAATACAGCCCCCTATGTACAAGAATATACCGTAACTACTACAATACTGCCCCCTAAGTACAAGAATATAACTACTATAATACTGCTCCTATGTACAAGAATATAACTACTACCATACTGCCCCCTATGTACAAGAAAATAACTACTATAATACTGCTCCTATGTACAAGAATATAACTACTACAATACTGCCCCCTATGTACAAGAAAATAACTACTATAATACTGCTCCTATGTACAAGAATATAACTACTATAATACTGCTCTCTATGTACAAGAATATAACTACTATAATACTGCTCCTTTGTACAAGAATATAACTACTGTAATACTGCCCCCTATGTACAAGAATATAACTACTATAATACTGCCCCCTATGTACAAGAATATAACTACTATAATACTGCCCCTATGTACAAGAATATACCGTAACTACTACAATACTGCCCCCTAAGTACAAGAATATAACTACTATAATACTGCCCCCTATGTACAAGAATATAACTACTATAATACTGCTCCTATATACAAGAATATAACTACTATAATACTGCTCCTAGGTACAAGAATATAATTACTATAATACTACCCCCTATGTACAAGAAAATAACTACTATAATACTGTCCCTATGTACAAGAATATAACTACTATAATACTGCCCCTTATGTACAAGAATATAACTACTATAATACTGCTCCTATGTATAAAAGAATATAACTACTATAATACTGCCCCCTATGTAGAAGACTATAACTACTATAATACTGCTCCTATGTACAAGAATATAACTACTATAATACTGCTCCTATGTACAAAAATATAACTACTATAATACTGCTCCTATGTACAAGAATATAACTACTATAATACTGCTCCCTAACCTACAAGAATATAACTACTATAATACTGCTCCCTAACCTACAAGAATATAACTACTATAATACTGCTCCTATGTATAAGAATATAACTACTATAATACTGCCCCCTATGTACAAGAATATAACTACTATAATACTGCCCTCTATGTACAAGAATATAACTACTATAATACTGCCCCCTATGTACAAGAATATAACTACTATAATACTGCCCTCTATGTATAAGAATATAACTACTATAATACTGCCCCTATGTACAAGAATATAACTACTATAATACTGCTCCTATGTAGAAGAATATAACTACTATAATACTGCCCCCTATGTACAAGAATATAACTACTATAATACTGCTCCCTATGTACAGGAATATAATTACTATAATACTGCTCCTATGTACAAGAATATAACTACTATAATACTCCTCCTATGTACAAAGATATAACTGATATAATAGTGCTCACTATCTCCAAGGATATACATACTACAGGGTGGGCCATTTATATGGATCCACCTAAATAAAATGGGAATGGTTGGTGATATTAACTTCCTGTTTGTGGCTCATTAGTATATGGGAGGGGGAAACTTTTCAAGATGGGTGGTGACCATGGCGGCTATTTTGAAGTCGGCCATTTTGGATCCAACTTCATTTTTTTTCAATGGGAAGAGGGTCATGTGACACATCAAACTTATTGAGAATTTCATAAGAAAAACAATGGTATACTTGGTTTTAATGCAACTTTATTGTTTCATGAGTTATTTACAATTTTCTCT
The DNA here is from genome assembly GCF_032444005.1 of Ranitomeya imitator. Lineage (NCBI taxonomy): Eukaryota > Metazoa > Chordata > Amphibia > Anura > Dendrobatidae > Ranitomeya > Ranitomeya imitator. The sequence continues at coordinate 638,808,022 of NC_091282.1, read as the reverse complement.
TTGTTTACAGCAATTGAATGTCGCCGAGGTTAACACATGAGGAGAGGACAGAAATTGTGTTGTCTGGTGAACACAGTATCCGGGTCATTGCAGCAGATTTTAATGCAAGACACCCTACGAGAGCTTCCATCTCGCTACAGTTAGCAAACTGCTTGCAAAATTTCGTGAATATACAATGTGCCACAAACAGGAAGTTGACATCACAAATCATTCCCATTTTATTAAGCGAAGAAGTACAAAAGGAACCGAATACATGCCCAAATTAAATAATGATGTATTTATTTCGGCGTCAGCCTTCGTCAGGGGGTCGACGCCGAAACGCACGTCGGGGTCGGGCGCATCCAGGAGACGGTCTTTACATCACCCACAGGTAATGTTGTTTGTGGCCATAATCATAGTATGATACATCAGCAGCAACTATTGCATGCATTCTAGTCTTTGAATATTCATAAGCGGTTGCTATCCTAACCTTTACTAACTCTGCACTTGCACCTTATTTTTATTGTGTTCCTCCATGCACACACTTGCCGCATTTTTTCCTGTGGATATTAATTTGCTACTATTTACTTATTTATTTATACTGTTAACCAATGTGTTCTCATGAGTCACCTTAGCATATTGTATAAATACGTTTCTGTCTCCTGGTGTAGCGCCTCTCTGTTTGGTATCTCCCCTCCCTCACCACATGGTGTACCCCATCCTTAATAAATACATCATTATTTAATTTGGGCATGTATTCGGTTTCTTTTGTTCTTCTTCGCTTATAAAACTTCCGAGTTCTCCACTACTCAGTCCATGTTGGTATACGCAGTAGCTACAACTGATAAATTTTGTTTTGTATATAACTTTCGCTTGACTGATTCATTCTGTACGTATACCTTGCCTTGAGTTTTGTCTTAATTCCATTTTATTTAGGTGTATCCATATAAATGGCCCACCCTGCAAATCGCTTTCACAGTCATAACCATCAAAACTAGTTAATATATTTCCTCTGACCAATAAAACACAATTCTCGGCAGGGTATAAACCGTGAAGTGCATGCAGTGTACATGTCAGCCATAGAGCACAGTGTGTGACAGCACTTAACAATTTCTTACTGACATAAAGACTTAGCATTTTCATATAGTGACCACTAGGCGTCCCCCACTGAATAGAGATGTGATTTATGCAATAGTAGTTATAAGTACAATGACACTGACGCTTGGGGTACAGGATAATGACACTTGGGGTACAGGATAATGGCACTGACACTTGGGGTACAGAATAATGACACTGACACTTGGGGTACAGGATGATGACACTTGGGGTACAGGATAATGGCACTGACACTTGGGGTACAGAATAATGACACTGACACTTGGGGTACAGGATAATGACACTGACACTTGGGGTACAGGATAATGACACTTGGGGTACAGGATAATGACACTGACACTTTGGGTACAGGATAATGGCACTGACACTTGGGTACAGAATAATGACACTGACACTTGGGGTACAGGATAATGACACTGACACTTGGGTACAGAATAATGACACTGACACTTGGGGTATAGGATAATGACACTGACTTGGGGTACAGGATAATGACACTGACACTTGGGGTACAGGATAATGGCACTGACACTTGGGGTACAGGATAATGACACTGACACTTGGGGTACAGGATAATTACAGTGACACTTGGGGTACAGGTTAATGACACTGACACTTGGGATACAGGATAATGGCACTGACACTTGGGGTACAGGATAATGACACTGACACTTGGGGTACAGGATAATGACACTGACACTTGGGCTACAGGATAATGACACTGACGCTTGGGGTGCAGGATAATGACACTTGGGGTACAGGATAATGGCACTGACACTTGGGGTACAGGATAATGACACTGACACTTGGGGTACAGGATAATGACACTGACACTTGGGGTACAGGATAATGACACTGACACTTGGGGTACAGGATAATGACACTGACACCTGGGGTACAGGATAATGACACTTGGGGTACAGGATAATGGCACTGACACTTGGGTACAGAATAATGACACTGACACTTGGGGTACAGGATACTGACACTGACACTTGGGGTACAGGATAATGATTACAGTGACACTTGGGGTACAGGATAATGACACTGACACTTGGGGTACAGGATAATGATTACAGTGACACTTGGGGTACAGGATAATGACACTGACACTTGGGGTACAGGATAATGGCACTGACACTTGGGGTACAGGATAATGACACTGACACTTGGGGTACAGGATAATGACACACACATGGGGTACAGGATGATTACAGTGACACTTGGGGTACAGGTTAATGACACTGACACTTGGGATACAGGATAATGGCACTGACACTTGGGGTACAGGATAATGACACTGACACTTGGGGTACAGGATAATGACACACACTTGGGGTACAGGATAATGGCAATGACACTTGGGGTACAGGATAATGGCACTGACACTTGGGGTACAGGATAATGGCACTGACACTTGGGGTACAGGATAATAACACTGACACTTGGGGTACAGGATAATAGCACTGACACTTGGGGTACAGGATAATGGCACTGACACTTGGGGTACAGGATAATAGCACTGACACTGGGGGTACAGGATAATGACACTGACACTTGGGGTACAGGATAATGACACACACTTGGGGTACAGGATAATGACACTGACACTTGGGGTACAGGATAATGGCACTGACACTTGGGGTACAGGATAATGGCACTGACACTGGGAGTACAGGATAATGACACTGGGGGTACAGGATAATGGCACTGACACTTGGGGTACAGGATAATAGCACTGACACTTGGGGTACAGGATAATGACACTGACACTTGGGGTACAGGATAATGACACTGACACTTGGGGTACAGGATAATGACACTGACACTTGGGGTACAGGATAATGGCACTGACACTTGGGGTACAGGATAATAACACTGACAGTTGGGGTACAGGATAATGGCACTGACACTGGGAGTACAGGATAATGACACTTGAGGTACAGGATAATGGCACTGACACTTGGGGTACAGGATAATGACACTGACACTTGGGGTACAGGATAATAGCACTGACACTGGGGGTACAGGATGACACTGACACTTGGGGTACAGGATAATGACACTGGCACTTGGGGTACAGGATAATAGCACTGACACTTGTGGGTACAGGATCATGGCTCTGACACTTGGGGTACAGGATAATGGCACTGACACTTGAAGTACAGAATAATGACACTTGGGGTACAGGATAATGACACTTGGGGTACAGGATAATGATTACAGTGACACTTGGGGTACAGGATAATGACACTGACACTTGGGGTACAGGATAATGATTACAGTGACACTTGGGGTACAGGATAATGACACTGACACTTGGGGTACAGGATAATGGCACTGACACTTGGGGTACAGGATAATGACACTGACACTTGGGGTACAGGATAATGACACACACATGGGGTACAGGATGATTACAGTGACACTTGGGGTACAGGTTAATGACACTGACACTTGGGATACAGGATAATGGCACTGACACTTGGGGTACAGGATAATGACACTGACACTTGGGGTACAGGATAATGGCACACACTTGGGGTACAGGATAATGGCACTGACACTTGGGGTACAGGATAATGGCACTGACACTTGGGGTACAGGATAATTACACTGACACTTGGGGTACAGGATAATGACACTGACACTTGGGATACAGGATAATGACACTGACACTTGGGGTACAGGATAATGACACTGACACTTGGGGTACAGGATAATGACACTGACACTTGGGGTACAGGATCATGGCACTGACACTTGGGGTACAGAATAATGACACTGACACTTGGGGTACAGGATAATGACACACTTGGGGTACAGGATAATGGCAATGACACTTGGGGTACAGGATAATGGCACTGACACTTGGGGTACAGGATAATGGCACTGACACTTGGGGTACAGGATAATAACACTGACACTTGGGGTACAGGATAATAGCACTGACACTTGGGGTACAGGATAATGGCACTGACACTGGGAGTACAGGATAATGACACTGGGGGTACAGGATAATGGCACTGACACTTGGGGTACAGGATAATAGCACTGACACTGGGGGTACAGGATAATGACACTGACACTTGGGGTACAGGATAATGACACACACTTGGGGTACAGGATAATGGCACTGACACTTGGGGTACAGGATAATGGCACTGACACTGGGAGTACAGGATAATGACACTGGGGGTACAGGATAATGGCACTGACACTGGGAGTACAGGATAATGACACTGGGGGTACAGGATAATGACACTGACACTTGGGGTACAGGATAATGACACTGACACTTGGGGTACAGGATAATGACACTGACACTTGGGGTACAGGATAATGGCACTGACACTTGGGGTACAGGATAATAACACTGACAGTTGGGGTACAGGATAATGGCACTGACACTGGGAGTACAGGATAATGACACTTGAGGTACAGGATAATGGCACTGACACTTGGGGTACAGGATAATGACACTGACACTTGGGGTACAGGATAATAGCACTGACACTGGGGGTACAGGATGACACTGACACTTGGGGTACAGGATAATGACACTGGCACTTGGGGTACAGGATAATAGCACTGACACTTGTGGGTACAGGATCATGGCTCTGACACTTGGGGTACAGGATAATGGCACTGACACTTGAAGTACAGAATAATGACACTTGGGGTACAGGATAATGACACTTGGGGTACAGGATAATGGTACTGACACTTGGGGTACAGGATAATGACACTGACACTTGGGGTACAGGATAATGGTACTGACACTTGGGGTACAGGATAATGGCACTGACACTTGGGGTACAGGATAATGACACTGGCACTTGGGGTACAGGATAATAGCACTGACACTTGTGGGTACAGGATCATGGCTCTGACACTTGGGGTACAGGATAATGGCACTGACACTTGGGGTACAGGATAATGGCACTGACACTTGAAGTACAGAATAATGACACTTGGGGTACAGGATAATGACACTTGGGGTACAGGATAATGGTACTGACACTTGGGGTACAGGATAATGACACTGACACTTGGGGTACAGGATAATGACACTGACACTTGGGGTACAGGATAATGACACTGACACTTGGGGTACAGGATAATAGCACTGACACTGGGGGTACAGGATGACACTGACACTTTGGGTACAGGATAATGACACTGGCACTTGGGGTACAGGATAATAGCACTGACACTTGTGGGTACAGGATCATGGCTCTGACACTTGGGGTACAGGATAATGGCACTGACACTTGGGGTACAGGATAATGACACTGACACTTGGGGTACAGGATAATGACACTGACACTTGGGGTACAGGATCATGGCACTGACACTTGGGGTACAGAATAATGACACTTGGGGTACAGGATAATGACACTTGGGGTACAGGATAATGGTACTGACACTTGGGGTACAGGATAATGACACTGACACTTGGGGTACAGGATAATAGCACTGACACTTGTGGGTACAGGATCATGGCACTGACACTTGGGGTACAGGATAATGGCACTGACACTTGAAGTACAGAATAATGACACTTGGGGTACAGGATAATGACACTTGGGGTACAGGATAATGACACTGACACTTGGGGTACAGGATAATGGCACTTGGGGTACAGGATAATGGTACGGACACTTGGGGTACAGAATAATGACACTGACATTTGGGGTACAGGATAATGACACTGACACTCGGGGTACAGGATAATGGTGCAGCGCCCCAGAGTCCTGGTCGTTGCAGTAATGTTATTCTTCCACCAGGGGGAGTGATATTACGTCTGATGGCACTAAAGGAGTCCACCCTGCCCGGTATCACAAACCATACACTACACTTCACACTCCAGTCCACCAGAGGGAGCAAAGGTTCTATCTACTAGGCCACTCCTCACGAGGGTAAAACTGGTGGGTTGGATAGTAAGTTAGTGAGACTCTGCCTGGGCTTCACCCAGGGAGTTCCTGTCAGGCAGACAGCGGGAAAGGAGGAACACCACAAAGCTGCAGACAGAGGGCCCCAGACAGGGGTGGGATCCTGTCAGAGGCCTAGACAGAAAGACACGGAGCTGCACCCTCCCCCACGTGCGGCAGCATCCTAAGAAAGGATACGAAGAGAATTGTATTGTAGAAAGTGAGACACAAAGTCATAGCACAAGGAGAAAACCATAAGGAGTTCTGCCCTGAAAGAGGCTGCCTCCTTCTGAGGCGCATAGCCGGTGGCCGGAACACCGAGGGAGTAATAGACTCTGCACTTTACTTCAGAGACCGGCAGGACAGTCAATTCCAAGTTGGCTGCCTGAACTAAATACCTAAGAAGACACGGTGGCAAATTGTGGGGGTCGGGGTGTCTCTAGGGTCCCTATAAACAAGCCTCAGGCCATCAGTCATATGGGTTTGTCCTATCCACACCATCTGGGGGACAGAGAGGAAGAAATAACATCTAGAACATCTACAGCAGTTGTGAGGACCTTACCGAGTTGCTCAACAGGGAGGTACTACAACACCCAGGAGCTAGTAGGAAGGCTACTGAATTCCACCTGGATAAGGGGACTCTGCCTGCCCCGTGGTCTGGTGCTCTGGACTGTGGATGTTGATGCCTTCAGTAAAGGTAAAGAGACTGCAACCTTGTGTTCTCGTTATTCCCTGCGCCTTACAACATCCACCATCTACACTCTGGGAAGCCCTGGGGACACACTTCACCTGTGGGAAGGTATACCATCTAGCTGCCCTAACATCACCCCAGCGGACCCCTAAGCAGCGTCGGTCACCCTGACCGAATACCACAGGTGGCGTCACAAACATTATCCTATAAACTGTTGTCCTTTTATTGGACGCCCCTCAAAGGGCCACGGACCGGGTCAAGCCACTGTGACATCCCCACTGACTACAGAAGGGCCCGGATCTGAGTACCCCATTGCCCTGACGTGGGGGCGATCCAATGACACTAACACTCGGGGTACAGGATAGTGACGCTGACACTTGAGGTACAGGATAATGGCGCTGACACTTGGGGTACAGGATAATGACACTTGGGGTACAGGATAATGGCACTGACACTTGGGGTACAGGATAATGACACTGATACTTGGGGTACAGGATAACGACACTGACACTTGGGGTATAGAATAATGACACTGACACTTGGAGTACAGGATAATGACACTGACACTCGGGGTACAGGATAATGACACTGACACTTGGGGTACAGGATAATGACACTGACACTTGGGGTACAGGATAACGACACTGACACTTGGGGTACAGGATAATGACACTGACACTTGGAGTACAGGATAATGACACTGACACTCGGGGTACAGGATAATGACACTGACACTTGGGGTACAGGATAATGACACTGACACTCGGGGTACAGGATAATGGCACTGACACTTGGGGTACAGGATAATGACACTGACACTTGGGGTACAGGATAATGGCACTGACACTCGGGGTACAGGATAATGACGCTGATTTGTTTGTAGCGTTTCCTTGATTATTGTGCTTTTCCATCTATTTCTCCGCAGAGCAGTGATGGCTTTTCTGGATGAATCTGTGACCGTCATCTACCAGTGGAATCTGGACATTGTTACTCCCCATCTATATTTTGCATATTATTGGGGTTTTCTACTATGAGACAACTCCTCCTAGGGTGCTATACAAAGTCACCATCTATAATTCCCTCCTGGACCGGCGCTGCTCCTCTGCGCTCAACTCTGTGTCATCTGCCAATCACCTAACATAAATCTCAGGCGACCGCTGCAGAGGACCAATTGGTTGTTGCCTCCACTATTCCATCAGAAGAGCAGCGCTGATTCAGGAGATAAGTATATTAGTTGTTGTTTTTTTTCACTTTTTACAGCATGATTGGGCAATTAATAAAGGGCTGTCAAGTAAAGACAACCATGATGAGTAACGACTGACTCGAGGGGTCTGAATGGATAGAAGTTGTAGTTCCCCGCACCTTCAGTGGATGGCAGTGTTTTTTTTAGTGGACCAGCAGGGATATCACTAATTGGACCCTAAGGATATGCCAGTGTGTAGATCGCTTTTTTGGAGTGTTATACATCACAAAAATGTACCCAATATATGGCTGAATAAATTAATCCAGAAAAAATGTAAATCCTTTTTGGAATTATTAGATATCACAGAAATGTACCCCACGCTATGGAATACTGTATGGGTGAGTAACTGAACCCATAAAAAAATGTAAATTTTTTTTTTGAGTGCTAGATATCACATATATGAAATACAGTAACTCCGCAAACTCAAGAGTGCAGTGGCACACTCTTTTCTAGCTGTTATTATAGAACTAAAAGTCCCAGCACAATCATAAACCGAGTGCAATAGCAGTAGGTCATATAAAAAAGGTAAACTAAAAATAAATGAAGGATAATTCACCAGTCGTCACCGAATGGTTCTGTGCCGTTCCTGCTATGATAAAGGTGATCTGCTGCAGCAAGATGGGTTAAGCCTTCTGTTTAGAACACAGCACCACCTAGTGGCCAGAGAAGCACCTACAAGCTCTGCAGACACCGCAGATGTGGAGGCGTTATGGTGGTTGTCTTGTATGTTCTGTGTGTATCGTAATATTTGTTTCATTAATATTTATATATTAAAAGACTAAAATAACTAATCTTGTGCAAGGGATGGAATAAAAAAAACCCTCATACCTCTTTTACCATGTAGATGCCACGAGTTGAGCTGCATTGCCACTCATTTTCAGGTGCCAGTTATATAATGGACAATAATGAATATGTATAACTCTAAAGTTCTTCTGTTTAAGAGCGATCGATATGGTAGACATATTGGGGATTGATGTGCTAGGAGGGTGCCCTAGGTAGCATATTTGGGTAACAAGTGTGCGACTCTGGATAATGCTGGGGACATCTGGCTATGCCATGTACAATGTGCAAAATGTGTGATGGATCCGGACATTTCCCTCCATTCAGGGTCAGTTGCAGAGAGCAATAATAATAATTTAGCGGACAGTCAAAAAGCAAATTTGAAGGAATGAGGCTGATCAGTAGTATAAGGCCGGCGTCAAACTTACCGTATGGAAAATCGGTCCGAGTCTCCCTGCTGAGAGTCGCACGCGTGTTCTCCGTATAGTTATCCGTGTGTAATGCGTTTGCAATGCGATGATGCGATTTTCTCGCACCTATGTATCCGTATGACATCCATAGGATACGTGTATGGCTTTTCCTTATTGAATTTAATGGCTTAAGTGGGCTGAATTGAGGAAAATGTGTGCGGATTTCTCACAAGTCACACTGATGGTCCGTGTAGTGTGAGTTTTTCTCGCACCCATAGGCTTTCATTGGCGAGTCTCGGCCTAGATACGCAGACAATCTCAGCATGCTGCGATTTCACTTCACGTATAATACGGCTGAGAAAATAAAGGATGATGGGAGCTGCCCCATAGATTAACATTGGGCCGAGTGCTATGCGATATTTTCTCGTATAGCACTCGCCCGTATTCCACGGTAGTGTGACCCCGGCCTTAGAGTCTATCTGAAGCGGTCCTGGGCACGGACAACAGGCTGTCCGGCAACGACCAATTCAGATGACGACGTGTCAAAAGAAGAGCAGAAGAAGAGAGGTTGCCTATGAGCCATTGAGGTTTCACATCTTGTAGACAGAGAATGTCATCCTTGTCCCGCAACAACAATTAACTCATTTCCTTTGAAAGGTGAAATGAAAAAAAAAAATGAAAAAAAAGACACAGTCGATGGTCACAGGAGGTCCCAGCATCACCAAACCAATGTAAACTAATTGCAATTAAATAAGACTTTAAAATGAATGTCTAGCCTAAATCTTTTCAATGGTGGGCCTAAAATAATCTATCACTTTTAATTTTCTAAAACAAAGGTCTAAAGCCCAATCATAGATATTAATAAATAACACGCAGTACCCGCTGGCACCTATAGAGGGAGCTGTGTGTTACATTAGTTAGTTCCAAAGTTCCCTCTAATGGTGGCAGGAGGAGGTCAGAATTTCATCATGTAACTCATGTCTATGTGCGGGATTTGGAACGCTGTATCAGAAAAACAGGGAACATACATAAACAAGTGTCATCCTCTGTGTGTGCTGCAATGTAGGCCATAGTGCCACAAACAATAAGCTTTTAAGTTTACCAATTTTACAAAGAATTTCTCATTAAAACAAAATAACCCTTCTTGAATAGAATTTTTGTTCCCTAAAATTCTTTGTCAACCAAAAACACAAAGAAAACTTCAAAAAGGTGTTTATTTTATACAAAAAGATTTTTTTTTTTTAGAGTGTTATTCTAAAATTTAAGAAAAAAATTCTAATGCCATACGATCTCCAAATCACTGCAAACTGTATAAACAGGCTTTGTATACACTAAAAAAAAGACATTTTACAGTATTCTACAGGCATGCACATAAAACAGCCCGGAAGAAAAATAAAATAATCAAATATGCAAGAATTTATTTTACAATCACAGCCTTGTTCATAAATTTCAGGAAAATCTTGTGTCTCTGGAACATTCGTCAAGTGCCCGTCAGCAGGATTGTGCTCAGTAACCTACAGACAGTGTCAGGTCGGCGCCGTTATACTGATTAAAGAAAAACCACAAGTCGGATTTCATGTAATCTTTATTTTCAGTTTTTAGTCAGATGTGCTCGTGCCCCGGGGCGGCCTGTGGAGGTGTCTTCATGTGGTGCTCTGATTAGGTATTCATAATGCAGACTGCTGACAGGACACTGATCCCTCACTGACCTGCCCCCTAGTTTACATAATGAATATTATATATACATACTGGAAAAAAACAAAAGCAAACCCTTCTGCAGGCAGGGGCTGGCTGTGGCCCCTGCCTGCAGCATAATCGCACGTTTCATGTCCCAATAATGCATGTTCTTTATGTTATTCAGCTAGAAAAAAAATCTATTTGAAAATGGCGCCCGCTGTGCATGCACAGTAGCAGCTTTCAGTGTATATAGAGGTGATCTGATAGCTTCTACTGCGTAGGTGGCGCCAACTTGCAAGAGAGAAAAACAACATTTCCTCCTCCAAAATGGCGCCACCCGCGCCTGCGCAGTTGCAGCTATCAGTGTGTATAGCTGTGATCCAAGAGCTGCTACTGCACAGGCGGCGCCAACTTACTGGAGAAGAAAAAAAAATCCTCCTCCAAGGTGCCTGCGCAGTACCAGCTATTGGATCACAGCTGTACACACAGATAGCTGCAACTTCGCAGACGCGGGCAGCGCCATCTTGGAGAAATTTTTTTCTTCTTCAGTAAGTTGGCGCCGCCTGTGCAGTAGCAGCTCTCGGATAACCTCTATATACACGGATAGCTGCTACTGTGCAGGCAGGGTGTGCACCATTTTCAAATGATTTTTTTCTCTTGCTGAATATCATCAAGAACATGCATTATTAGGACATGAAACGTGCAATTATGCTGCAGCGGAGGTACCACGGCCGGCGCCTGCCTGCTGAAGGGGTTTTTTTTTCAGTATGTACAGGTATTCATTATGTAAACTAGGGGGCATGTCAGTGAGGGATCAGTGACCTGTCAGCAGTTTGCATTATGAATACCTAATCAGAGCACCACATGAAGACCCCCCACAGGCCGCCCCAGAGCATGAGCATATCTGACTAAAAACTGAAAATAAAGATTAAACAACAAGCACAAGACGGATTTCATCACCAGGAGTCATTGTAATCAGTATAACGCTGCCGACCTGACACTGTCTGTAGGTCACTGTGCACAAACCTGCTGACAGGGGCACTTTAAGGCTGGGTTCACATTGCGCTAACGTCATCCGTTACATAGCGGCACTAACACAATGTAATGGATGCTTCAGTGCACCCATGGACTGCAATTGTGTAGCGCATATCTAATGCATGTCATAATCGGCATGCGTTAGCGATGTGCCGTCATTCTGTGACAGACCCTCGGATGCAGTCTGCAGCGTTTCAGGGTCAGTCACCGCTAGCACAGATAGAGCATCTGCGCTAGCGCGATCGGATAACGCAATCTTTAACGGCACTTGCGTTAACGCAGTCCGTTAAATAATAATAATAATAATAATAATAATTTTTATTTATATAGCGCCAACATATTCACATATGAACACATGATTTGAACGGACTGCCCTAACGCAATATGAACCCTGCCTAAGAGAGAGTGCAATGATCTGTCAAGGTCAGTAGAGGTCAATCTCATCAGGTTTTTGGGAAAAGGTAAATGAATGTTTTCACTTTTTGTATTTGGGGGTGTTTACCTAAAACAAAAAATTCTGGACATATTTTTCCTGCCATTATGCCCAGCCCTCAATCCACTAATGTAAAGAGCATTTGTAAAGGATGGCCCACTGTCTTCAAAATGCAGATGTTGATGTACCTACCAGATACCAATATCAGTCATAAATGTTGAAAAACCTCAAGATACCTAGTTTGGATAGAAGTAAACTCATCTAAAGAATACTCAAATAGTCAAAGGCAGCCATAGGTGGCCACATGTATTGGCCAATGTAAGGAACAGACCACACATTTTTCGATGTAGAGGACAATACATTTTTTTAGGGACCCAATAACCCAAGTTTTTGTACCATGTGCATAAAAGATGAACTGCACCATTACGGAGGTCTGATGAAAGAAGAAGTCTTAGTGACCATTAATGCTAATGGGTACATCTTCTTTTAGATGAATATGGATCTTTCCATGTACTAGAGATGATCAAATAGATTCACAAGATATCCGCATCAATACTCCATGGGAGCTGGAGGAAAGTCCTTAGTTGGCACCCAAGATATACGTCATGAAGTCTCGTGAGCCCAGTGACTAAATCTCATGATGTTGTAGGGTCTAGAATGTTAGCATTAAAGGGGTGGCCAAAGAAGTTGACAGGACCCTTGTACTGATGTGGATATGGGACCAGTGTCCTGCAAATTTTTTTGCTCATCTCTACTACGGCATGAGAAAGGCTCATTTGGAGCCGAAATGTTGCCCAGACATGTGGGTCTGAATAAATCCTGCACATTATTCAAAGGATATGGAGTACTGCCTGTTTTTTTGAATTTTACTACGAATTGAAGAAATGGTCAAAAAACTATTCCAGTAGATCAGAACCCATTCGTAAAACTACGTTTAAGATAGTCAGGCAGTTTTAACACCAAAAGTTACTTTTTTAGAATGACTTGAGACTTAAACTGAAGGATATAAGTAATGAAAAAAATAAAGGTATTAAAAAACATAGCGTCAAAACAAGGAACTAAGCAAGAATAAAAGACAGTAAAAAAAACTAAGTTAGTCTTGTGTTTGAGCATAGGGTTTACTACATTAGCTCTAAAGGCTATCATATTATGAGGCAGCTGTTTGCCAGTCAAAGTGAGGCACTCACTGACCTCAAATTCAGATCAGCAGCAAAATAACAGGTCACGTCATGAAAAGGTTGCAACAAATTTAAGAATAATTTCCAATAAACTCATTCTGTTGGATCTTTTTCATGGAAAAAGAAAAACTGAAAAGATTTCTAATAGTGGACCTGTTTAGTATCTCCACAAGCACACGTAGCCCGTGAATAGTCTAACCCAAGGGGAACTTACATTAAAGGAACCTTTGTCCTTGGTGTCAAATTAGGCTTAGTTCCAAGAAGTGGTACATTTTTTGCTAAGCTAATCAGATAACCTCCTTTTTGAAGGCTGATCTTTTCGTTCATTTTATGTTGATCCCACAATTTGCCGTCACTGTATTGGACAAATGGGAATACCAAGTGAGGAGCAGAATACAAGGAAAACATGATTAATCCCATCCAAAAATGGAAGTCATAAGGGCAATGTGCCACAAACACGCAAATTTTATACAATTTTCTCAAACATGCAGATGAAAATTCGATTTGGCAAAGCTAATTGGATGATGCACACATTCATATTTTTGATTAGCTGCCCTGAAGAACCTTTCCAGGTGCAAAAAAAAAAGTCGTTCTTCAAGGCAAATTTAAAGTGCGACAACTTTTTGAAAACCGTGTATAAAAGTAAAAACTTAGAGGCTCATTAGAAGTTGACTAAAACAAGAAGAAAACATTCAAGGGTAAAGACAAATCACTTTTTTGCCAATAAAAATTTATTTTCTAAATTAAGTCACAGTGATAATCAGATTTGAGGAAAAAGATTTACAGGACCTTGGTTCAGCCGCCATGGCAGTAGTCTGTGGCTGCCGGACTAGAGCAATGCGATACCTGTGACATCCTTAGCACCTCTTCAACATCATAACATTGTGACGTAATAGATACGTGGAGTCACGGAAGACTATTAATCAGAAAAGGCCTCGAATATGCTGCAGGTAGTAAGAGGTACACAGTGACCTGGTTCGGTGGCCATGGACTACCGACGTGGTCATGCAAATCCTTTTGCTCAACCCTACCCTACAATTCCTGTTGGCAATTGTGCCTTAAAATTCCCACAAATTACATTTGATAGAAAGTTATTGAGAAAGCTCAAGTATGGGCTCATACTTCCAAAGTACAGCTGCTTCATAACAGTGCCTATAAGTTATTATTATGAGGCCATAGGCGCTTTGTGTTTTGATACATAGACATTCCATGGGCATCATATTTTCTTTTAGTAGCAATGCTTATGGCCAGTTTCAGAAAGACATACATGTAACACAGTCCGGTCATGAGACCCCACGGTCAGGCCGAATATTCATATCCGAATACGGACCATGTTTCATGGACTTGTGAAACTGTGTAAATGTGAGACCGTCATAATAAGGCAAGCGATGACTCACATTTCTTGCTTGTTCTCATGGAATCCATAAGAAAACAAAAACAACTTTATGAAAACACAACGATACAGTGTGAACCAATGGCAGGCTATAGGTACGGCATCACAGATCTTTAATAAGACCAAGTGCATGAGGCAGAAGTCTTAAGACAAAATTAATGAAACAGTGCCCCCAGTCCAGCCAATCGTATGACAAAAATTATTGGTCGGTTTTAAACAGGCAAAGTTTAGGGGTTTTTTTCTATTGGGTTTTGGCATTTCAAAGTGGTGAAATTTTTAATTATTTTTCGGAGTAAGATATTTTTTTATTTTAGTTTAAAAAGAGTAGCTATTTATTTTTCTTAATCAGTCATTGCAAAATGACAAATCTATTGCCTTGTTTTGCTTCCTTCTCTCTCAGTTTGCTGAAAATGCTGGTTTATCTGCTTAGATCATGCTCTTTTAGATGCTGCTTTGAACTGCTGTTCTAGCAAGTATCTGTACTCCAGACACTGTTTACAAATAATCTTCCCTCTGAGGGAGGGGAGCAAAGTAGTTCACAAAGAGAATGTATGTAAACAGTGTCTGAGTCGAGATTCTTACTTAGAGCAGCAGTTAAAACCAGCTTCTAAAAGGCACGAACTGGGCAGATAAAACAACCCTTTCAGCATAGAGTTTAGGAGAGAAGGAAGCAAAATAAGTTAATGGAGTTTATTACAATACCAATTAGGACTCATGTGAAAAACTCTAATATGATCACACAACGTGTGAGTAGAATGAAGCCCCTTTTCTTACATTTCATGTAGAAGCAATTTGTCAGATTCTGACAAAAGTAAAGATTGTTTGAAATTTCCTATGTTTAAGGATTTCCAGGAATTTAATTTTGTACTAATTTTTTTTAAACCAATTCAATGTGTACGGTAAATCCTTAATTTGAACATGACGATGGTGGCTACAGTGGAATGAAGAATCTTAGCATTAGTTTCCATTTCATACATGTGTTAGGTGCTGGATGGGAAATATACCCTTTAAATCATTTTTCAGTTTCTACGTGGGGCTGAGATGAACCCCAACTGATTAACAAAATAGCCAGAAACAGGAACATCCTCGCACACATCATTTTACTCATTTGTCAACAAATAAGTTAGGTAGTGTAAAAACAACTTTATTTATTTTTTATTTTTTTTACGTCCTTCAGTAGTGAGAAGCTAGAAACGTTAAAGTCCTTTTTATATTAAAAGTGAGACATCACAATGGAAATTTTTTTTAAAAAAAGTAAAATGTTTCTGTAAACACCACATCCTACTGTCTTCTCATCTTGTCGAGAGAAGGTCTTATGAAGAAAGCTGAAGCCAAAAAAAAAAAATGAAGATATTTATAAAAAAAGATGAAAAAAAATAGGAAATTAATTTTCACCACTCAACCAAAAAGGCTATAGACTGAAATGAAGCAACGTCACACGTAAAATGATCATATCGACATAAATAGGCAAGCCAATCAGGGGGGTCCATAGATTGTAGACTGTAAACGAGATGACAAGGCTGTTAGTGCACTTATAGGGGGATCGAGTTAATCCACAGACACAATATTGGAATGTAACAGTTTGTAATTTCCTGGTTGGCACCCATAAAACAAAAAAAGATGCATAAAATAAAAAAATTATGTGAAAAAAAATTCTAGAAAAGTGTATGATGCACTATGAAGGTGAATTTACATCTGAAACCACACTGGCAATACATTTCTGCAATTAAAAAAAAAAAGCTTGATATCCTGCCTATATATGTACATTTACAAATTTGAAGTTTCTATTTTGTACAAATTAGAAATATTTTTGGGAGAAAAAAAAAAAACAGTGCCACAGTTTAGTGGTTTTTAAGCAAACCTGCCTGGGTTATAAAACATTTGTGTCAATAAGAGAACTATTTTTTTTCTTGCCATCACGTCACATCGGTCTTTTTTGATGTTATGGAGGAACTTTATCTAGAAGGACCACATTGTTTCATGTCAAGAGAATCTTCTGGAGCATTCAATACTTCCAAATGTTGAAGGTGGACCATGTGGGGACAGCACCAGGAAATTCAGAGGATAGAAAAAGCATCAACTGATAGCCCTTTGATTTTTTTTGGCACCAAATATTTGTATCCGATTATGGCCATGGCTGGTGAAGATGAGGTCCTGAAAAAAAAAACTCCGGAGTAGGTCTTCTTATTCCTGAAGTCTCAGCTGATGGAAACAGTAGTAGATCTCAATTATTGCCAAGATGGAAAGAGGATATAAAATAAGGATTACAAACCAGACAGAAGCATCGGCTCCATGGTGAGAATCATTGAGCCAACTGGTAGCTGGAAGAATGGGGGTCTAATTTCCCTTCATAAAATGGAAGTAATGATATTCCACACATGGACAGAGTTGAAGTTACCAGTAGTTCCTGTTTGGTGCACACCCAAGGAAGGCATGTTGAGGTTTCTGTAAAAAGTCAACTTTATAGTTCATAGAAGCCACCAGAAAAAAAAAAAAAAGGACAGCCACAGATGTACAAAAGGATGTGGCCATCGTTCCTTTTTTTTTTGTATTCCTGTCCATCTGGATGAAGGTCATTACATTTCAAACTGAGGTCTCTGACTGAAGTCTCATTACAAATTTATGTGATTTGGGGTCTACAAATTCTTCAGAGAGCTTAAAGAAGGGTATCTTTTTGGTGCTGACCACCAAACTGAAATCTTGACGCTTTAGAACAAATACAACCCCATCTTTCAATCCATTGGTTACTGGTTCCTCACTGACCAAAGTCCACTGTTTAGCCAGCCAGCGGTCTTTGTGATACTGGATAGTTGGTCCTGGAGCCAAGTACCTCTCAAGAAAAGCCTGCAGGGGAAACATAAAAAAAATATAAAATAAACTGATGACACCCAAATCTTATTACCGTTCACAAGAAGAGCCTTGGCGCCTCTCAACCAAGAGCACATGCCAAAAATTCCATATTTGAGAATTTGAAAAGCAGATTTACAAATTATATTGCTCGAACATTCTCCACACCATATAATATTTAGTTCGAGTTGTCTTGAACGTGCTTGGTTGCCTTAAATCACAAGAACATATAAGGAGTATGCCTGGTTACCAGAACAGCACTACGGAGGAGTGACGAGGAATAGGTAGGCAAGGCTAATTTTTTCTTCCTTTGTGCTATGCTCAGCTGCTCAGCCAAAAATTTTAAAAAATAAAATAAAAAAATAAGAGTGAATAGGGTTTTGTGGCCAAAAAGGCTGAATGAATAAGACCATCTGAATAGATGTTCCATGACGTTTGTGGACTTCTTTCAGGTATTAGAAGTGATTCATACAGATAATCCATATCAATTGCAAGAAATATAATCCTCTTAGACCCTTTTGTAATCTGATCATCAGTCAAAAACTAATAATAAAACTACACAACTTTTCTGTATAACACCTCAGTTTCACAAACTACCTGGTTTCAAACTTCACTAAACCACTTGTAAAACACATTGTGGGCAATTCTGTTCTTCTGCCTTTGTTAGAAAAGCTCATTTCAAACTTAAAACATGTAATTGTTAAAGATGAGCGAGTCTGACAAAATTCTAGTTTGGCAAATTCAATCAAATTCGACCGGGAACTCTGATTGGCAGCAAATTTATTCCTAGTGAATCAAATGAGCCATGATTGTTGTTTAAAAAAAAAAATCCCTTTATTGTGCTCTGAGGGTTCCCATAACATGGTAAATAGATAGGCTGGCAAGTGGAAGAACAACAATAAATGATCATACTTGCCTAGCCTCTCATGTCCCCCATCCAGGTCCACACTACCTTCCTAAGGCCCCCGCTCAACGTCAACACCGATCACCTCTTTAATCTTGGCACTTGTTGGGCTGGCTAGGCTAAGACACATGCATGTTGTGTATCGCCCCACTTGACATCGTGTGTCTAGGCCTAGCTGGCGATGGAAGCACTCAGGAATGAGGAGCAACCTGAAGGGAGAAGGAGCCCAGCAGCAGAGGGGTGAAGAAACTTATGTGAATCGAATTCCCAAAAATCTGCGAATTTTGGACAAATTCCATTAACTTAGAATCTATTGATTCATCAACAGTAATTAAAATATTACTAATATTTATGGGGGTTTTTGTATTAAATTTGTAGTAGGAAACCGGATGGAACCACAAGAGATTCAAGATGACCAGACAGGAACCTCTGTGGTCTTAGCCTAAAAGAAGCATTAAATGTTTAGAAAAGAAAAAAAATCAGGGACCCAATCTCCACAATAACTCATCGACAAACATAAGCCAAGTGTATATAATCTGACAAATGGTTGTTTTTAAAGATCTCAAGAGCTTCTCTCAGACTTTTATTAAAGGCTTTGGGGTGTGATCCACGCATCTGCTCAGCGTACAACAAAGACTTCTGCAGAGAGCCCATGATTAAATATGAATGAAAGATGTGAATATTTAATAAAATGTGAGTGCTAGGTACAGTAAAGCCTTGTCGTGTGAAACCAATAGCTTTGTAGGGGAGATGATTGTATTCTTTTACTAGGGAACACTAGGGGGCATGGTTGTACCTTAAAAAATATCAGATTACATGTGGAAAATTTACAGCTAAATGGGGACAGGAATTAAGCCTCAGTTTCACAAGTTGTCCTACGGAAGCTTAACACCTCTGCGGGAAATGTTTCACAGGTCATGTCAGAAGTAAATAGAGAGGTATCCGATAGTGCAAGCACCAAACCCGCAATAGAAAAAAACAGCACTGAAGATGAAAACATTAACTGCGATCACAAATATTCGATGCTGTATCAGCCTGAGGCCAAATCTTAGAATTTCCCATGTCCTGTGACACCTAGGAATTCCAACTTTGCCAGAAAAGTCAGAACACTAATAGTTTACAATCACTGGAGAAGGACATCATGGTCCGAAAAATAAAAAAAAACAAGGTGAAGAGGAAGACCAGCAACTCATCGGCTTTATACTATCAAGATAGCCGCAGAGAAGACCCTGGTGGTCCTATCTAGACCTATTACAAGATAGAACTTCCTACACAGCGTTCATCCATCAAGTTCCCGTGGCTCGATATAGAGTCTAAGGTTATTAAAAATAAATAAATAGTTTACAATCCAGGGAAATTATCATCAAGCAAGGGTGATGACCAAACCAAGTCCTTCGATTTCAATATGTCAAACCTCAGGTTGAGTTAGATCAGCAAGTAATGGGTGAAGAACTGTTCAAATTAGATGATCGAGGTTCTACAGAGGTTCTTTGAGATTTTGTGTACAAGAACCAATGGTTCTGTGACTATGTCTCCAATCTACTTTCCAGTCAAGGAAATCTAAGGGTACCGTCACACTATACCATTTCGATCGCTACGACGGTACGATTCGTGACGTTCCAGCAATATCGTTACGATATCGCTGTGTCTGACACGCAGCAGCGATCAGGGATCCTGCTGAGAATCGTACGTCGTAGCAGATCGTTTAGAACTTTCTTTCATCGCTGGATCTCACGCTGTCATCGCTAGATCGGTGTGTGTGACACCGATCTAGCGATGCGATCCAGCGATGCGTTCGCTTGTAACCAGGGTAAACATCGGGTAACTAAGCGCAGGACCGCGCTTAGTAACCCGATGTTTACCCTGGTTAGAAGCGTAAAACTAAAAAAAAAACAAACAGCACATACTTACATTCTGGTGTCCGTCAGGTCCCTTGCCGTCTGCTTCCCGCACTGTGACTGCCGGCCGTAAAGTGAAAGCAGAGCACAGCGGCTGTGCTTTCACTTTCACTTTACGGCCGGCAGTCAGTGAGTGCGGGAAGCAGACGGCAAGGGACCTGACGGACACCAGAATGTAAGTATGTGCTGTTTGTTTTTTTTTAGTTTTACGCTTGTAACCAGGGTAAACATCGGGTTACTAAGCGCGGTCCTGCGCTTAGTTACCCGATGTTTACCCTGGTTACCCAGGGACCTCGGCATCGTTGGAGAGCTGTCTGTGTGACAGCTCCCCAGCGACCACACTACGATTTACCTACGATCACGGCCAGGTCATATCGCTGGTCGTGATCGTAGGTAAATCGTATAGTGTGACGGTACCCTAAGTCCCAGAAAGAAACCCAAATAATATGAATAGCAGCAGACATGATTACAGGAAAAAGTTACCCACTAACCTTTGGAGTCATGTCGTGGGTGATGCAGAACTCAAGATGTTGCAGGATGCTCTCCATGGAGTGATATGGTTGTTGTTTCGTCGTTCGGAGATACTTCTGCATGGCTCTGGCCATTGAGGCGAAAATAGCCTGAGCAGCCTCCCGGGGGTCCATGACTTCACGTGGGTTTTTCGGGTCCTCATCCTGTAGCCTCTTGATGTGAGTGAAGGCTTCTTCTACGGCGACCACCAACCTAAAATGACAGAATCAAGAACATGAGAGGAACATCTGAATGTCACAATAATTAGAGCACATATTTGAAAACCATTGTTAAAGTCATACATTCTTGTGGTGGTGGAGATAATTTAAAAGTACCTATTGAGGGGTTGCCTCATTTTCTTAAATGGCTAAATTTCAAATTGCTTTTAAAAACACAAATAACTCATTTCCCCCTTAGTAAAAATCATCTTTGTTTTCAATACAATCAGAATTTACTTTAGTTTACCACTCATTGCCGAGGGTTATGGGCAAACCTGTGGTGGCAGGTCTCCTTGACAAGAAGTGCAGCACTTGTAAGCTCTGTGTTATTGTGATTGTCGGCGCTACGCTGAAGCTTGGCCAAATCATTAGATCCGGCAGCCTCAATGGCACAGTTTGCTGTGTCGAAGGGTGTACAGTTAGGCCAGTAGCTGAGCCCCGTAGTGGGTCTAAACGGTCAGTAATCGGGAGTGCTCCGCCCCCACCCCTGGTGAACCGGAGACAGAGGAGAAGTGCACTCTTGGGGACAGAAGAAGAGACAGTCCCTTTAAAATACCAATTGTAAAGCATGTTATCAGACCAGTGTATGAAGGGGCTTTGTGACTAGCTTGTATCAATCCCGAAAAAACGGTTGCGGTGGATCCGTCGCCCATAGGCGGCCATTCTATGGAATGGCAGACGCGACTGATCCGTCGCAATCCGCCATTTCGGCGTTGACAAAAAACGTTTCAATGTCCGTCTATTTTCAGAAAACGTCCGCCAAATTTCGACGTATCCGTCGCATGGCGGATGGAACGGACGACCATCCGTCACAATCCGTCGCTAATGCAAGTCTATGGGAAAATAACGGATCCGTAAAAAAAAATTGACGGATCCGTTATTTGAGGAAAATGGCGGTTTTAGACTGACGCCAAACAACTGAAGTGTGAAAGAGGCCTAAGACAGACACCTTTTCTCTGTGTCCCAGCCATGACAGAAAATGGTCCAGCTTATCAACTGGAAATAGTCAGCCAGTCCCCTTCATAGAAAGAACTGGATGACACACAGACGCAGAAAAATACGTACGCTACTCACCTGGTAGCAGTGTTTTTTCAGGAGCCATGACAGCACAACGAGAGAGGGGATCCGCCCTTCAGGGACAGGAAACCTCAGACATAAAAGGGCGGCACCTCACTCACCCGCCAGTTGGTTTACAGAGTATGAAAGGACCTTCTAGGTTAGTAGCACATAAACAATATTAATATATGGTACAATTCACCCAGTGAATAAACTTAGGAATTTTTCTAAAGGAAGTGTTGAACCCATAAACAAAGAGGGTAGGGAATATAAGGGTGCTGTCATGGCTCCTGAAAAAACACTGCTACCAGGTGAGTAGCGTACGTATTTATTCAGTCGCCATGACAGCACAACGAGAGACTTTCAGAGAAGTGAAAAAGTGACTAGGGAGGGATAATAGCTTCCAGCACCCTTCTCCCAAACGTGAGGTCGGAGGAGCCACCTAGATCTAATCTATAGTGTCTAAGAAAGGTGGATGGAGAAGACCATGTGGCCGCCTTACAGATGTCCTCAATCGATACTTCTGCTCTCTCAGCCCAGGATGTGGCTACCGCACGAGTGGAGTGTGCCTTTATACCTTCTGGAATTTCCACGCCACCTGCGGTATAAGCAAGAGATATCGCCTCCCTAATCCATCTGGCTAGGGTATTTTTTGATACTCTAAGTCCCTTCCTAACCCCCTGGTAGGATAAAAATAAAGCGTGGTCTTTTTTCCAGGTGTCTGTTACCGAAATGTATTTGAGAAGGCACCTACGTACGTCCAAACAATGAAATCTCTGCTCCTTATTGTTAGAGGGATTAGGACAAAATGAAGGTAGGATCACCTCCTGGGATCTATGAAATTTTGAGGCAACCTTTGGAAGATAAAGAGGGTCAGGCCTCATCACCACTCTATCTTCCAAAAATTGCATATATGGACGTTGCCTGGATAATGCCTGAAGATCACTAACCCTTCTTGCCGATGTAAGGGCAACTAAGAGGGCTGTTTTGACCGACAGGATCTTGATTGGAACAGAGTCAATAGGCTCGAACGGAGCTTGTGTTAGAGCCGAGAGCACAAGATTTAGATCCCATGGCACTATCTTTTGTTTAACAACCGGCCTGGATCTGGTGACCGCTTTGAAAAACCTTGTTATCCAGTGATTACTGGCTATGTTGGAATTATATAGTGCCCCTAGAGCTGAAACCTGAACTCTAAGGGTGCTGGTGGCTAAGCCCAACTCTAGGCCCTTCTGTAAAAATTCTAGGATTTGAGCAATATCAGGTTTTTGATTGATTTGTGCTCCTGAACTTGATAGGAACTTCCTCCATACCCTAACATAAATGCTAGTCGTGGACGCTTTCCTACTTTTAAGTAGAGTATTTACAAGATTTTGGGAGAATCCCTTTCCTTTCAGAAGTGACCTCTCAAGTTCCACGCTGTCAGGTGCAAGTTGGTTACTCGTGGATGCAAGACTGGACCCTGGGAAAGGAGGTCCGGTATTTCTGGGAGGATCCATGGCTGGGAAATGGACATGCTTCTCAACCATGGGAACCATGACCTTCTGGGCCAGAACGGGGCTATTAAAATCACTCGGGCTCCGTCTTCCCGAATTTTCCTCAGAACTATAGGAATGAGATTCAGAGGAGGGAAAGCGTAGGCGAGACTGAAATTCCAGGGGATCAGAAGAGCATCGACTGCGTACGGGTTGTCCCTTGGGTCTAGGGAACAGAATTGATGGAGTTTCTTGTTTCCTCGACTGGCAAACAGATCTATCTCTGGACATCCCCACAACCGTACGATCTGATTGAAGACAGCCGGTTTTAGAGACCAGTCCCCTTGTTTGAGCTCGTTGCGGCTTAAGTAATCGGCCATGGTATTTAGATTTCCCTTTATATGAAGGGCCGTAAGGGAGAGCAGGTGATTTTCGGCCATCTGAAAAATATGATTTGTAACGTTCATTAATGACCTAGACCGTGTACCTCCTTGGTGGTTCACATAAGCAACGGTCACCTGGTTGTCAGAGGTTAGTCTAACATGTCTACCCTGCAGAGGTATAAGGAACCTATCTAAGGCGCGTTCCACCGCCATCAATTCCTTCAAATTGGAGGACGTGTCTCGCTCCGATTGGGACCACAGACCCTGAATGTAATTGTCTTCCCAGTGTGCCCCCCAACCCGTGGGGCTAGCATCAGTTGCTATCACCCGTGTTATCTGATTTGTCCAAGGTACACCTCTACGAAGATTAGGGATGTGCGTCCACCAACTTAGGGAACCCGTGGCGTCTACAGATAGGGAATATTTTTTATCAAGGTTAGCGCCCAGCCGCCGAAAATTATGCAGAACATCCCATTGCAGAGACCTGGAGTGAAACTGTGCCCACATCACCGCCGGAAAACAAGAAGTAAGTGAACCTAAGAGTGACATAGCATTTCTTAAGGAGACTACGGGATTTTTAATTGCTCTGGAGGCCAGCCGACGAATAGAATCGACTTTTGAGTCTGGCAGGCGACATTCCTGCTGACCCGAATCCACCGTAAGACCCAAAAACTGCTGTGACGTTGAGGGCTGAAGACGCGACTTTTTGAGATTGATAATCCATCCTAAGTTGTGTAATGCTGCTATCACTTTCTCCAACTGCTCTTTACAGTGTGACTCTGAACGCCCAACAATCAATAAATCATCCAGGTAGGGAATTATTAGTATGTTTTGCTCATGAAGGTGTGCCATAACCTCTACCATAATCTTAGTGAAAACCCGAGGTGCGACTGCAACACCAAAGGGGAGTGCCTGATATTGAAAGTGCTCTACTGTGCCGGCAAGAGAAACCGCCACCCTGAGAAAGCGCTGATGAGTTGCATGTATCGGGACATGGTAATAGGCGTCTTTCAGATCTAAGACAACCATGAAGCAATTGTGAAAAAGAAGCTTTATTGCCGACTTCACAGATTCCATTTTAAAGGATGGGACCTGCAGGAATACATTCAGGCCCTTTAGATTGATGATGGTACGATATGATCCATCTGGCTTCTTTATCAGGAATAAAGGGGAGTAAAACCCCGTACCTTGTTCCTTCGTAGGTACTTTAACGAGAACCCCCTTTCTTTGGAGATCTCGAACTTCTGACTCCAACGCCAATTGTTCTGCGGGAGAAGAACGGATAGGGGTTAATTTAAATTTGTCCTGGGGGGTATGGTGGAATTGGAACTTTAACCCCTCTTTAATGATACTGAGTATCCATGGACTATTGGTGATTTTCAACCAGGCTGGGTAGAAGGCCAACAGCCTACCGCCCACCTGGTCCGCCAGTCATTGAGGCTTTTTAGAGTCTCTAGAGGAGTTAAACATATAACCTCTACCTCTTCTTCTATAAGAGTTATATCTGGTCGAATCTCTATTTGAATCTCTGTCCGATCTTCGGCGATACAGCCCTCCTCTGTTGTAGTCTCGTCTATAGAAGGGTCTTGTTAGAAGAGGGAATCGCTTTTTATTGTCACCTGCTTTTTCTAGAAGCTCATCCAGGACTGGGCCAAACAAATGAACCCCCTCACAGGGGATGCCACATAGTTTCGATCTGGCCTGTAAGTCTCCTGGCCAGCATTTTATCCAAAGAGCTCTACGGGCCGCATTAGACAGTGCTGATGACCTTGCAGCTAGCCTAACGGAATCGGCTGACGCATCCGAAAGGAAGGCTGCTGCATCCTGAATCATAGACATAGATGATAGGATCTCGCACCTAGGAACCTTATCCTTGAGCTGGTCTTCTAGATTACCCAACCATACCATCAACGACCGGGCAGTGCAGGTGGCCGCAATCGCCGGTCTCAGGGAACCTGCTGATGTTTCCCAAGCTCCTTTAAGGAATACCTCAGCTTTCCTATCAAGCGGGTCCTTTAGGTTTCCCAGATCCTCAAATGGGAGAGACGTTTTTTTACAAGCTTTGGCCACCGCCGCATCCAGCTTCGGGACCTTGTCCCAGGAGGAAGAAGCCTCTTCCTCAAAGGGATATCTTCTTTTGAATGCTGGTGGGAGTGACCCCTTCCTTTCGGGTTTCTTCCATTCTCTCGTAATCAGTGATTTAACTTTATCAACTACCGGAAATACTCTTTTGGATTTGCGATCTATGCCTTTAAACATTATGTCCTGAATGGAACATTCCGCCTGGGTCTCCTCAATGCCCATGGTGTTGTTGACAGCTTTGACTAAGCGGTTAATCCTATCAAGTGATAGACAGGCTCGACTAGATTCCATGTCCTCTGATGATGATGACGGATGAGAATCCGAGCTTACACCACCCGTGTCTGAATCCACATCTGAGGCTGGGGATAATATCTCCTTCCTCTTTTTTGAAACTGACTTCTGAGACCTCATGGAATCTCTGACCTCCTGTCTAACCAGATCCCTAAGAGTAGACGTAAGGTCAGGGGCCTCGTCCTCAATTAACCGTTGAATGCAGATGCTACACAATTTCTTTTCATGTCCATCTGGAAGTGGCTCCGTACAGATGGCACACTCCCTATGTTTGGATTTGGACACAGATTTCCTCCCCTAATAAGGAGAGAGGGAATACAAGGAGGGACAGCTATCAGAAACGTACTTTCACGAAGCTCACTTACCCATCCCTGCAGCGAAAGGTACCGTGATCGGGGGGTCCTTCTTAGCCGGAGATCTCTTACGGCCTGAGGACTTAGTTGGTTTCTGAGCCTCTTTAGCTCTACCAGCGCGACTACTGCCACTAGAACGCCGCTGGGAGCTGTTCAAAGGCTGTTCAGGTTGCTGCTGCTGCTCACCGCCCAGCTGCGGTGTTCCTTCCAGCGACTCCATATTGGAAATGGTGGACAGGAACAAGCTGTGGCTTCAGTACGCCGTTTAAATTCCTCCCCCTGGGTACCACCCCCGGATGGGGGCCAGCAGGGAAATCACTTGCCGACGACCGGTACTGCGCTGGTAGGGTCGTGACCGCTAGGCGTCCGCTTAAAGCGCTGGACCCCTCGTGGCCAGAAAATCCCTCCCCAGACGCCGGGCGCCGCCATTAGCCAGAAGTCGCTACCGCGCATGCGCGGCCGCGTCATCGCCCCGCGCCGCTCGCGACGTCATCCGGACACGCCTCTTCCGGACGCCGCTGCGGCGCTGAGAGCGGACGCGCCGGACAAGGACGGCAGCTCTCCCTAGCCACCGCAGACCCCGGCGCAAGCGGCGGACCGACCCCGGAGGCCCCAGCAGAAGCGGCACCCTGGAGACCCCCAGGTAAAAAGCAGCTGTCGTAGAAGCAAGGCCCTTAATGCCTCGGGCCGCTTCCTCCTGCCGACACCTACACCAACAGTACCCCTGCCGTGTGGTGCTTCCATCTACCTGACCAGGCCGAGGTAGGGGGACCCCGCTACCTGCATCGGTCTGTCAGGCGTGGGATAAATTCTTTCTTCGACCCTCTTCTCGGGGCCTGTCTGAAGAGGTTCCACTGTCAGGGACAGGAAACCAACTGGTGGGTGAGTGAGGTGCCGCCCTTTTATGTCTGAGGTTTCCTGTCCCTGAAGGGCGGATCCCCTCTCTCGTTGTGCTGTCATGGCGACTGAATAAAATATCTTTTGTCAAACAAAGAACTGAAAATGGAGCTTCATGGACACATGATCATTGATAAAGTGGGGCCATTTTTGAGGTGTACCAGAATTTCCTACACCGATACACTTTAATTCTAGAATCACCGAGCCTTATTCACACAGAGATAATGCCAGCATCCACACGCATAAATGATGGTGGTGGGGGGGGGAACACATGATTGAATCAAAAAGACTTCTAATACTCTCCTATTTCACTCTAATTTCTTTAATATCTAAGAGAACTAAGTAATGTAATAGATAAACCATTATTTCTTATTTTTAGGGACTCTATAGCGACGGGGTCTGTTCCGCAGGACTGGCGCATAGCAAATGTGGTGCCAATATTCAAAAAGGGCTCTAAAAGTGAACCTGGAAATTATAGGCCAGTAAGTCTAACCTCTATTGTTGGTAAAATATTTGAAGGGTTTCTGAAGGATGTTATTCTGGATTATCTCAATGAGAATAGCTGTTTAACTCCATATCAGCATGGGTTTATGAGAAATCGCTCCTGTCAAACCAATCTAATCAGTTTTTATGAAGAGGTAAGCTATAGGCTGGACCACGGTGAGTCATTGGACGTGGTATATCTCGATTTTTCCAAAGCGTTTGATACCGTGCCGCACAAGAGGTTGGTACACAAAATGAGAATGCTTGGTCTGGGGGAAAATGTGTGTAAATGGGTTAGTAACTGGCTTAGTGATAGAAAGCAGAGGGTGGTTATAAATGGTATAGTCTCTAACTGGGTCGCTGTGACCAGTGGGGTACCGCAGGGGTCAGTATTGGGACCTGTTCTCTTCAACATATTCATTAATGATCTGGTAGAAGGTTTACACAGTAAAATATCGATATTTGCAGATGATACAAAACTATGTAAAGCAGTTAATACAAGAGAAGATAGTATTCTGCTACAGATGGATCTGGATAAGTTGGAAACTTGGGCTGAAAGGTGGCAGATGAGGTTTAACAATGATAAATGTAAGGTTATACACATGGGAAGAAGGAATCAATATCACCATTACACACTGAACGGGAAACCACTGGGTAAATCTGACAGGGAGAAGGACTTGGGGATCCTAGTTAATGATAAACTTACCTGAAGCAGCCAGTGCCAGGCAGCAGCTGCCAAGGCAAACAGGATCATGGGGTGCATTAAGAGAGGTCTGGATACACATGATGAGAGCATTATACTGCCTCTGTACAAATCCCTAGTTAGACCGCACATGGAGTACTGTGTCCAGTTTTGGGCACCGATGCTCAGGAAGGATATAATGGAACTAGAGAGAGTACAAAGGAGGGCAACAAAATTAATAAAGGGGATGGGAGAACTACAATACCCAGATAGATTAGCGAAATTAGGATTATTTAGTCTAGAAAAAAGACGACTGAGGGGCGATCTAATAACCATGTATAAGTATATAAGGGGACAATACAAATATCTCGCTGAGGATCTGTTTATACCAAGGAAGGTGACGGGCACAAGGGGGCATTCTTTGCGTCTGGAGGAGAGAAGGTTTTTCCACCAACATAGAAGAGGATTCTTTACTGTTAGGGCAGTGAGAATCTGGAATTGCTTGCCTGAGGAGGTGGTGATGGCGAACTCAGTCGAGGGGTTCAAGAGAGGCATGGATGTCTTCCTGGAGCAGAACAATATTGTATCATACAATTATTATGTTCTGTAGAAGGACATAGATCTGGGGATTTATTATGATGGAATATAGGCTGAACTGGATGGACAAATGTCTTTTTTCGGCCTTACTATGTTACTATGTTACTATTTTTGCCGCATCCCATGACCCTCAAGCAACAAAATAACTGTAATGAACATAGCATCAATACAGTGGGGAAAATAAGTATTTGACACACTGACAATTTTGCAAGTTTTCCCTCCTACAAAGAATGGAGAGGTCTGTAATTTTTATTGCAGGTACAATTCAGCTGTAAGAGACAATCTAAAAAATATATATAAAAAAAAAAAAAAAAAAAAGATATTTCATGCAATAAAATGCAATTAAGTATTTGATCAGCTACCAATCAGCAAGAATTCTGGCTCTCACAGACCTGTTCGTTTTTCTGTAAGAAGCCTCCTACTCTGCACCCATTACCTGTATTAATTGCACCTGTTTGACCTTGTTACCTGCATAAAAGACACCTATCCACGCACTCAAATCACTCTCTAACATCTCCACCATGGCCAAGACCAAAGAGCTGTCTACGGACACCAGGGACAAAATTGTAGACCTGCACAAGGCTGGGATGGGCTACAGGACAATAGGCAAGCAGCTTGGTGAGAAGGAAACAACCGGTGGCACAATTATTAGAAAATGAAGGAACACAAGATGACTGTCAATCTTCCTTGGTTTGGGTCTCCATGCAAGATCTGACCTTGTGGGGTAAGGATAATTCTGAGAAAGGTCAGGAATCAGCCCAGAACTACAAGGAAGGACCAGTCTCAAACATTACCATTAGTAACACAACACACTACACTCTCAGATTAAAACCCGGCAGGGTATGCAAGGTCTCTCTTATCCAGAGACCTTGCATATCCAGAGTAGATATGGGGGAAGGTCATTTGGTCACATGAGACCAAAATAGAACTTTTTGGTTTTAACTACACTCGCCGTGTTTGGAGGAAGAATAAAAGAGGAGTACAACCCCCAAGTACACCGTCCCAACCATGAAGCATGGTGGGGGAAACATACTTTAGAATTTTATTTTCTGCAAAGGGGACAGGGTGACTGCACCGTACTGAAGGAAGTATGGATGGGGTAATGTATTCCAAGATTTTGGCCAACCACCTACTTCCCTCAGTAAGAGTATTGAAGGTGGGTCCTGGCTGGGTCTTCCAGCATGACAATGACCAAAAACACACAGCCAGAGCAACTAAGGAATGGCTCCATAAGAATCATTTCCAGCTCCTGGAGTGGCCTAGCAAAGTCTCCAGATCTGAACCCAATAGAAAATTTTTGGAAGGAGCTGAAACTCAATTTTGCCTAGCGACAGTATTGAAACAACGGGAGAAGATCTATATGGAGGAGTGGGTCAAAATCCCTGCTGCAGTGTGTGCAAACTTGGTCAAGAACTACAGGAAATGTCAGACCTCTGTAATCGCAAACAAAGGTTTCTGGACCAAATATTAAGTTCTGTTTTCCTATTGTATCAAATACTTAATTTATGCAATAAAATGTGAATTAATTATGTAAAACTCATACAATGTGATTTTCTGGATTTTATTTCTAGATTGTGTTTCTCACAGGTGACGTGTACCTACAATAAAAAGACTTATCCATTCTTTGTAGGTGGGAAAACTTGCAAAATCTGCAGAGTATCAAATACTTATTTTCCCCAGTGTAAATGCAAGTTGGAAAATGCTGACATCTAAAATGATCCTCGTTGCCCTCTAAGTAGACATCTGTCCTAAAACTCTACAACAAGGTGAAAATTTTTGGAGTAGAAAATTATCCTAAATTCCTTGCTGCCGTTGACGATTATTGTAAGTGAAAATGACAGCTATCTATTCCAAGATTATCACAAGAGGCAGATGATGACAGATGAAGCTACAGGTCAGTACAGGTCTTCAGGTCTACCAGGTCGTCACCGATCTGGTGTAAGAAGTATACAGGCAGAGTATTACAGACAGGCTTAAAAGATTCAACATAAATCTTCACTGATCCAAGAATGTGTGAACAAGATTAAAAACCTGTCACAGAAGCTCCTTTCAGGGGCAACATGAGAATGTTTCTATTTTACCATGGAGAAGCCCAATAAGAGGTCCGGACATTCTCCATAAAAATTACTATTTTTTTAACTTAGTGTAAATTCCGCTGGTCTCCTGAATTCGGTGTTGTTGTTCTTTTGTTCCTGAGCCTCTCCGTTACGGAGATATGACCAGCTACTCTTTGTATGAACATCTAGTCTTGTTAAACAAGTGGGAGTGATTTTCAAAAAGCCTGTGGTTGAGGACCACTCCTAGATGGCTAAAAAGGCTAGATTTAGACAGTAGAAAGAGAGGACAATATCTCAAGTACTAGGAGGCCAAGAGGCTAAAGAAAAACCGTTGGATTCAGGAGGAAAAAATAATCATATTTATGGCATGTCACTGATCATCTTTAATAGTGCAATAAATACCTAAAGAGGTTGACCAATGACAAACAAGTCATCAGCAGACAGAGGCTGGTCCTCTAAGCTAACACTCATTGTTTATCATTCATTAGATCTTTGGGTCCATGGATGGATAGGGACCTCAATTGCTCTCACTATGCAATCCTAAAAAAGTCATGATGGATAGTGGTGTGGGCTGGAAGCCTTTTTGACATTAATTTGTCCAAATAAGAAATCCCCTTAAGAAAAAGTATAGGAAGGTTGCAACAGCCCTGCCCTCTAGGATGTAACTATAATGGGTGCTGTGGTTGCAGTAGAATTTCTGCACAGAAGTCAAAGGGTGCTCAAAAGACGCCTTTGGTGCACACTAGAAGAACAAATTACAATGCTATTAAAAGCCAGGGAAAGTTGGGTGATCTGTTCAAGATTTCTTTATTGGGACCCATCAGCTTCAAGTTTTGCCATTACCCACCCTACAAACCAAACAATTAACTTCAGGGTTCTATACAAGATCCATCTGGATTCTGGGATGGAACTAAATCTAGTATAATAAATTCCCCTTTATGACATTATTCATTGACCATTGCTCTTCTTATTAATAAAGCTTGGGTTGTATGGTGAAACCGGTCTTGTAATGCACATTCAGCCCAAGAATGGATGATGCCCTAAACCAGAGGTCTCAAATACGTGGCCCCTGAGGCTGCTTCAGGCAGCCCGCAGTCACTGTAGACCCTTTGGCATCCCTGCCCGGTTCAGGGGGTCACTGAAGGCAGGGTTTTATTTCAGCTGAATATGCCCACTGGTAAAGAGAAATGGATATTCATGACTCTGCACACCCATGGGAGAGGAGAGCAGTGACTATTCATTTCTCTTTAATAGAAGGCACAGTAAGCTCAGCCGATGGCCGATCACTTGTGCCCGCTAAGTAAATTAGTATTCACTGCTTTCCACGACAGAACTATAAGGTTGGAGAGCAGTGAATATTCATTCCCTTAAATAGCAGGGACACATGATCGCCCGGCTGCAGGAAGCCAGCTACTGTGCCCCGCTAATAAAGATCAATGAATATTCACTGCTCTGCACTCCTATAGTACCGGTGTGGAGAGCAGTGAGTAGTCCGGCAGCTGTCCTCTGTTTGTAAGTAGCCCATGATGTCCCTGCCATGCGCTGCTTACAAGCATAATAAATTCAGCAGCTGGAATCAGAGTAAGATACAGCGTGGGAGCGCAGGGAAGGTACAGTGGGTATGGAAAGTGTTCAGATCCCTTTAAATTTTTCACTGTTTATTTATTGCAGCCATTTGGTAAATTCAAAAAAGTTCATTTTTTCACATTAATGTACACTCTGCCCCCCATCTTGACTGCAAAAATGTCTACATTTCTATTTTTTCAAATTTAATAAAAAAGAAAAACTGAAATATCACATGGTCGTAAGTATTGAGACCCTTTCCTCTGCCATTCATATTTAAGTCACATGCTGTCCATTTCCTTGTGATCCTCCTTGAGATGGCTCTACTCTTTTGTTGGAGTCCAGCTGCGTTTCATTAAACTGATAGGACTTGATTTGGAAAGGCACCCACCTGTCTATATAAGACCTCACAGCTCACAGTGCATGTCAGACCAAATGAGAATCATGAGGTCAAAGGAACTGTCCAAGGAGCTCAGAGACAGAATTGTGGCAAGGCACAGATCTAGCCAAGGTTACAACAGAATTTCTGCAGTACTCAAGGTTCCCAAGACCACAATGGCCTCCATAATCCTTAAACAGAAGAAGTTTGGGACGAAGAATTCTTGCTAGACCTGGCTGTCCAGCCAAACTGAGCAATCGTGGGAGAAGAGCCTTGGTGAGATGTAAAGAAGAACCCCAAGATCACTTTGGCTGAGCTCCAGAGATGCAGTAGTGAGATGGGAGAAAGTTCCACAAAGTCAACTATCACTGCAGCCCTCCACCAGTCGGGCCTTTATGGCAGAGTGGCCTCTCCTCAGTGAAAGACATATGAAAGCCCGCATAGAGTTTGCGAAAAAACACATGAAGGAATCTGGTCTGATGAGACAAAGATAGACCTTTTTGGTGATAATTCTAAGTGGTATGTGTTGAGAAAACCAGGCACTGCTCATTACCTGCCCAGCACAATCCCAACAGTGAAACATGGTGGCGGCAGCATCTTGCTATGGGGGTGTTTTTCAGCTGCAGGGACAGGATGACTGGTTGTCATTGAAGGAAACATGAATGAGGCCAAGTACAGAGATATCATGTATGAAAACCTCTTCCAGAGTGCTCTGGACCTCAAACTTGGCCAAAGATTCACCCTCCAATAAGACAATGACCCTAAGCACACAGATAAAATAACAAAGGAGTGGCTTCAGAACAACTCTGTGACCATTCTTGACTGGCCCAGCCAGAGCCCTGACCTAAACCCAATGGAGCATCTCTGGAGAGACCTGAAAATGGCTGTCCACCAACGCTCACCATCCAACCTGACAGAACTGGAGAGGATCTGCAAGGAAGAATGGCAGAGGATCCCCAAATCCAGGTGTGAAAAACTTGTTGCATCTTTCCCAAGACGACTCATGACTGTACTAGGTCAAAAGGGTGTTTCTACTCAATACTGAGCAAAGGGTCTCAATACGTATGACGATGTGATATTTCAGTTATTCTTTTTTAATAAATTTTCAAAAATTTCTACATTTGTTTTTTTCAGTCAATATGGGGTGCAGAGTGTAATCGGGAAAAAAATGAACTTTTTTGAAATTACCAAATGGCTGCAATGAAACAGAGTGAAAAATTTAAAGGGGTCTGAATACTTTCCGTACAGACTGTAAGTAGAATGGTTTATTTTTTTTAAAATATTTTTCTGATGAGGGGCCATGCATGCCAGGATCAGGATGAGGGAGCCATGCATACCAGGATGGGGATGAGGAGGACCATGGATGCCAGGATGGGGATGAGAAGGACCATGCATACGAGGATAGGGATGAGGGGGCCATGCATACCAGGATAGGAATGAAGGAGGCCATGCATACCAGGATAGGGATGAGGAGGGCCATGCATACCTGGATAGGGATGAGGGGGCCATGCATGCCAGGAAAAGGATGAGGAGACCATGCATACCAGGTAGGGATTGGGGTACCATGCATACCAAGATGGGGATGAGAAGGCTAATCATACCAGGGTGGGGATAAGGAGGCCATGCATACCAGGATATGGATGAGGAGGATCATGTATACCAGGATGGTGATGAGGAGGGCCATGAATACCAGTATAAGGATGAGGAGACCATGTAGACCAGGATAGGGAAGAGGAGGACCATGCAGACCAGAATGGGAATGAGGAGGGCCATGCACACAAGGATAAGGATGAGGAGACCATTCAGACCAGGATAGGGATGAGGAGGACCATGCAGACAAAAATAGGGATGAGGATGACCATGCATACCAGGATATGGATGAGGAGGCCATGCATACCAGGATAGGGATGAAGGGGCCATGCATCCCAGGATAGGGATGAGGGGGACCATGCATACCAGGATAGGGATGGGAATGGGCACCATGCATACCAGGATGGGGATGAGGGGGCCATGCATAATAGGATTTATACTAGAATTTTTTATTCATTTTTTTCCTATTTTCCTCCTCTAAAACCTAGGGACATAACTATAACATGGGGACCTGGATATAGGGACACATCTACAATATGGCGACCTGGATATAGGGACATATCTACAATATGGCGACCTGGATATGGGGATAAACACAATATAAGTGCACATTTGTTATCACCACATCCATAGCGGCCGAAGCTCTATAAAAAGAAATGGCAAAAATATTCAAAAAGTGTACAGAAAAAAAAAATGGTGTCACTAAAAATGTCACTTTGTCCTTCAAAGAATGCGGACCCCCAAATTCAAATTTTTTCTATATATGTGGCCCGTTGATTAGAACAGAACAGGGCAAAAGTAACCAAAATGAGCAAGATGAAAGAAGTATTATGGTAGAACTACCTAGCTTTCCTTTTCCGCACTCTTCGTTCATGTTCAGCCTCTTCATAGTAATACTCATTGTGGCTGTTGTCTCTCCTCCTGGCGGCAGCAGCTATCACTGCCCGGGACTGTCCTGTTGAGTTATTAGTAGAATTTTCTAAATACAAAATAAAACAAAAAAAAGAATTAGTCAAAGACCAAATAAACAGAAGAACAATCATCTTGAACCCAAAAGAAAATTCGAAACTTTCTGGAACATTGTTGGTTTGTCAGTAAGAGATGGAAAAGATTGTAGGCAGTCCATAAAAAAGGTTATTGGGGAGAATGGGGGGGGGGGGGGCGCAAGATCACCATCAACAATGTTTTTGACCACCTTATAAGAAATACCTTGAAATGGTGGCATTATTTAAAAGGCTATCAAAAAAGACAAGCCTTGGTGTTCCACCACCCTCTTCCATCCCAGTATATTTGGCTCAACAAGTAATTTTATTACCAATCTATGAAAGGTTATTTAAGACTCCATCAATTATTACTCATGTTGTAGATCTTCGCAGGTGAAAATGTACTCAATCTTGATGGACAGCTTAAAAATAACAACGACTTAAGGGATAAAAAGTCAGACAGCTGTGAACATCACACTACCTCAGAAACTATCCTTCACTTCTAAGAAGCCCAGCACATGTTAACATGTCTGAAGTCTTTGTGAGAGATAGAGGGGATTTAGTTTCATAATTGAAATATGTGGCTCCTCGTACCTCATGTCATTGTCCTATCCTTACATCTTGGTTGGCAAGATTAATACTCCAAGATGACCTCACAAATTGTAGTAAATTCAAAACTGATCTAGTCCGATTTTCTCAAAAATATGTATTGTTTTCCATGATGGAGAAAAAAAAAAGTTACCTCCATGTGAAGAACAGAATCAACGACCACTATCACCAATAAAGAAAGTCGTTAAAATAAATCCCATGTTTAAGTATCCCACTGGGTCATTACTTATAAATAGAAGACATTTGAGCAAATCAGCATCGGAACTTGACAATCCGATCTCTTCTAGAACTTTACAGGTCCAAAACACGTTGACCTCAAATAAAAGTTGTATATCGAGTTACACACTTAAACATTTTAATGTTAGACTTGTTCTTCGTAGATCTCAAAGCTTTAGATGATCTACTCAATCCTACTAATTTACCACCCAATAAAATACAGACAGCAAACGAAATTCAGTGGTAGGAATATAGAGCTCTTTCAAACAGTCAATAAAAGTCACAAGATACCAAGTCTCCCAATGTATATAGTCTTAGTCTGGTCATAAAGTAGATATTATGGTTAGTCAAAAAGGCTCATTTAGATCATTAACTTTTCAAAAAAACGTGACACACACTGACCAACGTTGGATTTTTTCGGTCATCGTGCAGTGCCAGTTAGAGAGTAGACCATGATGAATGACAAATCTACAGTCCACCAATAAAGTCTATACCTGACCACATGTCAATGGTTGCTTAAGGTACCTTCACACTCAGCGACGCTGCAGCGATACCGACAACGATGTCGATCGCTGCAGCGTCGCTGTTTGGTCGCTGGAGAGCTGTCACACAGACAGCTCTGCAGCGACCAACGATGCCGGTAACCAGGGTAAACATCGGGTTACTAAGCGCAGGGCCGCGCTTAGTAACCCGATGTTTACCCTGGTTACCATCGTAAAAGTAAAAAAAACAAACACTACATACTTACCTTCCGTTGTCTGTCCCCGGCGCTGTGCTTTCCTGCACTGACTGTGAGCACAGCGGCCGGAAAGCAGAGCGGTGACGTCACCGCTGTGCTTTCTGGCTGGCCAGCGCTCACAGCCAGTGCAGGGAAGCACAGCGCCGGGGACAGACAGCGGAAGGTAAGTATGTAGTGTTTGTTTTTTTTAACTTTTACGTTGGTAACCAGGGTAAACATCGGGTTACTAAGCGCGGCCCTGCGCTTAGTAACCGATATTTACCCTGGTTACCAGTGGAGACATCGCTGAATCGGCGTCACACACGCCGATTCAGCGATGTTTGCAGGGAGTCCAGAGACGAAATAAAGTGCTGGACTTTCTGCACCAACCAACGATGGCACAGCAGGATCCTGATCGCTGCTGTGTGTCAAACTGAACAATATCGCTAGCCAGGACGCTGCAACGTCACGGATCGCTAGCGATATCGTTCGGTGTGACGGTACCTCTAGTCTAAACTGTTGGCTTTATGCATAGAATTCTTGATCAAGACCACAACCTTGACAGAGCAACTATAAAAAAAACAAGCCAAATATTCCTAATGTTTAGCCAGCCTGAAGTGGACAGACATTTAGGATGAGAAGTCAGGATGGAAGAGCGGTCTAAGGCTGCGTTCAGGTCGCTGTCTCCCCTGGCGGCTTGAGTTTGAATCCTACTTCTGTCATCAACTTTATAGTGGTGGGTGATCAATGAGTGGAACAGGCTGCCACAAGGTGTGGTGAGTTTTCCCTTACATCTCTGTCTGAGATGGTTTAATGAATCCTGCATAGAGCGGGGGGTGGACACGATGACCTTGGAGGAGGTCCCTTCCTACTCTAACATTTTAGGATTCTATGAAAACACCCAATAACAGAACAATGGATTGAATTCAACAGTTGAACAAATTGAAGTCAGAAAGACTTCATAGTTGATACCTCACCATGTCTGACTTTTCTTTCGGAAAGTCAAATACACATGCAGCACCAAAATCATCATAAAAAGTATTCAAACTGTTGCACAAGGCAAGAGTTGCCCACATTATTACGTTTTGGACTGCAGACAACAAAGTCAATGGTGACACAGGGTCATATAGCAGGGGTTAGAGAACATCAGGTGAAAACATGAAGGAGAAAACTGCGGAGTTCTAAGGGGCGGGAGCAACATCTCACCCTCGAGAGAGTAGACCTTGAAGCCAGACATTTTCTTGGACAGGATGGATTTTGGCAGGTTCAGGAGAGCGGGGTTGTAGACAGGGAAGTCGTGATAATAATTTTCCAAAATCCATACAGCAACTCGCTGGATACTGTGAGAGGAAAACAAGACAGGGTAGGACCAGGTGGCAAAATAATAAAAAAAAAAATAATAATTTGTTTAAGGAAGTAGGAGAAAAGGAGACACAAGGAGAGTACAAAAGGGTCATGAGAACCAACAAGGAAAGCAAAACATATACAGGAAGAGCTAGAGTGAACATATATGGTTTCCAAATCAGAGAGCAGCCACCCAAGATTTTTGCTATCAACAGGATAAAAAAAAACACATTATGCAATGTTGTGTTTATTGAAGAAATCTATAAACAAAAATACCTGCAATCAAAAACTAATTTGTAAGGTTGATGGGCAGACCCAACTCTGCTGGATGTTTTTTTCTTTTTCCACCAGAAGTCTCAGGAAGGTGGTGTTATCTACATCCACAAAGGGTAATAATGGAGTACTCTGAATATCATTGGTGATCAGAATGTGATATCGAAGGTTAATTCAACATACCTGGTAGCATGAGGTATAGTCATCAAACATCTTGGAGATTAAAAAAAAAGCCATATACAGGAAAACATCACAATTTCAACCATGTAAAAACTACATATTTGTGAAACGTGGTAGGCACTCTATGCTACCCTTATACCTTATATATTGTAGCTTTCGAGCAGGGCCCTCACCCCTCCTGTAACTATTGTAATGTTACTTTGCAATGTTTTATTGTGTGTACACGTCCTTGCTTAATTGCCAAGTGCTGCAGAATATGCTGGTGCGCTGACCCAAGAATTATAGAACGAATGAAGGGGGTAAGAAATATTTTAGAAATGTTGGCACCACAAATTATGGTCAACCTTCATCACCACTATGGTTCTAAACGAATTGTTAAACTGTTTTTCACTTTTTTGTGTTTTATGAAAAGCAGAAAGTTAAAATCCTCGCAGACATCCCTTCAGGCAAATCATTTTGAAGTCAAAAATTTAAAAAAGTTATGGTCATCTTCTGCCAATTGTAGACAAAAAAAATCTACGGAAAGGACCAAGTAGTTATATGAAATGTTTTGGGTGTTTTTCGGTGTC
Source organism: Ranitomeya imitator (assembly GCF_032444005.1). Taxonomy (NCBI): domain Eukaryota; kingdom Metazoa; phylum Chordata; class Amphibia; order Anura; family Dendrobatidae; genus Ranitomeya; species Ranitomeya imitator. The sequence goes on along the minus strand of NC_091282.1, from coordinate 638,767,996 downwards.
GAAGATGGGAGCTGTTGCCATATTTTAACTTTTGTTTACATTTTCTAAAAAAAAAATAAATGTAAATTTCAGAAAGAGTTAAGTTAAAACTTTGGATATAAATATCATATTCTCATTCGAGAGATGTCAAGAATGTGAATACCCTTACTGACGGAGTGCATTATGGGTCACATTTTCAAGTTCATTTATATTCTGCTCATTTTTCTCTTTACTACTGTGCCGTATTTCACATTACCGCTGTTTGTGTAGCTTGTAAAGATTTTCTCTGAGATTACTATGGCAACTCAACACAAAAATTTAGGGGTCTGATATACACGACAGAGGACAAAAATAAACACAATCTGCTGCAATTTCATCATGTACCGAGATAACAATAGATACTGTTTCTACATTATTCCGTATACTAGGCCTTGAGTTTTACAACTAAGGTTCAGTCACCAGCCATAAAGCTGAAGGCTAAACTGGCGGGAATTATGCTACTGGTCAAGCATGGTTGATCTTCGTAATTGAGCAAATTTTATTTCTTAGGAATCACTTAAGGCCTATAAACCCTTTGTGGTGGCAGGTAGAAGATTAAAAAGGTCATCATTTTAGACACAACCACTTATGTAGCGAAATGAGTCAAAAATGGATTCCAGATAGAGGTTCCCTCTAAAGAGGATCGATCACTTGCTATAAAGATTTTTTTTTTTTTTTACTTGGTGTAAAAGCCGCTCTTCTTTTGTTTCTGCACCTCTCCATTCCTGTGATATGAGCTTCTCTTCTATGCATCTAAATTTAGTCCTTTTAGCCAAGTGGGAGCAGTTCTCAACTGCTCTGTGAGCACGTTCTTGAGGACCAAACCCAGTTGGCTAACAAGAGTTAAGCCGGTTTCACACGTCAGTGCCTCCGGTACGTGTAGTGACAGCTTTCTCACGTACCGGAGACACTGACACAAGTAGACCCATGAATGGGTCTATGCAGATGTCAGTGTGTTTTCACGGACCATGTGTCAGTGTGCAAAACATGCTGACATGTCCGGTTTTGTGCAGCTGCACGGATCACGTGGACCCATACAAGTCAATGCGTCCGTGTAAACACGAACCACACACGGATGCCGTCCGTGTGCCCTCCGTGTCCTTTTTTTAAGTCATAGGGTTAAAATTGAAAAAAATTGTTTTAATACACTGACAGCATACGGATCCCACACGGATGTACCACGTGAGCACACGGACACGGATATCTCCGGTACCGATTTTTCCGATACAGGAAATATCTGGACGTGTGAAACCGCCCTTACAGATAGGGAAGAGGGAGCCATATCTCAGGAAGGGTGAGGCACAGGAAGAAAAGAAAAACATTGATGGATTCAGGAGAACAGCGGCATTTACACCATGTAAAGATATACATATTTAGTACATTAAATAAAATAGAAGGGAAAATATATTCTATTTGAACAGTTTTTACATTTTGATTTGTTAATTCCCTTTGCTGACTTACCTTAAGTGTCCAACATTGTAATGTCTGCTGGCTCCATCTGTGGACCTGACAACCTTGATGGTGAACTGAGGTTGGAGTTGTCTCAGTTCCAGCAGGACAACAGCCAAATAGTGAACGAACAGAAGAGCATCCACAAGTGATACAGCGTACTGTACTATCCCCTGGTAGTTCCTCTCCGCCGTTGTTAAGATTCGGACTGCATAAAAAAGCCAGTATGACACCACCAGCAAAAATATGAGCACCATGATCAGAGCTCGGAAGACAAAAACCCGAGGGAAGAAAGCTTTAGGGCGACGGAAAAAAAGTGCCCAGCTGCCAACAAGAAGAATAAGGAGTTTGAAGGCCACGGAGATAAACAGACCTTCACAAGGCGTCCCACAGGCTTCCAAGTCCCAAGGTAATATTTTGGGCAACAGCATAAAGGCTATAGGGGTCAGAAATGAAATGAATGCTAAAGTACCACCAATAATGACCCCAATGTGCCGGGAGCAGTCCAGGTTGGCACTCTCCTCCATGTCCTTGGTAATACGTGTGATGTCATCATGGGATATGCTGTGCTCAGAAGTCCCGGTAACCACTGTAGTGGTTTCACCCCAATTGTCATCCTGAAAATAAAAAAAATAATTTTAAAAGAAAATTGACAAAAATACATTAAAAAAATAACAAAAGCATTACAGTGCCAGTCATTGCACTGGTTACCCATCCACTCCAGAATCTAGTACAAACTTATTACCCTTATCCACAAAGCACTCCATGGTTCAGCAGCACCCTACATCTCCTCCCTGGTCTCAGCCTACCACCCTACCTGTGTCCTCCGTTCTGCTAATGACCTGAGGTAAGCATCCTCAATAATCAGAACCTCCCACTCCTGTCTCCAAGACTTCTCACGTGCTGCACTGATTCTTTGGAATGCATTACCTAGGTTAATATGATTAATCCCCAATCCCCACAGGTTAAGCGTGCCCTAAAAAACGCATTTGTTCAGACTGGCTTACCGCCTCAACGCATTAACCTAACGATCCCTGTGTGGCCCATTCAAAATAACTTAAACCATAATCCGATTCCTCGCATCATGTTTCTCATAAGCTTTATGTATTTAATAGCCCTCTGTGTCTGTACTGTTACGTACGGTATTTAGGCTGATAACTGGTTCATGCAGCTTTACATGAACACCCAATTCTTATACTATGGCCGGTCCGAACAATGAAAGCAATTGTTACCATCCACCTCTCGTGTCTCCCCTTTTCCTCATAGTTTGTAAGCTTGCGAGCAGGGCCCTCATTCCTCCTGGTATCTGTTTTGATCTATGTGATTATTGTTATGCTGTAATGTCTATTGTCTGTACAAATCCCCTCTATAATGTAAAAGTGCTGCAGAATATGTTGGTGCTATATAAATAAAAATGTATTATTATTTTTCTTCATGTTCTTCGTAAATTAGATTTTATATTTTGTGCTTTCTGTCTCTTTAAGAGTGTTAAGAACAATCGAATTTCCCATAAACTTAAAGCGACAGAACAAGTCTTATCCTGTCAATTGGAAGGGCGGCCGATTACACAACATTGAGTGATTTCATTGTAGAAGAAGCTTGAAATAATCTAGGTAGAAGTTTTCTCGCCTTTGCTGGCTCCAGTGCTTCGTACACGCCTTAGTTATACCTTATGTGACATTATCCCAGGCTGTCCATTTTCTTTTTTTCCCTTTTTTTATTTTTTTTTTTATTTAGAAGCTCAAATTTTAAAACAAAGGTTGCGCAAAAAGGCCTAAATGGGCCGAAATGTTGGCTGAAATTCATGTATTGTACAATTGCAGCTTTGTCCTATTGTTTTGCTATATTCTCATTACCTTGTATGCCAAGTATCAACTGTGCAAAGTTTTACCCCGAAGGTCAGTGTGCCACTGAAAGACTGGGAAATGTACTTTAGGTAAGAGAATTCATTTGTTATCATTATGTGGTACCTTCTGTCAAGGATCTTTCTCTAACAATGGATATGCACAGACGCGTATATATACACGCAAGACAGACCAAAAGTTTGGACACACCTTCTCATTTAAAGATTTTTCTGTATTTTCATGACTATGAAAATTGTACATTCACACTGAAGGCATCAAAACTATGAATTAACACATGTGGAATTATATACTTAACAAAAAAGTGTGAAACAACTGAAAATATGTCTTATATTCTAGGTTCTTCAAAGTAGCCACCTTTTGCTTTGATGACTGCTTTGCACACTCTTGGCATTCTCTTGATGAGCTTCAAGAGGTAGTCACCGGGAATGGTGTAACGCACTCCGGTTACGCAGCTATTAACCCTGTGTGACCAACTTTTTACTATTGATGCTGCATATGCAAAACAAAAAAAAAAAGGTTATTCTCACCCTCCGACGTGCGCGCTGTCCTCGGCACTGCAAGCGGCAGGTTCCGGTGCTAAGGATGCTGTGCGAGAAGGACCTGCCATGACATTACTGTCATGTGACCGCGACGTCATCACAGGTCCTGCGCTCATACCAACCCTGGGACCGTAAGCTGCCGCGTGCACCGCACACAGGCGACAGAGCTACAAGGGACCATCGGAAGGTGAGTATATGTTTATTTTTTATTTTGTAACCTGTTACATACGTGGCTGGGCAATATACTACGTGACTGGGCAATATACTACATAGGCTGTGCAATATACTACGTGGACATGCATATTCTAGAATACCCACACATACATACTGTGGTGGATCAACTTACTCGGCTGCACACGGAGATTGTCACGGAAACACTGCGTCTTTAAGGATGCACTTAGTTTATTAGTTACATGCAATAGTGGGGGTCAGCAATGTCCTTTAATAGACACTATGTGTACAAACGTTGTCCTAGAGTCTTCCTCTTCAGGCACTCAACAACCCAGCCTGCCCCTGGAGTTTAGCCATTTAAACCCAGACCAAGTGACTCCTCCTGATTGTGTCATCACACAGGTCCTGTCAGGACTCTGTAGGTGGAGATAAGGTGGACATTCTCCCACTCATTCTATGAATGGTCACGTAAAACCAGCCCATTTATGCAACTTTACTTTAAGCTTCACAATACTAGTTTGCGGGAGGAAAATACTCTGGCTTTATACTACTGACACCATTTAGCATAGTGACACATACCTCCCCACCAGTACTTTACCAGTGACTTCGTCACAACATACACACACATATACATTTATATACACACATCCCCAGTGGCAGGGTCGCATCAGGGAATTACTGCCCTTACTGGAGTATGGGGCCCGATGAGCAGAAGGGGCCTGCATCAGGACCCCTCTTCTCCGCTCAGCGAGCCCCAGTGGCAGGCTTATGCCAGCTCAGTAACTGCCTGTGCATCCTCAGACCCACGAGCAGTTAACATTTGTTGCCGTGTGGGAGATTCTTCCCGCACGGCAACAGTTAACAGTCAACGGCCAATCACAGGCTAGCAGCCGATGTCAGCTGGCACGTCACAGGCATATGACGTCACTGTCCTACGCCTGCACGACTCTGCACGCCTCAACCAGGTAAGGAGAACCTTTTTTTTATTTGATTGTAAAGTCGCGGAATGGGGTGCATTATACCCCTATGGGGGAGCATTACCATTATACCCCTATGGAGGAGCATTATACTATGGGGCTGCATTACACCCCTATGGGAGTATTATACTATGGGGCTGCAATATACCCCTATGGGGGAGAATTATACTATGTGTGAGAATTATACCCCTATGGGGGAACATTAGATCCCTATGGGGGAGAATTTTAAAATAGAGGTGCATTATACCCCAATAGGGCTGCATTTTACCCCTATGGGGGAGCATTATATTATGGGGCTGCATTATACCCCTATGTGGGAGCATTAAACTATGGGTGAGCATTATACCCCTATGAGGGAGCTTTTTATTATAGGGGTGCATTATACCCCAATAGGGCTGCATTTTACCCCTATGGGTATGCTCTATATAAATATGGGGCTGCATTATACTTCTATGGGACTGCATTATACTGCTATATATGACTATGGGATGCATTATAGTACTATATTGGACTATGGGATGTATTATACTATTATGGATAACTGGGGGCAATAATGGAGAGACATAAGGCAGAATGGAAGGACACGTGGGATCCAAAATGGGAAGACATGTGGGCTAATTAAAGGATATCATTTTTGAGGGTACTGTTTTTAGTGTGGGGGAGGAGAGGTGCTGATACTGTACAAGGCAACACGGTTACTATTTTTTTCCTCTGGCGTAGTATACTGTAGAGGTTGGGGAATGTGCTCTGGATAACTTATTTTCTGCAGAGACGAGTCCTGGCTGGAAGAGGTGATGGCGGTCTGAACTGGATAAAGAAGAAAAGCAAAGATGAAAAAACTTCAACTAGAGCAGTGACCGGTGAGTCAGTGAGTTACCTGTACACTTACATTATATAATGTATACTATATACAGAGCTCCTGTGTATAATGTTACTAGTGATCATGGTATAAGGCTAGGTTCACATTGCGTTAGTGCAGTCCATTCAACGTATACGTTAAACGGAATGCACTAACGCAAGTACCGACTGACACAGCGCTAGCGCAGATGGAGCATCTGCTAGCTCCATCTGCACTAGCAGTGACGGACCTGGAAACGCTGCAGCCCGCGTCTCGGGTCCGTCACTCAATGTCGGACGCATCGCTAGCGCACGCCCATTGTGGGCGTGCGCTAGCGATGCGTCCGACATTGCATTCAATGGCGCCATTAACGGACTACGTTACACCGCGTTATGCCGCGGTGTAACGTAGTCCGTTTAACGGAGACACTGAACACAGTGTGAACCTAGCCTTACCTGTACACTGACACTATATACAGAGCTCCTGTGTATAATGTCACAGGTGATAACTGTATTACATGTACGCTATATACAGAGCTCCTGTGTGTAATGGCATTAGTGTTGTTTTTTTTTATTAATGATCAGTATTGTAGTATTCGGTCGCTATGTGGTGGTAATATGTTGTCTGGCCATGGTGTGGTGGTATTTATTCCCTGTATGTGGCATTAATCGGTCACTGTGGTGGTAATATATGATCTGGTCATGGTGTGGCGGTATTTGTTCCTTGTATGTGATACTATTGGTCATTTTAAAAAGTGAAAAATATATAAAAATATACCTAAAATTGTATTGGATATTTTAACAAATGTTTAATAAGTTATAGTAGAGTAGAGCCTGGCCAGAAGAGTCTACTTTGTTGTTGTGGTGGATTTACAAGAGAGGGTGGTGGGACTGTGGAAGGTTCGAGAGTTGGAGGCAGGGCTAGGGTGGAGCCTGGGTGGAGTTTCAAGGGGGCCCCAAAAATTTTGCCAGTATGGTGCCCCGAAATTTCTAGTGACAGCCCTGCCCAATGGCATGCAAAAGTTTGGGCATCCCTGGTCAAAATTACTGTTATTGTGAACAGTTAAATAAGTTGGAGATGAAATTATCTCTAAAAGAGCTAAAGTTAAAAAGGACACATTTCCTTTGTATTTTAGGCAAATAGTGTATTTGTTCACATTTTAACATTTTCACCTCGGAGCCAGTTTTCACCTCAATTCAAGAAGTTTCCTGCTTCATTAAACCAATGTGGAAGGGAAAAAAATTAACATTTCACTTTTTTTCACAGCATATTTAATGTAGACCCAATTTGTTTTACTTTCACAAGGGTGCCCGGCATGGCTCGGGAGGGAAGGAGCACCATTTGACTTTTTGAATGCAAGATTTGCTTGAATCATTAGCGGATGCCATATTGTATCTGGAAAGCCCCTGATGTGCCGAAACAGTAGAAATCCACCACAAGTGACTCCATTTAGAATACTAGACCCCTCAGCGAACTTATCTAGAAGTGTGTTGGTTGAGTATCTTGAATCCCCATGTACTTCACAGAAGTTTATGACATAGAGCAATGAAAATTAGAAAAAAAAAATCACTTTTATCCGACAATTTTTTTTATAGCTCAAATAAATGTTTCATTTTTCATTTACACAAGGGTAACAGCAGAAAATGGACCTCACAATTTTTTGCGCAATTTCTCCTGAGTATGCAGAGAAAACTACTGTTTGGGCACAAGGCATGGCTCAGAAAGGATGAAGTAACGTTTTGGAATGCATACTTTGATGGAAAGTTCTGTGGGTGTCATGTCATGTTTGGAGAGTCCCTGATGTGCCTTAACAGTGGAAACCCCCCATAAGTGACCCCAGTTTGGAAACTAGGCCCCTCAAGGAATTTATCTAGATGTGTGGTAAGCACCTTGAACAGGTACTTTGCATAATTTTACAACTTTGATATGTGAAAATAAAAAAATTTTATTTTTCCTACAAAAATTTTGTTTTAACCCTCAAGTTTTTCATTTTCACCAGAATTTCAGGAGAAAATGGACCCCAAAATGTATTGTCTATTTCTCCTGAGTACACAAATATTCCATATGTGGTCAAAAACTACATTTGAGGCACAGTGCAAAGCTCAAAAGTAAATAAGTGCCACATTGGAGTTCAGATTTTGTGAAGATGGTTTGAGAGTGCTATGTCACATTGGTAAAGCCCCTGAGGTGCCAGAACAGCAGAAACCCCCCATAAGTGACACCATCTTATAAACTACACCTCTCAATGAATTGATTGGGTGCAATGATCATATTGACACTGCAGGTGGGTCACAGAATTTTATACCCCATATTTGGCTGAACAGTACAGCAGAGCCACATCGTGAGGCTCGTGAGGGACAGAGTGCTATTGCCCACCTGGAGAGCAGATTTTCCTAGAATAGTTTGTGGATTCCATATACAGAGCCCCGAAGTGCTAGAGGGGCAGAATTCCCCCTCGAGTGACCCCACTTAGGAATTTATCTAGAGGTGTAGCGATGATTTTGAAACCATGGGTTTTTTCCAGAAACAAGTAGCAGTGGATGATGCGTAGTGAAAATTGTAAACTGCAGTTGTAGTGACCAGTACGTTGCAGTCGCCAGTACCTTGTAGTGACCAGTACATTATGGCCAGCTCATGCTTCTGGAGACACGCACTTGTAAATTAGTCGGGCTCTCATCGCTACAGAAATTACAAACATGTGGACGCTAAATGTGGTTTTGTCACATTGGGGCTCAGAAGGGAGGGGATATTTGGATTTGGCAGGGCAGAATTTGCTGAATTTCTTTTGGGGGGTGAGGACTGGAGTCATTTCAGTTTTCCAGCACCTTTATGCCACCAGTAATGTGGAAGCCACATATATATCCGCTAACAGATGACAGACCTGAATGGGGACTTACTTTTTTTTTGTGGATTGAGTTGAAGCTTTTATTGGTAACACTTTACATAATGTTTGGGACCTTATTTATCCAGCGCTCTACACTGAGCACTTAGTTTGTGGTTTCCATCTTAATCTCCAAGTGACGCAATTCAGATGAAACCCCCAAGGGATACATGCACTATAATGAGGCAGCAGAGTTACTCTGGACTCCTTCTGGACTCTGTTATGAATTTTTCTTTTCAAAAGTGCACAAAACTGTGGCAGATTGCACTTTTATGCATGCCTAAAAAGATAGACACTGTTGGATCACAGGCCAGATGTCGTCCACAGTGCCTCCATCTGCCTCATTATAGGGAATCTTCCGAGGTTCAGTCTGAATCACATATTTCAGAGATTTACATGGAAGCCCCAGTGTAAACTCTCATGGAGTGCATGAGAAATGTGAGCCAAGCCCTACTGCCATCTTTGGGAGGAAGAATGAACAAGTCAACAGAAGGTGAAGAATTGGTTTTATTTTTTACACTGTTCCTCATGCGGTATAAGTAGTGTTGAGCATTCCGATACTGCAAGTATCGGGTATCGGCCGATATTTGCTGTATCGGAATTCCGATACAGAGTTCAGATATTTTTGTGATATCGGGAATCTGCATGTGCGGTGCGTATGGTTCCCAGGGTCTGGAGGAGAGGAAACTCTCCTTCAGGCCCTGGGATCCATATTAATGTAAAAAATAAAGAATAAAAAAAAAAATATGGCTATACTCACCCCTCGGACGAACCCTGGCTGTCACCGCTGCAAGCGTCTGCCTCCGTTCCTGAGAATGTAGTGAGTGAAGGACCTTCGATGACGTCGCGGTCAGGTGACCGGTCACCTGACCGCGACGTCATCGAAGGTCCTTCACTCTCTGCAATTCTCAGTAACGGAGGCGGACGCTCGCAGCAGTGACAGCCAGGGTTCGTCCGAGGGGTGAGTATATTCATATTTTTTATTTTTATTCTTTATTTTTTACATTAATATGGATCCCAGGACCTGAAGGAGAGTTTCCTCTCCTTCAGACCCTGTGAAGCATCCAGGATACATTCCGATATTTGTGTCCCATTGACTTGCATTGGTATCGGGTATCGGTAAGATCCGATATTTTGCCGGTATCGGCCGATACCATCCGATACCGATACTTTGGCTAGGTTCAGATTGCGTTAGCGCAATCCGCTAGCGCTAGGCGCTAAACGGATTGCACTAACGCAATGTGTTGTAAAGGGGTCGCGTTAAACGTCCCCGCTCTCGCAGATCTCCGATCTGCGAGAGCTGGGAATGGACCGCACATCGCTAGCCAATGCCAAAAATGGCACGCGCTAGTGATGCGCGTTCCCATTGCTGTTAATGGGCGCACTAACGGACGCGTTGCACGGCGTTAATTTCGCCGTGCAACGCTGTCCGTTAGCGCGGTCCCATTAACGCAATGGGAACCTAGCCTTTCAAATATCGGAAGGTATCGCTTAACACTAGGTATAAGTGATTAGACTACTTTATTCTTCAGGTTGGTGCACTTACAGCGATACCAGATTTATATTGTCTTTTTAGGCTTGGCTGCTGTCACACACTAAGACTAAGTTCACACTAAGTGTTTTTGCAGTGATTTTTTTTAATGCAAATTTTCAGCTGCGTTTTACAGTACCATCCAATTCTCATGTACACACATTGTTTTTTGTCATCAGGATTTTGTGCTTTGCATGTTTTTTTTGCATAATGGAGCATGTCACTTTTCATGTTTTTTTTTTTTTTTCACACACTGAAATGCAGGGGTGGTGAAAAAATGCTGAAAAATGCACTAAAAACAAGCAATTTGGGACTAGTTTTTTTTTTCTATGCCGTTCCACATGAGTTAGGCTGGTTTCACATTGGCGTTTTTTCGGGTGCGTTTTTGCGGTAAAAAACGCAAAAAACGCATGGTGAAAAAACGCATGTAAACGCTGCGTTTTTTTGCCGCATGCGTTTTTGCATGTGGTGAAAAAAACGCGGCGTTTTGACGCGTTTACATGCGTTTTTACATGCGTTTGCGTTTTTTAAATGCATGCTGAGAAATGTGTGACAGCTGCAAATCATCAAAATAAAGTAAAAAAAAACACTCTAAACAGATATAGTTAAGGTTAGGGGTAGGGGTAGGTGTAGGGATCATAACCCTAACCCTAAAGGGATCCTACCCCTAACCCTACCCCTAACCCTAAGGGATCCTAACCCTACCCCTAACCCTACCCCTACCCCTAAGGGATCGTAACCCTAACCCTACCCTAACCCTACCCCTAACCATAAAGGGATTAGGGTTAGGGTTAGGATCCCTTAGGGTTAGGGGTAGGGTTAGGGTTAGGATCCCTTAGGGTTAGGGGTAGGGTTAGGGTTAGGGGTAGGGTTAGGGGTAGGGTTAGGTTCCCTTTATCACCTTTATGTTGGGGGGTGGCATATCAGTGTGTTTTCTGTTTTTTTAATAAAAAAAGCACGCGTTTTTTACCGCAAAAAACGCATGCACCAAAAAAACGTATGCGTCCCCATTGACTCCAATATATTTTTTGACCCAAAAAAAACCGCATGAAAACGCATGCGTTTTTTTTTGCTCCAAAAAACGCTTCTAAAAATACTACAAGTAGCATTTCAGAAAATGAACGCATGCAGTAAAAAAACGCATGCGTCAAAAAACGCGACCAAACGCGTACACAAAAAAACGCATGCGTTTTCAATGTTAAATATAGGGAAAAAAACGCATGCGTTTTTTTGAAAAAAAACGCTGCAGACAAAAATGCAAGTGTGAAACCAGCCTTACATGTAATAAAGCCGTTTTATTCTTCGGGTCAGGAGGATTACAACGATATATAAATAGCGGAATAGTTTGGATCGATCCAGACGCGGCGATGCAAAATAGGTGTACTATTTTTGTTTTTACATAAATAAATGTATTTATTGGATTAGTTTTTTTTGTTCTTTATTTTGAGATTTCTTTTAAGGTATTTTTTTTTTTTACAATTTTTGAAAGCATTTCTTCTTTAACCCTGTCCCAGGAAGGCACATCAACTTTCCACTGACAGATTGCAGGTCAAATACACTTGCAATGCTTTTGAATTGCAGGGCATTAGAACAGTGTATCGCAGGCAGGTTGGCATGTTAGCTCAGGCTCTGAGAAGGAACTTACAGGCCACAGTTCCTGGATGACCCCACGGCCATTTTTTGGCTCGGGATCACCATGGAGACCATTGGCACAACGAGATCGCAATTGTGTTGTGCTGATGGGAGAAGAGAGGGAGCTCTCTCCCTCTGTGATGCCCATTTGTCACTGCCACTATTCACAGTGGCATCAGAGGGGTTAAACGCCCGTGATCGGTGCTAGCACAGATTGTTGACATTGCTGCAGGGTATCAGCTCTCATATAGCGCTCACACATGCACGCACAGCTCCTGCTGTGCCAAACATATAGCGTGCATGTCGGGAAGGGGTTAAAAATTACAAAGAGTAAAATTGGCTGATGAAAAACTTTGGGCACCTGTGGAGATGTGTGCTCAGATAACTTTGACCAAGGTTTAAAGGTACCGTCACACTAAGCGACGCTGCAGCGATACCGACAACGATGTCGATCGCTGCAGCGTCGCTGTTTGGTCAGACAGACAGCTCTCCAGCGACCAATGATCCCGAAGTCCCCGGGTAACCAGGGTAAACATGGGGTTATTAAGCGCAGGGCCGCGCTTAGTAACCCGATGTTTACCCTGGTTACCGTTGTAAATGTAAAAAAACAAACACTACATACTTACAATCCCGGTGTCTGGTCATGTCCCTCGCCTTCAGCTTCCCGCACTGACTGAGCGCCGGCCGTAAAGTACAGCGGTGACGTCACCGCTGTGCTGTGCTTTACGGCTGGCCGGCACTCACCAGTCAGTGCGGGAAGCTGACGGCGAAGGACATGACCAGACACCGGGAATGTAAGTGTGTAGTGTTTGTTTTTTCACATTTACAACGGTAACCAGGGTAAACATCGGGTTACTGAGCGCGGCCCTGCGCTTAGTAGCCCGATATTTACCCTGGTTACTAGTGAACACATCGCTGAATCGGCGTCACACACGCCGATTCAGCAATGTCAGCGGGAGATCCAGTGACAAAATAAAGTGCTGGACTTTCCCCAGCGACCAACGATCTCCCAGCAGGGGCCTGATCGTTGGTCGCTGTCACACAATGATTTTGTTAACGATATCGTTATGGGTGACGGCACTTTAAGACCTTAATTAGCCTGAGAGATCTTCTAAGCAGCTGCCTTGCACTCTGAAAATGAAAATGGTAGAGGCCCACAAAGCAGGAGAAGTGTTGTGAATTCTGTGGCCAGGCTCCCTCCTGTGGTCGTGAGTGGTACTTCGGCTGGTTCTGTCTATGAGCTTCCTTTGGTGGATGACAGTGGTACTGCGGCTTCTGAGTTTCCTTCCTCAGGTGATGAGGTTAAGTCGTTAGGTGCTGCTCTATTTAACTCCACCTAGTGCTTTGACCCTGGCCTCCAGTCAATGTTCCAGTATTGGTCTTGCTTTCTCCTGGATCGTTCCTGTGGCCTGTCTATCCTGCATAAGCTAAGTTTTGCTTGTGTTATTTTTGTTTGCTATTTTTTCTGTCCAGCTTGCTATATTGGTTTTTCTTGCTTGCTGGAAGCTCTGGGACGCAGAGGGAGCACCTCTGTACCGTTAGTCGGTGTGGAGGGTCTTTTTGCCCCCTCTGCGTGGTTGTTTGTAGGGTTTTGTGTTGACCGCAAAGCTATCTTTCCTATCTTCGGTCTGTTCAGTAAGTTGGGCCTCACTTTGCTAAATCTATTTCATCTCTGCGTTTGTATTTTCATCTCAACTCACAGTCATTATATGTGGGGGGCTGCCTTTTCCTTTGGGGTATTTCTCTGAGGCAAGGTAGGCTTATTTTTCTTTCTTAGGGCTAGCTAGTTTCTCAGGCTGTGCTCGAGGCGCATAGGACTGGTCAGGAGCAATCCACGGCTACCTTTAGTGTGGTTGGATAGGATTAGGGATTGCGGTCAGCAGAGTTCCCACGTCTCAGAGCTCGTCCTATGTTTTTGGTAATTGTCAGGTCACTTTGTGTGCTCTGAACTACAAGGTCCATTGTGGTTCTGAATCACCTGTTCATAACAGAGAAGGCTATAAGAAGATAGCAAAACATTTTCAAGTTGCCCTTTCCTCAGTTTGAAATGTAATTAAGAAATGGCTGTTAACAGGAACAGTGGAGGTCAAGGTAAGGTCTGGAACACCAAGCAAAATTTTAGTGAGAGCTGCTCATAGGATTGCTAGAGAGGCAAATCAGAAACCCTGCTTTACTGCAAAACACCTTCAGAAAGATTTGCCACAATCTGGAGTTGTGGTACATTGTTCTACTGTTCAGACACCTGCACAAATATGGCCTTCATGGAAGAGTTATCAGAAGAAAATCTCTAAGCTTCAGAAGCATAGAACATCTAAACAAGCCTGATGCATTTTGGAAACACGTGCTGTTGACCAATGAGGATAAAATAGAACTCTTTGGCCACAATGATCAAAGGATTATGTGGAGAATAAGGGCACAGAATTTCAGGAAAAGAACATTTCGTCAACCATTAACCCCTTAAGCCCCAAGGGTGGTTGAACGTTAATGACCAGGCCAATTTTTACAATTCTGACCACTGTCTCTTTATGAGGTTATAACTCTGGAACGCTTCAAGGGATCCCAGTGATTCTGACATTTTTTTCTCAAGACATATTGTCCTTCATGATAGTGGTAAAATTTCTTTGATATTACCTGTACTTATCTGTGAAAAAAAACTGGAATTTGGAGAAAATTTTGAAAATTTCGCAATTTTCCAAATTTGAATTTAAATGCCCTTAAATCACAGAGATATGTCACACAAAATACTTAATAAGTAACATTTCCCACATGTCTAGTTTACATCAGGACAATTTTGGAAACAATTTTTTTTTTTAGGGAGTTATAAGGGTTAAAAGTTGACCAGCAATTTCTCATTTTTACAACACCATTTTTTTTTTAGGGACCACATCACATTTGAAGTCATTTTGAGGGGTCTATATGATAGTAAATAACCAAGTGTGACACCAATCTAAAAACTGCACCCCTCAAGGTGCTCAAAACCACATTCAAGAAGTTTATTAACCCTTCTAGTGCTTCACAGGAATTTTTGGAATGTTTAAAAAAAAAATGAACATTTAATTTTTTTTTCACAAACAATTTATTTCAGCTCCAATTTGTTTTATTTTACCAAGGGTAACAGGGAAAAATGGACCCCAAAAGTTGTTGTACAATTTGTCCTGAGTACCCCGATACCCCATATCTGGGGGTAAACCACTGTATGGGCGCATGGCAGAGCTCAGAACGGAAGGAGCACCATTTGACTTTTCAATGAAAAATTGTCTGGAATTGAGATGGGACGCCATGTTGCGTTTGGAGAGCCACTAATGTGCCTAAACATTGAAAAAACCCCCCCCACAAGTGACGCCATTTTGGCAAGTAGACCCCCTAAGGAACTTATCTAGATGTGTGGTGAGCACTTTGACCCACCAAGTGCGTCACAGAAGATTATACTGTAGAACCGTAAAAATAAAATATAATATTTTTTCACAAAAAATATTTTTTAGCCCCCAGTTTTGTATTTTCCCAAGGTTAACAGGAGAAATTGGACCACAAAAGTTGTTGTGCAATTTGTCCTGAGTACGCTGATACCCTATATGTGTGGGGTAACCACCATTTGGGCGCATGGCAGAGCTCGGAAGGGAAGGAGCGCCATTTGGAATGCAGACTTAGATGGATTGGTCTGCAGGCGTCACGTTGTATTTGCAGAGCCCCTGATGTACCCAAACAGTAGAAACCTCCCACAAGTGACCCCATATTAGAAACTAGACCCCCAAAGAACTTATCTAGATGTGTTGTGAGAACTTTGAACCCCCAAGTGTTTCACTACAGTTTATAATGCAGAGTCGTGAAAATAAAAAATCATTTTTTTTTCTTTAACAAAAATGTTTTTTTTAGCCCCCCAAATTTTTATTTTCCCAAGAGCAACAAGAGAAATTGGATGCCAGAAGTTGTTGTCCAAATTGTCCTGAGTACGCTGATACCCCATATGTTGGGGTAAACCCCTGTTTGGGCGCACGGGAGAGCTCGGAAGGGAAGATCGAATGCTATGTCGCGTTTGGAGAGCCCCTGATGTGCCTAAACAGTGGAAAACCACAATTCTAACTGAAACCCTAATCCAAACACACCCCTAACCCTAATCCCAACCATAACCACACCCCTAACCCTGACACACCCCTAACCCTAATCCCAACCGTAATCCAAACCCTAGCCCTAACCCTAGCGCCAACCCTAGCGCCAACCCTAGCCCCAATGGGAAAATGGAAATACCGTATATACTCGAGTATAAGCCGACCCGAGTATAAGCCGACCCCCCTAATTTTGCCACAAAAAACTGGGAAAACTTATTGACTCGAGTATAAACCTAGGGTAGAAAATGCAGCAGCTACCGGTGAATTTCAAAAATAAAAATAGATGCTCCATACCGTTCATTATTGCCCCATAGATGCTCCATATACAACTGTGCTATATAGAATGCTCTGCACCGTTGATTATGGCCCCATAGATGCTTCTTATAATGCTGTGCCATATATGCTCTGCACCTTTGATTATGGCCCCATAGATGCTCCTTATAATGCTGTGCCATATATGCTCTGCACCTTTGATTATGGCCCCATAGGTGCTCCTTATAATGCTGTGCCATATATGCTCTGCACCGTTGATTATGGCCCCATAGGTGCTCCTTATAATGCTGTGCCATATATGCTCTGCACCTTTGATTATGGCCCCATAGATGCTCTTTATAATGCTGTGCCATATATGCTCTGCACCTTTCATTATGGCCCCATAGATGCCCCTCATAATGCTGTGCCATATATGCTCTGCACCTTTGATTATGGCCCCATAGATGCTCCTTATAATGCTGTGCCATATATGCTCTGCACCTTTCATTATGGCCCCATAGATGCTCCTTATAATGCTGTGCCATATATGCTCTGCACCTTTGATTATGGCCCCATAGATGCTCCTTATAATGCTGTGCCATATACGCTCTGCACCTTTGATTATGGCCCCATAGGTGCTCCTTATAATGCTGTGCCCCATATATGCTCTGCACCTTTATGGCCCCATAGGTGCTCCTTAGAATGCTGTGCCCCTTATATGCTCTGCACCTTTATGGCCCCATAGGTGCTCCTTAGAATGCTGTGCCCCTTATATGCTCTGCACCTTTGATTATGGCCCCATAGATGCTCCTTATAATGCTGTGCCCCTTATATGCTCTGCACCTTTATGGCCCCATAGATGCTCCTTATAATGCTGTGCCCCATATATGCTCTGCACCTTTATGGCCCCATAGGTGCTCCTTATAATGCTGTGCCCCATATATGCTCTGCACCTTTATGGCCCCATAGGTGCTCCTTATAATGCTGTGCCCCATATATGCTCTGCACCGTTGATTATGGCCCCATAGGTGCTCCTTATAATGCTGTGCCCCATATATGCTCTGCACCTTTATGGCCCCATAGATGCTCCTTATAATGCTGTGCCCCATATATGCTCTGCACCTTTATGGCCCCATAGGTGCTCCTTATAATGCTGTGCCCCTTATATGCTCTGCACCTTTATGGCCCCATAGGTGCTCCTTATAATGCTGTGCCCCATATATGCTCTGCACCTTTATGGCCCCATAGGTGCTCCTTATAATGCTGTGCCCCATATATGCTCTGCACCTTTATGGCCCCATAGGTGCTCCTTATAATGCTGTGCCATATATGCTCTGCACCTTTATGGCCCCATAGGTGCTCCTTATAATGCTGTGCCCCTTATATGCTCTGCACCTTTGATTATGGCCCCATAGATGCTCCTTATAATGCTGTGCCCCATATATGCTCTGCACCTTTATGGCCCCATAGATGCTCCTTATAATGCTGTGCCCCATATACAGTGGGGCAAAAAAGTATTTAGTCAGTCAGCAATAGTGCAAGTTCCACCACTTAAAAAGATGAGAGGCGTCTGTAATTTACATCATAGGTAGACCTCAACTATGGGAGACAAACTGAGAAAAAAAAATCCAGAAAATCACATTGTCTGTTTTTTTATCATTTTTTTTGCATATTATGGTGGAAAATAAGTATTTGGTCAGAAACAAACAATCAAGATTTCTGGCTCTCACAGACCTGTAACTTCTTCTTTTAGAGTCTCCTCTTTCCTCCACTCATTACCTGTAGTAATGGCACCTGTTTAAACTTGTTATCAGTATAAAAAGACACCTGTGCACACCCTCAAACAGTCTGACTCCAAACTCCACTATGGTGAAGACCAACGAGCTGTCAAAGGACACCAGAAACAAAATTGTAGCCCTGCACCAGGCTGGGAAGACTGAATCTGCCATAGCCAACCAGCGTGGAGTGAAGAAATCAACAGTGGGAGCAATAATTAGAAAATGGAAGACATACAAGACCACTGATAATCTCCCTCGATCTGGGGCTCCACGCAAAATCCCACCCCGTGGGGTCAGAATGATCACAAGAACGGTGAGCAAAAATCCCAGAACCATGCGGGGGGACCTAGTGAATGAACTGCAGAGAGCTGGGACCAATGTAACAAGGCCTACCATAAGTAACACACTACGCCACCATGGACTCAGATCCTGCAGTGCCAGACGTGTCCCACTGCTTAAGCCAGTACATGTCTGGGCCCGTCTGAAGTTTGCTAGAGAGCATTTGGATGATCCAGAGGAGTTTTGGGAGAATGTCCTATGGTGTGATGAAACCAAACTGGAACTGTTTGGTAGAAACACAACTTGTCATGTTTGGAGGAAAAAGAATACTGAGTTGCATCCATCAAACACCATACCTACTGTAAAGCATGGTGGTGGAAACATCATGCTTTGGGGCTGTTTCTCTGCAAAGGGGCCAGGACGACTGATCCGGGTACATGAAAGAATGAATGGGGCCATGTATCGTGAGATTTTGAGTGCAAACCTCCTTCCATTAGCAAGGGCATTGAAGATGAAACGTGGCTGGGTCTTTCAACATGACAATGATCCAAAGCACACCGCCAGGGCAACGAAGGAGTGGCTTCATAAGAAGCATTTCAAGGTCCTGGAGTGGCCCAGCCAGTCTCCAGATCTCAACCCTATAGAAAACCTTTGGAGGGAGTTGAAAGTCCGTGTTGCCAAGCGAAAAGCCAAAAACATCACTGCTCTAGAGGAGATCTGCATGGAGGAATGGACCAACATACCAACAACAGTGTGTGGCAACCTTGTGAAGACTTACAGAAAACGTTTGACCTCTGTCATTGCCAACAAAGGATATATTATAAAGTATTGAGATGAAATTTTGTTTCTGACCAAATACTTATTTTCCACCATAATATGCAAATAAAATGTTAAAAAAACAGACAATGTGATTTTCTGGATTTTTTTTTCTCAGTTTGTCTCCCATAGTTGAGGTCTACCTATGATGTAAATTACAGACGCCTCTCATCTTTTTAAGTGGTGGAACTTGCACTATTGCTGACTGACTAAATACTTTTTTGCCCCACTGTATGCTCTGCACCTTTATGGCCCCATAGGTGCTCCTTAGAATGCTGTGCCCCTTATATGCTCTGCACCTTTATTGCCCCATAGGTGCTCCTTATAATGCTGTGCCCCATATATGCTCTGCACCTTTATGGCCCCATAGCTGCTCCTTATAATGCTGTGCCCCTTATATGCTCTGCACCTTTATGGCCCCATAGGTGCTCCTTAGAATGCTGCTGGTGCTGCCATAAAAAAAAAAAAAAATCACATACTCACCTCTCTTCTCAGGACGCCGGCGCTTTCAATAATTACCTGCTCCTCGTGCGGCTCCGTCTCCAGCACTGACGCTCAGCAGAGGGCGCGCACTGACTACGTCACAGCGCCCTCTAACCTGAGCGTCATTGCTAGAGGACGCTGCAGACGGAGCCGGAGC
Source organism: Ranitomeya imitator (assembly GCF_032444005.1). Lineage (NCBI taxonomy): Eukaryota > Metazoa > Chordata > Amphibia > Anura > Dendrobatidae > Ranitomeya > Ranitomeya imitator. Next base: position 638,748,224 of record NC_091282.1, on the reverse strand, counting down.
GAGGAGCAGGTAATTATAGCGCTGCGCTCCCCTTACCTGCTGCGGCGCGGTCCCTGCAGTCCCTGGCTTCTCCGGCGCTGCAGCTTCTTCCTGTAATTGAGCGGTCACATGGCACCGATCATTTACAGCAATGAATATGCGGCTCCTCCCCTATGGGGGTGGAGCTGCCTATTCATTTCTGTAATGAGCGGTGCCATGTGACCGCTCAGTGCAGGAAGAATCTGCAGCGCCGGAGAAGCCAGGGACTGCAGGGACCGCGCTGGGAGCAGGTAAGTATAACTACACAGCCCCCGCTCCCCCTCCCCTGCTGACACCCGGGTATATGACTCGAGTATAAGCCGAGAGGGGGACTTTCAGCCCAAAAAAATGGGCTGAAAATCTCGGCTTATACTCGAGTATATACGGTAAATACATTTTTTTAATTTTTTGTACTTTTCCCTAAGGGGGTGATGAAGGGGGGTTTGATTTACTTTTATAGTGGGTTTTTTAGCGGATTTTTATGACTGGCAGCAGTCACACACTGAAAGACGCTTTTTATTGCAAAAAATATTTTTTTGCGTTCCCACATTTTGAGAGCTATAATTTTTCCATATTTACGTCCACAGAGTCATGTGAGGTCTTGTTTTTTGCGGGACAAGTTGACGTTTTTATTGGTAACATTTTCGGGCACGTGACATTTCTTAATCGCTTTTTATTCTGATTTTTGTGAGGCAGTATGACCAAAAAACAGCTATTAATGAAATTCTTTGGGGGGGCGTTTATAACATTCCGCGTTTGGTAAAATGGATAAAGCAGTTTTATTCTTCGGGTCAGTACGATTACAGCGATACCTCATTTATATCATTTTTTATGTTTTGGCGCTTTTACACGATAAAAGGTATTTTATAGAAAAAATAATTATTTTTGCATCGCTTTATTCTGAGTACTATAATTTTTATTTTTCCGCTGATGACGCTGTATGGTGGCTCGTTTTTTGCAGTACAAGATGACGATTTCAGTGGTACCATGGTTTTTATATCTGTCTTTTTGATCGCGTGCTATTCCACTTTTTGTTCGGCGGTATGATGATAATGCGTTGTTTTTGCCTCTTTTTTTAACGGTGTTGACTGAAGGGGTTAACTAGTGGGACAGTTTTATAGGTCGGGTCGTTACGGACGCAGCGATACTAAATATGTGTACTTTTATTGCTTTTTTTATATAAAGAAATGTATTTATGGGAACAATATATATATTTTTTCATTATTTAGGAATATTTTTTTATTTTTTTTAACACAACTAAAAAATTTTTTTTTGTACTTTAGGACATTGCCCCGGGATGGGGGGGGGGGGGGGGCATCATGTTATAAGGTCAGATCGCCGATCTGACACTTTGCAGTGCACTGTGTCAGATCAGCGATCTGACATGCAGGGCTGCAAGCTTACCAGGCACTTGGTAAGCCACCTCCCTGCAGGACCCAAATGCAGCCCCATGGCCATTTTGGATCCGAGGCCTGCAGGGAGGAGACGCTCGGTACAAGGTGAGCACATCGCCTTGTACCGAGGGTCTCAGGGAAGCCCGCAGGGAGCCCCCTCCCTGCGCAATGCTTCACTATGCCCCTGGAACGCTGCAATCATGTTTGATCGCAGTGTGCTGGGGGTTAATGTGCCGGGGGTGGTCCGTGACCGCTCCTGGCACATAGTGCCGGATGTCCGCTGCGATAGTCAGCTGACACCCAGCCGCGGTCCCCCGTGAGCGTGGCCGATCGCTATGACGCACTATCCCTTCCCTAGGAATTAAGTCCCAGGTCACCTTGACGGGATAGTACGTCAAATGGGATTAAGGGGTTAAGACAGGGGTCGATCAATCATGCTTTGGGGTTGTGTTGCAGCCAATGGTACGGAAAATATTTCACAGGTAGAGGGAAGAATGAATTCAATGAAATCTCATCAAACTGATGCGAACATAGCACCACCTGAAAAAAAAAGATGAAGATGAAAAGAGGCCACAAATGGATAATGATCCTGAATACACGTCAACATCTACAACAGACAACCTCAATAGCCACAAGTTGAAAGTTTTACAATGGACCTAACAGTCCCCTGATGTGAACATCATTGAAAATATCTGGATAGACCTCAAAATAACAGTGTATGCAAGACGACCCAGGAATCCCACAGAACTGGAAAAATTCTCCAAGGAAGAAAAGATGAAAATTCCTCAAACCCTGGCTTGCTACAAAAAGTATTTACAAGCTGAACATCCTTTCAAAAATGGGGTGCTACTAGATACTAACCATAAACAACCACAAGATGGCAGTAAATAAACCATCATCCCAAAGAAGCCGACCATTGATTAAAAGTTTAAATAAATTTTATTACACAAACCAAAACATAAAGACAATACATATACATATTAAAAAGCTACATAATTTCTTCCAGGTAATACCCCATGGGAACGCCAAAAAAGACACCCTATATTATCATCAGACCAATAAAGTACGTATCTAAAAATCACAAGCAAGCCTCCTCATGGAACACAAAGTTAAATATAAGGTGCTATCTGCATCCACTTAATGATAACTGTGTCCATGTTAATACGGCCATCGTATAAACCACTAGATAGTTAACATACCCCCACCTCATAAAGATCCCCTAATACCGATACCAACAGGCTAGTCAAAAATAGAAGAAAGGTAGAATGTTGATATTACCTCCAGCAGGTCCTAGATACTGTGCGTCCACCCTGGCTTATTCCCACTCGCCCCAACGCGCGTTTCGCCCTTGCTTCTTCCGGGGGCGATCATTAGATACTAACCATGCAGCATACCCAAACTTTTGCATCACACCATTTTACTTTTTGTAATTTTTTTAAAATCTAAAAGCTGAAAGGAAAGCAAGCCCCGCCCCCCATAAAAATTACAAAGGAAACATGTAATCTTTAACTTGAAGCCTTTAAGAGATCATTTGATTTTCAACTTGCATAACGGTTCACAATTAACAATAATTATGTCTAGGGATACCCAAACTTGGAAGGTAGTGGGGCGGTCCATTTCCTCTTCAGCCCGGGATTGCTATGACCTACGGCCACAGGTTCTTTGTTAAATCCCCTGCAGCAGAGGGTTTGCAAGGTGCTGAGCAGATGGCTCTGCAAAAGCTCAGCCTGTGTGAGGGAACACAGAACCAAGCAGAGCGAGCACCTGGCACCTTGCGGCAGAATATGGCGGTGCAGTCGCCCTCAGCAACCGGAAGCATTTACGGACTGTCTTGTTTTCCCGGCTGCGATCCGGAGGATACCGTTTGTTTTGTTTGTAAGTTTTGGACATTAAAACTACATTTACTTTGAACTTTCCTGGGTCACTGCCTCATCACTACACAGTGAGAACACCACTGCACTACATTTGGTTGGAGAATGTGGGCAGTTTGAATTGAGGCATACCCCCAATGCCAGCTGCATGTGTGGCACCCCAGGAGTTCGGGTACCACAGTGGTGCTTCCCTCCTTTCGGGGAGGGTGATGTCATGCCTGGAAACGAGGAGGATTCCTTTGACAGGTAAACTGTACATGCAACAACTTCTGACTCCAGGCCAGAATGGGGAGCTCTAGATCCGGTTTCAGGGGAGCTTTCCTAGATAGATATACATTCTGGTCTGGAGGAGGAGTTAGTTAGATTGTGTGAGACAGTGAAAGAGGAAGGAGAATGGGTGAACTAAGGAGCTGGAAGAGAGCAGTGACTGGGCTTCTAGGCTGAAGCGCAGAAACCGAGCACCAGGAGCCTGAGGCTGTGTGGAACTACATGTCCCACAGCAGAACTGAAGGGCAGTAAATTGAAAGTGACTTGCCCACATAACACTTTGAGGTACAGCAACATCCAGAGCCCGGAGTCACCTACAGAGTAAGAGGACCTTGTCAGAAAGCCGCAGGCAGCAAGGGCCTATTATTCAGCGCATAGTGGAAGGCTCCTTATCTGACCTGGCAAAGGGAACCCCACTCGTTTTCAGGCTACCTGGACATCATCGACACCTGTTGCTGGTACCCTGGACTGAGGCTGCCTACAAACCAGGTAAAGAGACTGCAACCCTGTGTCCTCCCTTTATTTCCAGCACCACACTATCCTTGCCAAACATACCGGAGCCCTGGTGACCCAGCTTCACCTGTGGGAAGCGATACCATCTTTGCTGTAGTACTATCACCCCTAGAGGACCCCTTTAAGCACCGTCGGTCACCCTTGATCGAGTACCACAGGTGGCGTCACGAATATTTCCTATTTTACAAACTTTATTCAAACCCCTTTAAAGACCATCCCTTTTATTTGGGCACCCAGGGCCCCCTACTGGGTCACCGCTGCTGTGACACATCCCCTTTAAGTACCGGACCCAATACAGAGTATCCCCTAGGCCTTGGCAAGTGTTCCACATGTCTGTCATTAGGCCTGCCACACTGCATCCCAGGCCTGCGGTCAAAATGGAGGAAATCCTGAGGCAGCTGGTCCTCACACAGCAACAGACCAATAACCTGTTGCTGCAGCAAATTGCAGCCTTGCGTGAGGCACCTCCAGCGCAGAGCCTGGAAGGTTGCGAGGCTTGATACAACGTCCAGTTCGATTTGAGGAAACTGAGTCGGGGAAGACCACGTGAAAGCTTTCTGCACCATCTATGAACCCACGGCAGAGCGGAAGAACCTGACAACTGCCACTGGGCCGAAGTCATGGCTCCGTTCCTGAGGCGTGACGCGTTAAAGGCCTACTTTGAACTCAGTCAGGAGGACACCCAGGACTACACCAAGTTAAAAGGCGAGATTCTTTCCTGACTGGGGGTTCATACCTACGTGAGAGCACAATGGGTGTTTTATTGGACTTTTGTGGAGGCCCAAGCCAGTCCGGTCTCAGGTATATGACTTACTGCAGCTTGTGAAAAGGTGGCTCCAACCTGAGACTTGGACTCCAGCCCAGATGGTGGAGAGGGTGGTGGTCGACCGGCTGGTGAGAGCTCTGCCAGCAGCCATACAGTGTTTGGTGGGGCAAGGGGATTCGGGCTCTCTGGACCAGGTGGTAGGACTGATTGAGCGGTACCCGACCACTCCGGATTTTATATGGGACACGGCTCCATTACAGCTGCCACATCGAGCCCCACCAACCCAGGAGCCTGGGAAAAGTCTGTGACTCTCTACTGGGGCCAATCAATCAGGACTGAGCCCATACGGAGAGGGTACCCTGAAGGATGAGTTACAGCAGAACTGTGAACCCTAACTCAGCCCCAAGATCCAGTCGCGCCACAGCTATCAAGTGTTGGCGGTGCCAGGGCCCGGACATGTGGCTGCCAACTGTCCCCTGACCGCTAAACCCATGGACTGCAGGTATACTCGCCATGTGTCTATGTACGCCCAGCCAGTCTGCACAGTCAATACAGGCACTGTCAGTAACGAACTCCAATTGTGCAAGGTACTCGTTAACAGGTATCAGACAGACGCTCTCTTGGACTTGGGAGAGCTTACTGACTCTGGTTAATGTGTCCCTTGTTGCTGGAGACAATCCCAATGGTTGGAAAGTGGGGGTGGTAAAATACATGGAGAACTCCAAGAGTACTCGACAGCGGAGGTTATGTTTTCCACCCGTGTGGAGAAATAAGACATGTGGTGATAGTGGTAAAGATTCTTCCATATGGGACTGTGTTGGGAAGAGATTTGCCCCTTTTCTGGTCCCTGTGGGAAACCAGGGTTAACCCTCCCAAGGTAAATGCTATTCCGGGCGTGGAACCCGAAGATCTCGAGTTGGGGAAGCCTGCTGTAGGGGTCGCCAACATAGGGACAGAGTGTAGCACAATAGGCTTTCCCTAGAGCTATGGGCAGGAGAGGTCGAGGAGACCACACCGATTCCTGAGCTGTAAGTGTCCCCTTGTAAGCTCGGGACAGCTCAGCTCCAGGATTCCACCCTGGCCCGAGCATGAAAAAGGGTGATTGAAATTAATGGAGTAGCTCAGCAATGTTCTGAGACAATTTTTCCCCGCATGGTTATCCACCAGGATACTGGGTGGATCAAGTCTGGGATGAGGTGGTGGAACAGCTGGTGGTGTCCCAATCCTACCCTCGGGCAGTGTGTGACATGGCTCACACCCACATGCTAGGAGGGCACTTGGGGGCCCATTCTGTAGCATTTTTTTTTTGCCTGAGGTCTACGCGAAGGTCTAGAGGCACGGTGACACATGTCTGGAGTGCCAGCTATCCTCACCCACCGCAAACTACCGAAGTCCATTGGTACCTTTGCCTATCAAAGCGGTACCATTTGAGCAGATACCAATGGATCTAGTAGGCCCCATAGTGAAATCCTCCCGTGGCCATCAACATATTGTGGTCCTAGTGGACTACGCCACACGGTACCCAGAGACGATACCTCCCCACCACACCTCGGCCAAGCTAATAGCCCGCAAGCTATCTGCCATGTTTTGTCACCTTGGGCTATCAAAGGAGATTCATACAGATCAGGGGACTCCTTTATGTCCATGGTGACCAAGGAGCTCTGCAAGATGCTCCCGATTAAACAGCTACGTACGACGGTGTACCACCCACAAACTGATGGGTTGGTGGAGAGATATAATAAGACCCTCAAAACCTTGCTAAAAATGTGGTTGCCAAGGATGGGAGAAATTGGGATATGTTGCTGCCCTATCTAATGTTTGCTATCCGGGAGGTACCATAGGTGTAGGTTCGCCCCATTTGAGCTATTGAATGGCAGGCACCTGAGGGGACTGCTGGATATAGCCAAGGAGACATGAGTACAGGAGCCCATGCTGCATAAGAGTGTCATCGAGCATGTAGCAAGCATGCAGGATCAGATTGCGGCAGTACAGCCCATAGCAAATCAGCAGCTGATGGATACCCAGGCCACGGAGAGCTGCATGTATAAAAAAAAAAAAAAGAGCCACGGTCAGGACCTTTAAAGAAGGGGACCGGGTGCGGGTACTAGTGCCTACCACAGAGCGTAAGCTCATGGCCAAGTGGCAAGGGCCATATGAGATACGTAGAAAGGTGGGAGAAGTAAACTATAGAGTTTACCAGCCCGGGAAAAGAAAACCCAAACAGCTGTATCACATCAACCTGTTGAAAGCGTGGAAGGACTGGGAATGTCTGGTCACGGAGGCGACCCCAGTTATACCAACAGGGAACCCTCTGTCACCGGCCAAGGACAAGGCCAAGAAAAAGGTAAAAATAAGAGACACTCTTTGAAACAGCAGCATCAAGAGGTTCCAAAAGAATGCAGATGTATTCTCGGAATTACCCGGTTGTACCTCCGTCATCCAGCATGACAATGCCACCAAGCCTCATGTAAATGTGCAAATGAAACCATACCAGGTGCCCATGCCTGGAGACAAGCCATCATGAGGGTGGTGAGACAAATGCTCCAGGTGGGAGTAATTGAGGAATCCAGGAGTGACTGGGCTAGCCCCATTGTGCTAATCCCGAAGCCGGACGGATCATTACGGTTCTGTAATGACTTCTGCAAATTGAATAAGGTGTCGAAGTTTGACCTTCATCCAATTCCCCGGGTGGACGAGCTGATTGAATGCCTAGGTCAGACCCAGTGCTTCACCATGCTCAATCTGACCAAGAGTTATTGGCAGGTGCCTCTTACAGAGTCGGTAAAGAAAAATACCGCCTTCATAACACCAGAGGGTCTTTTTCATTATGTAGTCTTGCCCTTTAGACTACATGAGGCCCCTGCCACACTCCAGAGGTTGATGGACATAGTGTTGGAACCCCATCGGAATTATGCGTCGGCATACTTCGATAACATCATCATCTTTAGTACTGACTGGCATACCCACTTGCCCTTGGTACAAGCGATAGTAGATTCGCTCAGAGCCATGGGCTTGACGGCGAATCCCAAGAAATTTGCGATAGGGCTCGAGGAAGCCTGGTACTTGGGTTACATAAACGGCTGTGCGGTTATCAAACCCCAAATAAATAAAATCGAGGCCATTCAGAACTGGCCCCAACCGGTCACCACCAAACAAGTAAGAACGCTTCTCGGAATCGCTGGGTATTACCAAAGGTTTATACCTAATTTCTCTGGGAGAACAAAACCCCTAATCGATTTCCTAAAGGGAAAGAAGTCAGTCATGATCTGGTGTAACCCTCAGGTGGAGAAGCATACCAGTCTATGAAGTTGGCGCTGTGTGGACAGCACGTCATCAGCCCCAACTTCAAGAGAGACTTCATCGTGCAGACGGACGCCTCTGAGGTAGGCCTTGGAGTGGTCCTGTCTCAAGAGGTGAATGGAGAGGAACATCCGGTCACCTACCTGAGTAGGAAACTCACCCAAGGCGAGAAGAATTATAGTGTAGTGGAGAAGGAGTGCCTGGCCATTAAATGGGCCTTGGAATCCCTACAATTTTATTTGCTTGGTCGACCATTTTGCTTGGTGACAGATCATTCACGCTTATTCTGGATGAAAAATGCCAAGAATGCTTGGGTCACCCAATGGTTCTCGTCTCAGCAAAATTTCAATTTCACAGTGGAACATGCAGGGAAGGCGCAAGGGAACACGGATGCCATGTCGCGGGCACCCTGTATGGTGACAAGTGTTCAACGCCACAAGTTTGAATAGAGGGGGTGGAATATGTGGGGCAGTGAGCGGGATCTTAAACGAGGGTCGATATGTGTCCCCCAGGATGTAGACAGAGTCCTATTAAACCCGCTGGAGTGCCCTGTGTTCACATACATATAAATGTGTATATATTTATACAGCTGAGTATACAGTGGGGCAAAAAAGTATTTAGTCAGTCAGCAATAGTGCAAGTTCCACCACTTAAAAAGATGAGAGGCGTCTGTAATTTACATCATAGGTAGACCTCAACTATGGGAGACAAACTGAGAAAAAAAAATCCAGAAAATCACATTGTCTGTTTTTTTATCATTTTTTTTTGCATATTATGGTGGAAAATAAGTATTTGGTCAGAAACAAATAATCAAGATTTCTGGCTCTCACAGACCTGTAACTTCTTCTTTAAGAGTCTCCTCTTTCCTCCACTCATTACCTGTAGTAATGGCACCTGTTTAAACTTGTTATCAGTATAAAAAGACACCTGTGCACACCCTCAAACAGTCTGACTCCAAACTCCACTATGGTAAAGACCAAAGAGCTGTCAAAGGACACCAGAAACAAAATTGTAGCCCTGCACCAGGCTGGGAAGACTGAATCTGCAATAGCCAATCAGCTTGGAGTGAAGAAATCAACAGTGGGAGCAATAATTAGAAAATGGAAGACATACAAGACCACTGATAATCTCCCTCGATCTGGGGCTCCACGCAAAATCCCACCCCGTGGGGTCAGAATGATCACAAGAACGGTGAGCAAAAATCCAAGAACCACGCGGGGGGACCTAGTGAATGAACTGCAGAGATCTGGGACCAATGTAACAAGGCCTACCATAAGTAACACACTACGCCACCATGGACTCAGATCCAGCAGTGCCAGACGTGTCCCACTGCTTAAGCCAGTACATGTCCGGGCCCGTCTGAAGTTTGCTAGAGAGCATTTGGATGATCCAGAGGAGTTTTGGGAGAATGTCCTATGGTCTGATGAAACCAAACTGGAACTGTTTGGTAGAAACACAACTTGTCGTGTTTGGAGGAAAAAGAATACGGAGTTGCATCCATCAAACACCATACCTACTATAAAGCATGGTGGTGGAAACATCATGCTTTGGGGCTGTTTCTCTGCAAAGGGGCCAGGACGACTGATCCGGGTACATGAAAGAATGAATCGGGCCATGTATCGTGAGATTTTGAGTGCAAACCTCCTTCCATCAGCAAGGGCATTGAAGATGAAACGTGGCTGGGTCTTTCAACATGACAATGATCCAAAGCACACCGCCAGGTCAACGAAGGAGTGGCTTCGTAAGAAGCATTTCAAGGTCCTGGAGTGGCCTAGCCAGTCTCCAGATCTCAACCCTATAGAAAACCTTTGGAGGTAGTTGAAAGTCCGTGTTGCCAAGCGAAAAGCCAAAAACATCACTGCTCTAGAGGAGATCTGCATGGAGGAATGGGCCAACATACCAACAACAGTGTGTGGCAACCTTGTGAAGACTTACAGAAAACGTTTGACCTCTGTCATTGCCAACAAAGGATATATTACAAAGTATTGAGATGAAATTTTGTTTCTGACCAAATACTTATTTTCCCCCATAATATGCAAATAAAATGATAAAAAAAACAGACAATGTGATTTTCTGGATTTTTTTTTCTCAGTTTGTCTCTCATAGTTGAGGTCTACCTATGATGTAAATTACAGACGCCTCATCTTTTTAAGTGGTGGAACTTGCACTATTGCTGACTGACTAAATACATTTTTGCCCCACTGTGTATACATATAAATAAATATGTGCCTATTTATGTAGCTATGTCTGTGTATATATATTATGTACATACACACAAATATACACAAATAGCTATATACTGTACATATATACACACATTTATATATTGTGTATACGGAATATATTATAAATATATATTTATAAAAATAAGCTAATAGTACTGTGCAGTTTGTAAAACATACTTCTATACAATATCTAGGTTTGTGCTGCCACCGTAGGGCAACCCTCATTTGTCCCTTTACAAATCAATGCGTAATAGACCTAAGAGGAGTAAATTGTACAGCAGGGCCGGATAATGTAGTTCCCACAGTAGGGCTCACGGCTTTAGCACATTGTATCTTCGTGCCCTTGACACGACCGGAAGACAATGACATCATGGCTGCCCAATAGCACAATCCTGACAATTACCCAGTGCACCGAAATGCGACATCGGATCAGCTCATTAACGCTCCCTGGCACCCGTCCAGAGCGGCGCGGGTCCGGGGCACATCTCTCTTTCACACCCAGCTGCCTGTTAATATTAACCCTGCAGTGTGACTGCTTTTAGGATGTAGATAAATGGCACGGAAAAAAAAAAATCAATAAAGCCTTCTGCTAATTACCTCTGCAGACACTCATGGAAAATAATTAGACACAAGGGCTTTCTGGCGCCAGGATAGCGGGTGACAGAAGCGGTTGAAATGCTCTGCAGTGTAATATGCTGTCATATTCTGCGCCGTGTAGGAGGCCAATGGGTTAAGTGGCTGTTTGCCTCCGAATATGGAAAATCCCATGATGGCAGCAAGGTTTAGTATTGAAAGGGGACGGCTGTCACTGAACAATGCCCTGCAGTATTCAAATGGGAAGTTAAAATGGAAAAATGTATGTACCAGGATGTGTGCAGGGTTTACATTTACCGTACCAACTAAAAGTTAAAAAAAATATTCCAACAATAAATATTGTACCCTCTCTTCTCCTCTCGTGGACTCATTGTCTAGTAAAGGTTCTCCAGGAGCTTGAATTGTGACTGACTTATCTCCCCGGCTACTGCCATCTCTGCTTTTTGATCGATGTCTTTCTCTTCGATCTCTAAAAAAGAAACAATATATAGAATAAAATTTTAAAAGACAATAACATTGTTATTCTAAAAAAAGTGTAGGACATCTGTTTAGTAAGGATTTCTAGGATACAGTTACAAACACTCTGGAGGACCCAACAGGTCCACGAATTACATAGAAAGCCTGTAGATTTTAGTAAGAATGGTGTAAATTTTAAATTCTCCTGTGGAGGCGCTGCATGGAAACTGAACACTTGCTAGAGGATACCCACTCTGTCACTTGGATGAATGCAGCAGGACTCTACATGATAAGTTAATCTACAGCATACCCTTGTAAAGCATTTCGCCATGGTGCTAGAATTTGATGGCCTTACTTGCTTTGACTCACTACCTTTTCTCTTTGCTAGACATATCTGTGTGGTGAAAATGACAGGCTTTCAAAAAAAAAAACAAAAAAAAAAACCACATTGGGTATTTCTTTCTGGCATTGGCGTGAACACATTTCAACTCTACAAGGCTGGTCAAAACTTGGCCACAGTAGATTATAAGTTTGAGATGGTCCAAGCGATGGCACCATGACTACAATGATTGAGATCACCCGGAATAATGGTTGTTGTCTAGTTCATAGATGAGCATGAAAAGTAATCCTACTGTGTAGGTCTGTGAGTGACTTTACATGCCAAGAAGAGAAACAATGTTTTGGGACAAATCAGTGCTAGCATAAACTAATAACATTTTGAGCATCAACATGCAAAAAGTCAAGAGTCATGTAGACGACAAATTACATTTATAAAACTCTACTCAAAAATGTATAAGCAGAATGTCTCACCTGTGTTTGCGTGAACTCCGAGATTGCCCGGATTTATATGAGTACCCAGAATATTGGGACTCGTTGTCCATGTTTTCAGAGTAACGTCCTTTGTGGCGATCCACGATTACAGATTTCGGCTTCCCTGAACCTGGAACTGCAGCCAACACCGCTGCGGCCTCTTTCAGCACAGGTTTTTTCAGGCCAAAAGGCGCCGTCAGAAAATCGACTTTCACTTTGAGGGACTCTATTTTGATAGGAGGTCTTGGTCCGTCTCATAAGAAAAATAAGGGGATCTACCATGTAAAACAAAAAATAAATACACTTAAACAACATAATCAATTGTCCGTAATACACTCCATGTTTGCTCAAGTAGCTATTTTCATATAGATAGGAAAGAACTGGTTCAGGAACCAACTGAACTTTTTTGGTGGGACATAGAAATCATCATAGAAATCAGTGGAAATAAACAAAGAAGGTGGCAATCCAAAAACAAATTTCTAAGATTTTGTATTGACCACTTGGGTAATTGCATTTTTTTTCCATCCATGACTTGTGAGAACTCCTGAGTCACACCATAAATATTCAATGACTTGGGTTACAGCATCAATGTTTTAAGACCTAGTGTAAAAGTCTCAGTTCTGGGAAAACTATAGAGAAGTCAACATGTCCACAGTATTTGGAATACAAGTGAAGATCAGTTAACATTTTGACTGGTTAAACAGTTTTATGACTTGACCTTAATGAGAAGGAAAGACCTGAAGATTTAAGATTATAAAGGTCAATATATTCATTAAAAAGCCACATAGAAAAGCTTCAAAAAGTTACTAAAAATTACAGACCCCTGCAAACTATTAAACGCTGATGGGGTTTCACGCTGTACTAAAAAGGAACGTACATGTTGGTGTCTGTCGGGATACGCCCAGTTCTACATAAATGTGACACTATTATGCAATCAAAAGGACTTCAAACAGGAAAGTGGGAATAAGGCATGAGCCCACCACCTGCAGAACCCTTCTGCGGCTAGATGACTTCTCTGTCATACTGAACCAGCCAGCAAAAACTCATTACCCGATTTACTAAAACAACCCCCCGGGGAAACTTTCTGTTTAAGTTCTGTGACTCTCAGCACTTGTTTGCCTTGTACATTTGGCGTTTCCTCAAAAATAAAAGATCTGACCTAATCGTGTAAGGTAAAAAGATGCACTGATCTGTGTTCCCTCTTACTCAAGGCCCCCATACACATTAGATGGCAGCGTTTGAGGAATGTTTTAGCCAATCGTTCAGCCAACAGCCATATTAGTTATATATTAGTTATATATTAGTTATATATTAGTTATATATTAGTTATATATTAGTTATATATTAGTTATATATTAGTTATATATATATATATATATATATATATATATATATATATATATATATATATATATATATTAGATTGTGGCCCGATTCTAACGCATCGGGTATTCTAGAATATGCATGTCCCCGTAGTATATGGACAATGATGATTCCAGAATTCGCGGCACACTGTGCCCGTCGCTGATTGGTCGAGGCAACCTTTATGACATCATCGTCGCCATGGCAACCATTATGACATCTACGTCGATACTGTGCCCGTCGCTGAATCAGAAACGTGAGATGTCTATGTCCTTTATGACATCATCGTCGCTGTGCCCGTTGCTGATTGGTTGAGGCCTGGCGGCCTCGACCAATCAGAGACGCGGGATTTCTACGTCGATGCTGTGCCGGTCTCTGATTGGTCGAGGCCTGGCGGCCTCGACCAATCAGAGATCCGGGATTTCCAGGACAGACAGACAGACAGACAGACAGACAGACAGACAGACAGACGGAAAAACCCTTAGACAATTATATATATAGATATATACACACACACACACACACACAAACACACACACACGAGTGCTCGTTAGGCTTAGTGCTTCTGCGTTCTCAACAAACATCTCTGCGGACGGCTTATCTTCAGGGGAACAAAGCATTCGAGGTCCGAAATTGGATATGCCCAATCAACATCTCCCCAAACAATCAGTTGACCCCATACACATTAGTGCAGCAGCCAGACTAGTTGAAATCCTTAAGCTGTAAAATGAACAGAGCCATTTAAAGCCATGGTAAGTTCATTATCGATGATAGAGATAAAAGGAGTCCACTAAAAAGAAAGTGGTGGTAGCAAATTTTGTGGGTATGTACAAGGAACCATCAACCAATAACTTGATATCATTGAGTCTTCTTTTTCCATCTAGTTGGTTCTGTGATATCTACAGTGCCGGCAAAAAAAATCTTTACAAGCTCAATGAAACCACAAAATCTTAATATTCAAGTGGATTCAAGTGTTTTATTGTGGATATTTTATTACAATTAGTATTTTGTCATGTCACCCTTACATTTTATCACCATCTGCAGTCGTTTAGGCATGGATTCAGCAAGGCTGGCTAAGTATGTGGAGTCCATGTTTACCCACAGTGTCTTCAGCACCTCCTTTAGTACTGTATATTTTGGGTCATACCGTGACACGGTACTCGGACGACGCACAACCTTTGAGCGTCCCCTGACCAGCCTGAAAGTGCTCTCATCACTAAACATCACTTTCTTCCACTCTTCAGATGTCCAATCTTGATATTTCTTACAAAAGGCAAGCCTTTTCTTCTTCATTGCTGCTGTGAGCAGGGGCTTCTTTGCGGCACGGCAACTTGGTAGACCCAGATCCTTCTGCAGGCGGTGACGAATTGTCCTAGTTGCGATGTTCTGGAGGAGCATAGGGTACTTGTTTTTTAGTTCAACAGCAGTTATAGAAGGATGTGACATCACTTCACGCTTCAGAAGCTTATCAGTCCTTGGTGAAGTCTTCTTAGGTGCGCCAGAGCCCGACTTCCTCTGCGCTACCATCCCAGGAGGCAATGATGCCGCTGACCACTTCAGTTGATAAATTGCTTCTCTTGACACTCCCATATCTCTAGCTACAGTAATTACCGAATCCCCCTTCTCGAGCAGAGTCAAGGCACGGGATTTCTCTTCCATTTTAAGCTTCTTTCGACCCATTGTGGGAGATAATAAAAAACTGAGGGAGATAATAAAAGACTGCCTAATTGCAAAACTGGCTGAGCTGCACATAACAACCAATCAGAGTGCAGCTTTTGCTTTACCAGAGAAGTGAAAACTGAGCGTTGATTGGTTGATATTTGCAACAAAGCCAGCTTTAATATTAGACAGTTTTTTATTATCTCCTCCATTTTGTACACTTTTAAAAAGTGAAATTATGATGTGGATTTTATATGTAAAGTTTTTTTTTGCTGCGCAAGTGTAAAGATTTTTTTTTGCCGGCACTGTAGCTGCCAGAAATATCTCCCACTGATGTGGTCATGCAGGCCCTGAAATGAAATGCCTAGATAGAGAGTTGAGCAAAAAAATTAGCATGATCTTGATCCAGCAACCAACGACTACAGATGAACCACTTCATCCTGATGGCACCTACAGCAACTGATCTGATTAGTAGGAGTTGTACAAAGTCATAAATGATGTGCACGGGACATCGCACTGGGCCTACTAGTCAAAAGAGGCACCAAGGACGAAAGCAGATCGGAAGAATGCAGAGTTTTTGCCAGCAGCCACTGGACCGAGGTCCTACAAATCCTCAACTAGAGGAACAAGTAAGGAACTGCTGCATATCGGAGCAGATTTCCTTTGCTGGATCCTCGGGTGACTTAGCTTTGGCCAATACCACAACATTTGTATGGGGTCATGCTCTGTAGAAGCACACAACCAGCAGCCGATGGATTTTTCTTACCATAGCCATCTCAAAAGAACAATAATATGTAGTATGGGGGGGGGGGGGGTTTGAAAAAATTGGTTCAACTACAGCTGCTAGACAATTTCCATAAAACCAGAAGATATCTATGGGTAAATCTCAGATTTCATGTGGTAGATTTTGGGGAAAGAAGGATAGAGCGTGTAGGAATTTTCCATGACTGATGCTTGGTTCTCACAGAAGATAAAAGTGACTGCAAATTCTCAAAAATATCAAGCAAATTTTACAACCAGATCAGTTGTCTCCAAAGTATGGACTTTTTTTTCTTTAAAACTACCACAACAGCCGACTACCAAACATATTGAGTAAATGATCCATACATATAGGTACACGGCAGCTGGTACACCATCTACTGTATGACAAAAGCATTAGAGTACAGCTATTTAGTAGAGTTTAGAAGATCTCAAGCGTCAGGCCTTGAAAAAAAATAAAGAAACTTAATTACACAGCTCCAGATTTCCAAAACTGCAAAAGTGACTGCATCTCCCTCTGTTTTCAATTTGCCAGGAATACTTAATGAGGATAAATTAATTTAAGATGCACAACAAGCCTGTGAGAAACAGTTGGCGATCTTTTTTTAATTTCATCTGTCAATAAAGACAAATCTACAAATTCCAATGTATTTTAAGCCATAATAAAATCATTCACTGAGGAAATAAAAAAAATCTTAGTTTGGGCAAAAAACATTAGAATATTTAATAATAATAATAATCTTTATTTATATAGCGCCAACATATTCCGCAGCGCTTTATGACAATCTGTAACTAAGGTTTTATTAGCATTCTTACAAGAAATCTGCCAGCAGGTTTTTGCTATTGAATCTGAGAGCAGTATAATGTAGGGGAAGAGACCCTGTTGTGTTACCTGCTCAGCAGATTGCTGTAGTTTCAATACAATAAGTGTTTTATCAGCAGGAGATTATGACTGCAGGAATAGGTGTCACGTGCCAAGCAGTCCACTAATATGTGTAACCCCGCCTACACCACAGATTAGCAGTTTACTGACTATACACAAGAAGCTGCCAACCAATCAGTGGTGTGGGCAGGGTTATACACAGCTCAGCAATCTGACCACTAGTACATCTACAAAAGAAAAAACAAGGATTCTAGCAAAACAGCAAAAAGCAGCCCAGTAAGTGACATATCACTTGGGTCAGGGTCTCTCCCCCTACATCATGCTGCTCTGATTACCAAGCTAAAACCTGTTCACACTTTAAATGAGGTGGCCCCAAGTTTTTAATTACATTTAGATTATGACATTTGTTCTATCTTTCCACACTAAACCAGTCCACTAATTACTTTTGCAGACCTCCTTTAGTGTTCGGACATCCAAAATCTTCTACAAAAACATTAGTAGGAGGAACCTGTTGAGTTCTTAAAGGTTCAAACTTTGGCCTTCTCCAACTCCAACCAAGATTACAAAGCTAAAATTTATGGGACACAAGAGACATCTCTAAGTTCTCATCAATCAAGAAGGACGAACCTGAGACCAGACAAGAAGTACCTAGATAATATGACCATTTGTGGTCTAGGTGAACATCACAACAGGTTCAAAGCCACTAGGCAATTTTGTTTTTTTAAAGCGATTAAAAAATATTTTTATCTAGGACGCAATATCTACATTTCCATTTTCTCATCTTTTTGAACTTTTGGCCGACAGAGGTATCCTGCTGGTTTCTTATTTAAGCAATTACTATGAAAGAAAAGCCCTCTAAGAAAGAACAGTGGCCACCTGGAAATGGGAATAAAAGGAATTAGGCCTGTTATAGAAGATTAAATGCTACACCTCAGTGGTCAAACACTTGACAAAGTACCTATGACCTCCAAGAAAGTCACTCACAATAAACAAAGCAGGAATTTGTAGGTCGACCACCATAGCCGTAGCAGGGAGTCAACATCAACACCATAATGTAGAATGTCAAGTGTACGTCATCTTCATAGAATACAAAAAAAGAATAGATTTCATAATCTCTAAACCCAGGAACAACCTTTCTATTGTACTTATGAAACCTAATATTTGCCAAGCAGAGTGGTAGGGTACATTCACTGCCTAAGCATTGATTGGTACCTTATACAGTTATACTGCCATCTATGTTCATAAATATATCTTGTATCATACTGTGTTATTTATGTAAAAAAGTATAACTACTATAATACTGCTCCTATGTACAAGAATATAACTACTATAATACTGCTCCTATGTACAAGAATATAACTACTATAATACTGCCCCTATGTACAAGAATATAACTACTATTATACTGCCCCTATGTACAAGAATATAACTACTATAATACTGCCCCTATGTACAAGAATATAGCTACTATAATACTGCTCCTATGTACAAGAATATAACTAATATAATACTGCCCCCTATGTACAAGACTATAACTACTATAATACTGCTCCTATGTACAAGAATATAACTACTATAATACTGCCCCTATATACAAGAATATAACTACTATTATACTGCCCCTATGTACAAGAATATACCTACTATAATACTGCCCCTATGTACAAGAATATAACTACTATAATACTGCCCACTAGGGTTGAGCGGCTTTTACTTTTTTTTTAGGTTGAGTCAGGTTTCGCGAAACCCGACCATCTCAAAAGTCGAGTGAAATCGGCCGATTATGGCGAAAAGTCGGGGATCGACCGAAACACGAATATATCTACTACTAGATGGTGGCCCGATTCTAACACATCGGGTATTTTAGAATATGCATGTCCACGTAGTATATTGCCCAGCCACGTAGTATATTGCCCAGCCACGTAGTATATTGCCCAGCCACGTAGTATATTGCCCAGCCACATAGTATACAGCACAGAGCCACGTAGTATACAGCACAGAGCCACGTAGTATATTGCCCAGCCACATAGTATATTGCACAGCCCACGTAGTATATTGCCCAGCTACTTAGAATATTGCCCAGTTACGTAGTACATTGCCCAGTGATGTAGTATACAGCACAGACTATAACTACTGTAATACTGTCCCTGTGTACAAGAATATAACTACTATAATACTGTCCCTATGTATAAGAATATAACTACTATAATACTGCTCCTATGTACAAGAATATAACTACTATAATACTGCCCCCTATGTACAAGAATATAACTACTATAATACTGCTCCCTATGTACAAGAATATAACTACTATAATACTGCTCCTATGTACAAGAATATAACTACTATAATACTACCCCTATGTACAAGAATATAACTACTATAATACTGCCCCTATGTACAAGAATATAACTACTATAATACTGCTCCTATGTACAAGAATATAACTACTATAATACTGCCCCTATGTACAAGAATATAACTACTATAATACTGCTCCTATGTACAAGAATATAACTACTATAATACTGCTCCTATGTACAAGAATATAACTACTATAATACTGCCCCTATGTATAAGACTATAACTACTATAATGCTGCTCCCTATGTACAGGAACATAATTACTATAATACTGTCCCTATGTACAGGAATATAATTACTATAATACTGTCCCTATAGACAAGAATATAACTACTATAATACTGCCCTCTATGTACAAGAATATAACTACTATAATACAGCTCCTATGTACAAGAATATAACTACTATAATACTGTCCCTATGTACAAGAATATAACTACTATAATACTGCTCCTATGTACAAGAATATAACTACTATAATACTGCTCCTATGTACAAGAATATAACTACTATAATAGTGCTCCCTATGTACAAGAATATAACTACTATAATACTGCTCCTATGTACAAGAATATAACTACTATAATAGTGCTCCCTATGTACAGGAATATAACTACTATAATACTGCTCCTATGTACAAGAATAGAACTACTATAATAGTGCTCCCTATGTACAGGAATATAACTACGATAATACTGCCCCCTATGTACAAGAATATAACTACTATAATACTGCTTCTATGTACAAGAATATAACTACTATAATACTGCTCCTATGTACAAGAATATAA
The DNA here is from genome assembly GCF_032444005.1 of Ranitomeya imitator. NCBI lineage: Eukaryota > Metazoa > Chordata > Amphibia > Anura > Dendrobatidae > Ranitomeya > Ranitomeya imitator. The sequence continues at coordinate 638,728,194 of NC_091282.1, read as the reverse complement.
CTACTATAATACAGCTCCTATGTAAGAGAATATATATCTACTATAATATGACCTTAATGGGCATAACTAAACTTGTACTTGCATCACAATCAGTTTTGAGATGATGAATTCATAACAATCATAAGCAAGCGTCCTACAGAGTTTGGTGTAATCAGGTCCCTTGAATCAGGTCTTTCCGGAAGGGTTTGTGTACCTACAGTTCTATTGTAGAAGTCTTTTCATGAGTTATTTGCATTGTGGGAATGTTCCCTTGAGACAGAGGGCAGATATGAGTAGAAGGAAACCACAAATAAGGAGAATACCAGGAAGACAGCAACAGGATGACTGCAGTGTGGTTTATATGTGCTGGATATGGTTACAAAAGACACAATTAAACACTTGTTCTCTTCCCGGTGCCACATCAAAAAGTAGTAACACATTGCACCAAATTTGTTTGTTCTTCTGTAAAATTGGCCCTAGGGTGTATGTGCAGAAGATTTGGAAATTCCTACGAACTGACTTGCCCACAAGCAGAGCTGAAGTGGTGGTCCAGCAGGTTTCCCCCCACAAGGTTATAATCAGAAACATGTATTTTTAATTAGGACTAGTCATTAAACTGTTGGGACTACTCCAACTTTGCTTATGACACCGTCATCAAGCCTGCATCCCAGATGTAAGGGACTACCAGCATCCATGAATGCTCTGTTACAGGTAAAATATATTTCAAATTTATGGATTGGGTCACTGGGTATCAACATAGTTCTCAAATCGGAGAAAGAATAGGAAAAGACAAAGATGCAGTCCGCGCCAATAATGGTAGAGCATCTAGATTTTAGACCACCCAAAAGGTATGATTAGACTGAGTTTGAAAAGTTCATGGAAACTTGGATTCTCCACTCAGTTTTGTCTCCAAAAACTCAATATGATAGCGGATGGCCAAGCGCTCATTCTTCCAGATTGCCCCTTCACATGGACATTCATTTCCTGAATAACTGAAGAGTCTGGCATTAAAATTCTAACTGCACGACACTTACCTCCTCCGACATTGTAGGGGCCATCAAGCTTTCCATGACACACACAGCAGCCTAAACTAACCAGGGACTTGGCCTCTGTAAAAATGTTGCCTGTAACAGTTTTCTAAACCATACTTGTACAGAAAACAGTCTTGCTTCTTTATGTAAATGAGTTGATTGGCACACCCTTGGCATGGCCAAGCACCATTCCAAATTCTCAACTTAGTGGCAAAGACAGCACCATTCCCTGGTACTCCTGTCTGACTTCTGAACGACCATATCTAGCTGCCTCCACCTATGTATATTGACAGTGGTACCTTGCCCAGAGCAAGTGCTGCCTAAATTAACAACTTGGTCATGTACATGTATATTTGTCTTAGCACAGGAGCCGTGGGTACATACACATCCACGCCAGGGCCAAGTGCACACCCATATCCTGTTTATTACCGGCCTGAACTAAAAATTTGGCCTTTGGCACGCACAGAGCAGGGTCCGGGGGATTGAATGGCACAGTTGGTACTTGGCCACTCCAAGGGTGCACAGTGCACCCTCATTTGCTTAATGAATATAGTTTTCTGCACAAGGAAGGCAGAGAAAACTATACTACATGCATTCATTTTATAAGGGCTGCAACCTGTATATGATTATCTGATTTCATTTGATCTTTTGGGGTGGGGGGGAGACTACCTGTAATGGGGTCACAGCAGTGACAACCGCTTCCCATACATTATTTACGAGTCACAGCGCCTTTCATTTAGTAGTGGCTGTGCCTGATATTACTTCCCGATTTCTACAAGGTAGTCCATGACAATCCGATATTGATGGCCTATTCCTTAAAACAAAATTTACAATATTGTACAATATTTTCCAAGATTTAAACCGCCGCCCGAACACCACACCCAAATGAATCTAACGTTCAAATTAGGTTAAAAAAAAAATTTTCTCGAAAAATTTAAAAAAAAAAAAAATCAAGTCGTTCTAAACCCATAGTTTTTTAGCCCATTGATTAATGAAGGATACTGACTGACAGCTTATGTGACATCTTATGGTCTGCGCATGGCAGCAGTGGCCGGAGGACAATATGAGGAGGCTCGGTGACCATAGAAACAAAATTTAAAAAAAAATTCACATCAAATCATGTCCTGCTTCCAGCCACTGATTTTGGATGGATGGAGTCAGGATGCTGCAGTCAGTGAAGGCTTTTGTCCTGAATACCAGATTTTTCGCATCTATTACCATGGAAACCCAAAAGGCCTAGTCTCCGTGCACCTCCCCCATCCCACCACATGCACCCCTTTGGTTTCCTAGGTAATGGCAGCCAGGCTGAGAAACATTCCTCCTAGCAAGTGTATGGAGAGATGAAGGGTGGAGAGGTTGGAAGGAAAGAAGGGTGTAGGATGAGCAAGGAGCGAAACTGTAGGGAAAAATAATATGTCTTCATTTTGTAACTTTTCTCATATTGTTCAGAAAATGGGATCAGGTTTCTCCAGGGAAACGACTATGAAAATCCATGAGAGACAAAAGTGGATAAAAAGTAAAATAAAATTTTGGACTACCTTTGCCAACAGCTCGAAGTGAAGCCCACATTAAGGAAGCTGAAGGAAAAATAATATGCGATTCCAAAAAAATAAGTCAACACACTTAATGAGCAAAAAGGGTTAAAACAAAACCTCTCAAGCCTTTATATGCAACTCCTGCCCCAATTTCCAACATGCTGCCGCTGCATGGAGTGGTCATCCCGGGAGAACAGTTTTCCAGGAGCAAATTTGGACAGTAAATATAAAAGCTTGAGCTTTACAGCCCCTGCCTGAGGTCGAGTGGGATAATCACATTTTAAAAGGTGGCCATAAAACTTTTGATCATCATCCGGCAGCTATTCTTCTAGACCACCATCCCATATACATACATGTTTGACTTGGTGCTTATTTCCCATGAGCACAAAGGAGCCAATATGAAATCCAACATACCCAGTCCTTCTTCCAATCCTTTCCCAAAACATTTAAGTCTGACACACCCATTAGATGGCCGTCGGCAGAACGATGGTTTAGAGGGCAGTTGAGTTGGGTTAATCAATTTGTGGGACTCTGGTCCATCAGCCAAATCAGTAGTCTCTGGACACTGGACAGTAGCCTCCCAAATGTCATACCATCTGGATCCTTGATGCAGCTTTTGAATACTTGGCACTGCATCATACTGTATGTACGTCAATTCAATGATTAAGTTGCAACCGCCCAGCTAGTCAAGAGCCGAGCTAGAGACCACAGAAGATAAGTGATTATCGAGCATTCCATCCAGCAGCCAGAGAGTACTGACCTTGCCGATGTACCGAAGTCACGCAAATTGATCCACCCAACTCAAGCCGGCAGCCATGTCAACATGCTCTCCCAAGCATTCGTGTTCTCTGAGAGACTTGTCTGGCGGCTTATCTCCGGAACATAATGTGATCCTAAGTCCAAAACAGAAAATGCTGGACAGATATTTCCCCAGATAAATTGACTGGGCCTCCCAACACAGACGGTCATTCAAACCCAGCTTTACAGTTGGCAGAGTCAAGATGCTGTTGTATACATTAATGATCACCTTGTCCGCTCATATATGGCAGATATTGATGTGGGAGGCCTGTCTAATCATGAAGCTTGTTCTGTCATCTACGCTCAACATTTGGTTAAGTTGACATTGGTCTAATGTATATGTCCAGTTAGGACTCAAATGAAAAAGACAGACCCACTGACTCATATAAAGGTCCAGCATGGTTCAACCATAGTTTGGATATCAAAAAAATCATTGCACAAACCGATATCCTTGCAGTTAATTGTGATGGCGATGCCAAAGATTACCCCATATTGAAATAAAAAAAAATAATCAGTCAATTAACTTATAATTATTTTTTGGAGTGTAGGAGGAACCTGGAAAATCCAAGATCACCAGGAGAGTCCGTATACATATAACTGCATATTATTTTCGGTGTTTCAACGCGGGGAAGTGGTGGGGAGGGGATTCTCAGAACAACTTCAAAAGGTTCTGGTAAAAGTACATTGATGTGCAGAATCGACTATGAAATAGACCATATATGATCCAGCTAATATAAAAACATTATAGTTCCACATTTGTGCTTTACTAATGCTTCTCAAGTACATCTTAAGAGTTTCCCGATCTTTCCAACTCTATAGGAAACCATAACAGAAGGACTAACTTTGGGCGTCCAATGTCCAAACTCATTTGTGACTAGCTTCATATGGACATGGTCATGAGGTATATATGGACACTGTACAATAGTCATCCCACCAAATTGTAGGCTAAGTAGTATGTGCTCACATGCAGACATTACCTCTCCTTTTAGATTTCAATTTCTTTTATTACGCCCACCCCATGCCTTACCTATAATCACTTGTTAGGTATGTAAAGCTTACATACAAATTACACATTGGAGAGTCTACGTTTAGGAGTTTAACAAAATGACTTTTCAGAATAGGCGGCAGACTCTTAATACTATAATAGTACATTAGCCAAACTCCAAGCTAAAAAAGAAGGCCAACCAAGAGACTGAACCTGTAGAACCAGTTCACAGAACAGCTGCACGATTAGACAGGACTATTATATGAAAATATGCCCCTCTACAGAAGAGCAGACAGTCTATATAATGCAGAAAGCGCTTATTGCCCAAAGTGAGCCTACCACTAGTAAACTTATTAATATGAAAACATCACATGGACCTCCATTGAACCTGCCAATTTTGGCTGGTCAGACCACCATTCTAAATTTGTATGAGGGTGCTCTGACTCTCCCCCGAGGGGCCGATATCTGAGAATAGTACAATGAGGCATGTAGGATATCTGCATGCCAAATTCTCTGTTCTCACCAGAAATAAGTTGTCACTTACCGGAGTCTATAGGGGACAGACCAGTTTGGCATCTTTTTAGGGTTGGCGCATAAGGTCTTGGGTCTTATTATGGCAGATGATACAAGAGTAGTTTAGTAGGATAGCAAAATGTGTTATGGTACAAAATAACATAACTTTACTCCAGATAGAGCAGAAAGCTTAGTGGTTGCAGCCTGTGGCAAGCTGCTCGACAATGGCAGCCTGTGGCACGCCGCTCGACAGTCACAAGCAGCTGTAACTGTCAATTTGTATAACAATTTCACCCTATAGCATGCCTCTTGACAGTTACAGCCTATGGCAGGCCACTTTGAACTCAAGCACCAGTTAGGTAAGAGTTCTTCTCTTGCCCTCTCCATAGAACCAAGTTTGCCTCACAAATAGCTTGCTGGAAATAGCTCATGATCATTGAGCCTTAATTCACATTCCCACAAAGGCCCTCCCAACATCGCTCAAGGGACCCAAAATGTTCACCACAGTTGACTTGACTACAATCTCCCCCCTCAAAGATGGCCGCTTTGCCATGATGTGCACGACACCACTAGGCCACTTTGATGCTTATAAAACAAGAAAGTTCTGATTAAAGTAGACAATAGGTAGGTCTCAAATGTCTTGGAAAGAGTTTGAGAAGCCATCTTTTGAGTAAGTTTGGATTCATCGTTTCGTAAAACATCTTGGCAGCATGTCCTTTTAGAAGAAACCATGAGATTAGAAGAAGCAGGGTTCCAATACGAAAACCAAAGAGCATTACTTTAAGTAGTATTCATTAGGATTTACAGATGGTATTGGCATCACCAATTCCAGTGGATAGGTTGTCCAGGTCAGTTCAACCACATGATGAAAATCATGGATTCTTAATATACAACTAAATTCTATGCGCAATGTATAACTAGCTATAAATGCTACTTTCTATAGATTATTTTAGTAGTGTTCTGAAGTTACCCCTTCATGAGGCCAGCTCACCCAGAACCCTGGTAAAGTAAATTATTAGCTTCCTAAATATATAGAGTATGTCAGAAGAGGGAATTTTCTGAGGCTAAGAACATTTTGGAACAATTTTGTGAAATTTATGGCCTGGCTAACAATTTCCAGTTGCACAATTGTTCCCTTTTAATGAGCTACACATGATCAATAAATTCTAAAATGATTCACTGCGGTTTGGATTTAGGATGTAAATGTTTCATAGCATTCACGATTCCAGACGGAGAGTCAAACACTTAACACCCTGAAGACCAAACATACAGCAATGCTCATAAATCTAGAAAGGGTGTACCCCTTCTCTACCATCTGCAGGGTCCAAGAAGAATTTAATTAAGTGGGTCAACTGCCCGACCAGACAAATGTCCAAAATGAGATACATTTGTGGAGTTGAGTCACTAGGTCTAGAAAAAAGACGACTGAGGGGCGATCTAATAACCATGTATAAGTATATAAGGGGACAATACAAATATCTCGCTGAGGATCTGTTTATACCAAGGAAGGTGACGGGCACAAGGGGGCATTCTTTGCGTCTGGAGGAGAGAAGGTTTTTCCACCAACATAGAAGAGGATTCTTTACTGTTAGGGCAGTGAGAATCTGGAATTGCTTGCCTGAGGAGGTGGTGATGGCGAACTCAGTCGAGGGGTTCAAGAGAGGCCTGGATGTCTTCCTGGAGCAGAACAATATTGTATCATACAATTATTAGGTTCTGTAGAAGGACGTAGATCTGGGTATTTATTATGATGGAATATAGGCTGAACTGGATGGACAAATGTCTTTTTTCGGCCTTACTAACTATGTTACTATGTTACTAGGTAAAGGGCGCAACAATTAGGCTCCCACATAATTTTTTTATTTTTTTTCACGAGTTTTTTGCCGTGAATCCACTCAAATATCCTCCACAAAACATTTCAAAAATGTTAGGAAAATTGTTCATATACATAACTCATTTGTTCAGCCTGGCCTACCACCTCAATGCATTAACCTAACTATCCCAGTGTGGCCTATCGTGTAAAAAAAAAAAAAAAAAGTTCCTCACATCATGTTCTCATACACTTCATGCAGTTAATAGCCCTCTGTGTCTGTACTGCTACATACTTAGGCAGATAACTGGTTCATGCAGCTTTACATGAACACCCGAGCCTTACACCATGGCTGGTCCGAACAACGAAAGCAATTGTTACCACCCACCTCTCGTGTCTCCCCTTTTCCCCATAGTTTGTAAGCTTGCGAGCAGGGCCCTCATTCCTCTTGGTATCTGTTTTGAACTGTATTTCTGTTATGCTGTAAGGTCTATTGTCTGTACAAGTCCCCTCTATAAATTGTAAAGCGCTGCGGAATATGTTGGCGCTATATAAATAAAATCATTATTATTATTATATCAATTGGTAATCCCATTTTGCAATTCATAGGAGGTTTCCTATTGGCTTTTTGAACCCCTGAATAAGTTTTTAAAAATGCCGGGTGGATAACAAAGAGTGCTTGGTACTTCTATAAAAGCAGGTCCTTAAAAGGGTTTTCCAGGAACAGAAAATAAATAAAACTAAATAACTAATAATAAATGTCATTATAAATAACTTCCTAAATACATTTAAATTAGAAAATCAGTTTTTTGGTCTAGAGAGACAATTAAAATTCTGGTGTAAGAAGGTGATGGCCATTTTAATTCTATAGTGATAACCTCTATAGATAAAATGATTGTGATTTGTGAATTAAATGCATTTAAAAACATCTATATAATGACATTTACGTTAGTTATTTAGTTTTTTCTATTCCTGAATAACCCCTTAAACCCCTTCACGACATGCGCCGTACATGTACGGTGCATGTCGGGTTTCTCCCTTTGATGAGGGCACTAAGCCCACATATCTTTCCCAGCACATGTCAGCTGTTTTGAACAGCTGACATGTGCCCCTAACAGCCACGGGTGGAATTGCGATTCACCCGGGGCTGTTAACCCCTTAAGCCCCGAGGGTGGTTTGCACGTTAATGACCGGGCCAATTTTTACAATTCTGACCACTGTCCCTTTATGAGGTTATAACTCTGGAACGCTTCAACGGATACTGGTGATTCTGACATTGTTTTCTCGAGACATATTGTACTTCATGATCGTGGTAAAATTTCTTTGATATTACCTGCGTTTATTTGTGAAAAAAAATGGAAATTTGGCAAAAATTTTGAAAATTTTGCAATTTTCCAACTTTGAATTTTTATGCCCTTAAATCACAAAGCTATGTCGCACAAAATACTTAATAAGTAACATTTCCCATATGACTAATTTACATCAGCACAATTTTGGAAACAAAATTTTTTTTTGTTAGGGAGTTATAAGGGTTAAAAGTTGACCAGCAATTTCTCATTTTTACAACACAATTTGTTTTAGGGATCATGTCACAGTTGAAGTCATTTTGAGGGGTCTATATGATAGAAAATAACAAAGCGTGACACCAGTCTAAAAACTGCACCCCTCAAGGTGCTCAAAACCTGATTCAAGAAGTTTATTAACCCTTCTGGTGCTTCACAGGAATTTTTGGAATGTTTAAAAAAATGAACATTTAATTTTTCTTCACAAAAAAATTACTTCAGCTCCAATTTGTTTTATCTTACCAAGGGTAACAAGACAAATTGTACAACTTTTGGGGTCCATTTTCTCCTGAGTACCCCGATACCCCATATGTGGGGGTAAACCACTGTTTGGGCGCATGGCAGAGCTCGGAAGAGAAGGAGCGCCGTTTGACTTTTTAATGCAAAATTGGCTGGAATTGAGATGGGACGCCATATTGCGTTTGGAGAGCCACTAATGTGCCTAAACATTGAAACCCCCCACAAGTGACACCATTTTGGAAAGTAGACCCCCTAAGGAATTTATCTAGATGTGATGTGAGAGCTTTGAACCCCCAAGTGTTTCACTACAGTTTATGACGCAGAGCTGTGAAAAAAATTTTTTCCACAAAAATTATTTTTTAGCCCCCAGTTTTGTATTTTCCCAAGGGTAACAGGAGAAATTGGCCACCAAAAGTTGTTGTGCAATTTGTCCTGAGTACGCCGATACCCCATATGTGGGGGGTAACCACCGTTTGGGCGCATGGCAGAGCTCGGAAGGGAAGGAGCGCCATTTGGAATGCAGACTTAGATGGAATGGTCTAAAGGCATCACATTGCGTTTGCAGAGCCCCTAATGTACCTAAACAGTAGAAACCCCCCACAAGTGACCCCATATTGGAAACTAGACCCCTGTTGTGAATTCTGTTATCGAACTCCCTCCGGTGGTCATGAATGGTACTTCGGCGAGTTCTGTCCATGGACTCCCTCTGGTGGCTGTGAGTGGAGCTGCTGCTTCTGAGGTTCCTTCCACAGGTGACATAGTTTATTCTTTGGCTGGCTGTTCTATTTAACTCCACTCAGATCGTTACTCCATGCCAGCTGTCAATGTTCTTGTGCTGGTTCAGTTCCCTCTTGGATCTTTCTGGTGACCTGTCTACTCCAGCAGAAGCCAAGTCCCTGCTAGTAATTTATTTGTTCATTGTTTCCTTGTCCAGCTGGCTATCATGATCTTGCCCTGCTAGCTGGAAGCTCTGGGATGCAGAGTGGCACCTCCGCACCGTGAGTCGGTGCGGAGGTCTTTTTGCACACTCTGCGTGTTTTTTTTTTAGGGTTTTGTGCTGACCGCAAAGATACCTTTCCTATCCTCAGTCTGTTTAGTAAGTCTGGCCTCCCTTTGCTAAAACCTGTTTCATTTCTGTGTTTGTGACTTTCATCTTATCTCACAGTCAATATATGTGGGGGGCTGCCTTTTCCTTTGGGGAATTTCTCTGAGGCAAGGTAGGCTTTATTTTCTTTCTTTAGGGCTAGTTAGCTCTTAGGCTGTGAAGAGGCGTCTAGGTCGTGTTAGGTGCGCTCCACGGCTATTTCTAGTTGTGTGATAGGATTAGGGGTTGCGGTCGGCAGAGCTCCCACTTCCCAGAGCTTGTCCTGTGTGAGTTTAACCATCAGGTCGTTTCGGGTGCTCCTAACCACCAGGTCATAACAGACCCCCCAAGGAACTTATCTAGATGTGTTGTGAGAACTTTGAACCCCCAAGTGTTTCACTACAGTTAATAACGCAGAGCCGTGAAAATAAAAAATATTTTTTTTCCTACAAAAATGGGTTTTTTAGCCCCTCAAATTTTTATTTTCCCAAGGGTAACAAGAGAAATTGGACCCCAGAAGTAGTTGTCCAATTTGTCCTGAGTACGTTGATGCCCCATATGTTGAGGTAAACTCCTGTTTGGGCACACGGGAGAGCTCGGAAGGGAAGGAGCATTTTTACTTTTTCAATGTTGAATTGACTGGAATTGAGATTGGACGCCATGTCACGTTTGGAGAGCCCCTGATGTGCCTAAACAGTGGAAACCCCAAATTGTAACTGAAACCTTAATCCAAACACACCCCTAACCCTAATCCCAACCATAACCCTGACACACCCCTAACCCCAACAGTAAAAGTAATCCAAACCCTAACCCCAGCCCTAACCCTAGCCCTAACCCTAGACAAGGGGTGTCAAACTGCATTCCTCGAGGGCCGCAAACCATGCGTGTTTTCAAGATTTTCTTAGGATTGCACAAGGTGCTGCAATCATTATGTGTGTAGGTGATTAAATTATCACCTGTGCAGTACAAGGAAATCCTGAAAACATGACCTGTTTGCAGAACTGGAATGCAGTTTGACACCCCTGCCCTAGACCTAACCCTAGCCCTAACCCTAACTGGAAAATGGAAAAAAATACATTTAATTTTTTTTATTTTTCCCTAACTAAGGGGGTGATGAAGGGGGTTTGATTTACTTTTATAGCAGGTTTTTTAGCAGATTTTTATGACTGGCAGCCGTCACACACTAAAAGACGCTTTTTATTGCAAAAAATATTTTTTTGCGTTACCACATTTTGAGAGCTATAATTTTTCCATATTTTGGTCCAAAGTCATGGGAAGGGCTTGTTTTTTGCAGGACGAGTTGACGTTTTTATTGGTAACATTTTCGGGCACGTGACATTTTTTGATCGCTTTTTATTCCGATCTGTGTGAGGCAGTACGGCCAAAAACCCACTATTTATGAATTTTCTTTTTTTCTTTGGGGGGGGGGGGGGGGGGAAGCGTTTATACTGTTCCACATTTGGTAAAAATGGATAAAGCAGTTTTATTCTTCGGGTCAGTATGATTGCAGCGATACCTCATTTATATTTTTTTATGTTTTGGCGCTTTTATACGATGAAAACTATTTCATAGAAAAAATAATTATTTTTGCATCGCCTTATTCTGAGGACTAACTTTTTTATTTTTTTGCTGATGATGCTGCACGGTGGCTCGTTTTTTGTGGGACAAGATGACGTTTTTAGCGGTACCATGGATATTTATTCCGTCTTTTTGATCGCGTGCTATTCCACTTTTTGTTCAGCAGTATGATAATAAAGCATTGTTTCTTGCCCCTTTTTTTTTTTTTTTTTTACAATGTTCACTGAAGGGGTTAACTAGTGGGACAGTTTTATAGGTTTTTCTTTGAAGTTTTATAGGTTGGGTTGTTACGGACGTGGCGATACTAAATATGTGTACTTTTTTTTATTATTTAGATAAAATGTATTTATGGGAATAATATATATATATTTTTCCTTTATTTAGAATTTTTTTTTTTTTTTTTTACACAACTAAATATATATATTTTTTTACTTTATCACATTGCCCCTGGGGGGCATCATGTTATATGTTCAGATCGCTGATCTGACACTTTGCAGTGCACTGTGTCAGATCAGCGATCTGACATGCAGGGCTCCTGGCTTACCAGCGCCTGCTCTGAGCAGGCACTTGGTAAGCCACCTCCCTGCAGGACCCGGATGCAGCCCCTCTGCCATTTTGGATCCGGGCCTGCAGGGAGAAGGTAGGGTCTCAGGGAAGCAAGCAGGGAGCCCCCTCCCTGCGCGACGCTTCCCTATACCATCGGAACACTGCGATCATGTTTGATCGCAGTGTGTCGGGGGTTAATGTGCCAGGTGCGGTCTGTGACCGCTCCTGGCACTTAGTGCTGGATGTCAGCTGCGATAGTCAGCTGACACCCGGCCGTGATCGGCTGTGCTCCCCCCGTGAGCGCGGCTGATAGTATGATGTACTATCCCATCCCTGGGAATTAAGTCCCAGGTCACCTTGACGGGATAGTACGTCAAATGGGATTAAGGGGTTAAATGCCGCTGTCAATCTCTGACAGCACCAATTATTGTGATAGTGCCAGAAGGGTATAATCCCGCCCATCGGGGGACCGCAGCAGACCCCTGTGGTTGTCATTGCTGGATTGCTTTCAGTGCCACCCAGCAGTCGGCGCCAATAGCAAGTGAGCATTTCTGCTACATAGCTTCAGCCCTGCTGTGTGTAGCACAGGCGATCGAATGATCGCAGCTTCTAGTCTCCCATGGAAACTATTGAAGCAAGTGTAAGGCTACTTTCACACTAGCGTCGGAATCTCCCCGTCGCAATGCGTCAGGGAGAGATTCTGACGCTAGCGTTTAACGCATTGCACAACGGAGGCAGCGGATGCATTTCTCCGGCGCATCCGCTGCCCCATTGTAAGGTGCGGGGAGGTGGGGGCGGAGTTCCGGCCGCGCATGCGCGATCGTACAAAGCGGTCCGTCCGGAGCAAAAAACGTTACATGTAGCGTTTTTTGCTCCCGACGGTCCGCAGAAGCACGACGCATCCGTCGCACGACAGATGCGACGTGTGGCAATCCGTCGCAATGCGTCGTCAATACAAGTCTATGGGGAAAAAACGCATCCTGCAAGCACTTTTGCAGGATGCGTTTTTTCTGCAAAACGACGCATTGCGGCGGATTGTAGTTAACGCTAATGTGAAAGTAGCCTAAAAGTGAAAAAAAGTTTTTAAAAATATGAAAAAAAAATTCAGTATCGCCCGATCTATCAAGCGCTAAAAATAAATTAATAATCTGTAAACGGCGTAGCGGAAAAAAGTCAAAACGCTAGAATTACGTTTCTTTGGACGCCGCAACATTGCATTACAATACAATAACGGGTGATCAAAAGATCATATCTACACCAAAATGGTATCAATTCAAACATCAGCTCGGCACGCAAAACATAAGCCCTCATCCAGCCCCAAGTCCCAAAAAATAGAGACGCTGGAAAATGGAGCCATTTTTTTTCTTTTTTTAAACAAACTGGATTTTTTTTTTCACCACCTAAATAAAAAACAACCTAGATATGTTTGGTGTCTACGAACACTTAATGAGCTGGAGAATCATAATGGCAGGTCAGATTTAGTATTTTGTAAACATGGTAAAAAAAGAAACAAACAGTTGTGGAATTGCACTTTTTTTGAGATTTCATTGCACTTGGAATTTTTTATTTATTTATTTATTTATTTATATATTTTTTTTTTTTACACATTTTCCAGTACACAATATGGTAAAACCAATGGTGTCGTTCAAAAGTGCAACTTGTACAACAAAAAACAAGGCAGGGAGGCAGGGTAGCAAAAAACAAATGCAAAAATGAAAAATGGGCTGCGGTGAAGTGGTAAAGGAAACCTCTCCAGACTAAGCACTGTCTAATCAAAACACTTCAAGGAAAACAAGAAAAACTTCTCAAAATTATGAGCGTTTCCTGAAGTAGTTTCCCTTTGAAAAACTAGACATTTTTGAATGTCCCAAAAATCTTGGTTATAATAGTCAGACTATTATGAAGAGAAAAATCTAAAAAAAAAAAAAAAAAAAAAAAAATTGTGAAGAATTCAGGTCTGAAAAGGCATAAACTAAAGAAGATAGACAACTGAAAATTCCAAATAAAAATAGGAATAATGGTCAGATGTAGGGTAAATCATCATATGTAAGACTAATGTTTATATACACTGCTCAAAAAATAAAGGGAACACTTAAACAACAGAATATAGCTCCAAGTAAATCAAACTTCTGTGAAATCAAACTGTCCACTTAGGAAGCAACACTTATTGACAATCAATTTCACGTGCTGTTGTGCAAATGGAATAGACAACAGATGGAAATTATTGACAATTATCAACACACTCAATAAAGGAGTGGTTCTGCAGGTGGGGACCACAGACCACATCTCAGTACCAATGCTTTCTGGCTGATGTTTTGGTCACTTTGGAATATTGGTTGTGCTTTCACACTCGTGGTAGCATGAGACGGACTCTACAACCCACACAAGTGGCTCAAGTAGTGCAGCTCATCCAGGATGGCACATCAATGCAAACTGTGGCAAGAAGGTTTGCTGTGTGTCAGAGGCTGGAGGCGCAACCAGGAGACAGGCCACTACACCAGGAGAAGTGGAGGGGGCTGTAGGAGTGCAACAACTCAGCAGCAGGACTGCTACCTCAGCTTTTGTGCAAGGAGGAACAGGAGGAGCACTGTCAGAACCCTGCAAAATGACCTCCAGCAGGCCACAAATGTGCATGTGTCTGCACAAATGGTTAGAAACCGACTCCATGAGCATGGTCTGACATCCACAGATGGGGGTTGTGCTCACTGCCCAACACTGCAGGACGCTTGGCATTTGCCACAGAACACCAGGGTTGGCAAATTCGCCACTGGTCCCCTGTGCTCTTCACAGATGAAAGCAGGTTCACACTGAGCACATGTGACAGACATGACAGAGTCTGGAGACGCCATGGAGAGAGATCTGCTGCCTGCAACATCCTTCAGCATGACCGGTTTGGCAGTGGGTCAGTTATGGTGTGGGGTGGCATTTCTTTGGAGGCCTGCACAGCCCTCCTTGTGCTCGCCAGTGGTAGCTTGACTGCCATTGGGTACCGAGATGAGATCCTCAGACCATAAACTGGTGTGGTTGGCCATGGGTTCCACCTAATGCAGGACAATGCCAGAGCTCATGGGGCTGGAGTGTGTCAGCAGTTCCTGCAAGATGAAGGCATTGAAGCTATGGACTGGCCCACCTGTTCCCCAGACCTGAATCCAATTGAACACATCTGGGACATCATGTCTCGCACCATCCACTAACGTCACGTTGCACCACAGACTGTCCAGGAGTTGGCGGATGCTTTAGTCCAAGTCTGGAAGGAGATCCCTCAGGAGACCATCCGCTGCCTCATCAGGAGCATGCCCAGGCATTGTAGGGAGGTCATACAGGCATGTGGAGGCCACACACACTACTGAGCATCATTTCCTTGTCTTGAGGCATATCCACTGAAGTTGGATCAGACTGTAACTTCATTTTCCACTTTGATTTTGAGCATCATTCCAACTCCAAACCTCCATGGGATATTAGTTGTGATTTACGTTGATAATTTTTAGGTTTTATGGTTCTCAACACATTCCACTTTGTAATGAATAAAGATTTACAACTGGAATATTTCATTCAGTGATATCTAGGATGTGGGATTTTAGTGTCCCCTTTATTTTTTGAGCAGTGCATATAGGCCCCAATTCCTCAAAGCATCTTGATAAGAATTATACTGTAAATTGCTTTTGAAAAGTCTCAAAAATTTGGCGCAACTGGGAGTTGTGCAAAAAAAATTTGTGACGTTTGGCAGTTTCGCAACAGTTTTTCCCAGTTGTGCCAAATTGGGAATTATGGGAACGTGATGCTGCGACTCATCCACTACATATTGACCTTTAAAACAAATTGGGAATTATGGGAACGTGACGCTGCGACTCATCCACTACATATTGACCTTTAAAATTTGCCCTATATCCTCAAGGACACAAAAAATCTTTATTTTTTTTTATAGCGCTAACATATTCCACAGCGCTTTACAGTTTGCACACATTATCATTACTGTCCCTGATGGGATTCACAATCTAAATTCCCTATCGCAAATAAAAAGCCCAAACTGATCTCTTATTCCTCGCCTACCAGGAGTGCAGGGCTACCCTTCACCACTGATCGGGTCAGCACTGCAGCCAATCACTGACCTCAGTGGCTCATATACTCCACAACGAGCGAAGCTACTGAGCTCAGTGATTGATAGCAGCGCTGTCGATGTGATATCATTGCTGCAGTGGTGAAGCTTGGGAGGTAAAGAGCTCAGTTTGGAGGATTTTTTGGCATTCCTGAGACTTGGGAGATTAAACTTCGTAACAGGTCAACATATTTAAACCACTGGCATCACAATACATGTCAATTATGGACACTCACCAGGTTAGGGTGACCGGAAACGCGGGCTTGGATGGTTTGTATTAATCCTACGATATTTTGTGCATCTTAAAAAGATGGGAATTTGGATTTAGAAATGTTTCAAAACAAGGTTTCTTCAATCATTCACCATCGATATTTCTTATAGGAGGCTTCTTTCTATTCATTAGCTTTGAAAACCTACATACAAAAAAAGGAAACTATAAATTAAACTGTATTAATAAGAACCACATACATTTGATAAGCTGATGGGAGAGATGAATATTTCAACATTGCTATTTTTCCTTTTTGATCTTCCATGATCTTTCTTTTACGAAAAGCTTTACTTTTGCCCACTTTCCAAAAACTAAATTTATGATGCATTTTCTAAAAATCAGCCATAAAAGTACCGTAGGTTAAAAAATAAAAGTTGAGATATCAAACAACTAATTCTGATAACAAAACACTGGTATATTGTTCAATGAGATTTTTTTTTCCAAAAAATTCTCTATAGTCCAAAAGCATTCAAATAATTATATTACCATTTTCTTATTTAAAAAAAAAAAAAAAAATATATATATATATATATATATATATATATATATATATATATATATATATATATATATATATATATATATATATATATATATATATATATATATATATATATATATATATCTATATATATATATCTATATATATATATATATATCTATATATATATCACATATTCAACCGGCCAAAAATAGAAACCACATGTTCTTGGCCAATTGCCCTTTCCAAAGAAAATTACATATTGACTAGAATATCCACAGTGCATTACTAATATATATTACGTGAAAGCGAAATTACCCATTACACCGAAATAAATTGGAGGGTATACAAGATGTATAGGATTCCGTGTGCTGCCAACATGATGAATGGGCAGGTACGGCAATGTCCACATATTAGCACTTAGCATTGACTTAACAATAGGTCCCGTGTAGAACCAGACATGCTGGTATGATCTCAAAGGCTTCATTATTAAAGGGGGGAATAAATATTAATTCTTTCCTGGCTCTGGAAATCCATGCAGACATTAGGAAATCCTAGATTGCCAATCCCACGCTCACGCGACAAGAGTTCATTACCTCATCTCAACCTCATCCATCATCAGAAGCTCTTAATGTCTGCATAGCCATAAAAATCTTCAATATCTTCCTGTCTGCCTCACACATTCCTCCTGCTTTCTGGAAGTGCGCTGTGAAATATTATGCCAGCGCTACAGTGGTTGGGAGAAAACGGAATCAATATGGTAACTGGAGACAAGATTTTACGAAAGCAATGAAACGCATGGATTAGGATTGTTGCGTTATCTCAATATGTTGGGAACTTCATTGTTCACAGCAGGGAACTTCATTGTTCACAGAATTAAAAATTATTGGGAATGGCAGAGGAAGAACAATATGGATGAAGATAAGAAGACAATTGACAAAAGTGGAAAAATACATGCCTAATTGAGCAAAAAGCCTCATCCCCGACAAAAATAGCCTGTACAGCCAAAAGAGGGTCAATATACAACAAATAGGTCCTGCAAAAGTTATACATTGTGTCAAAAACTATAAATAAATATATATATATATATATATATATATATATATATATATATATATATATATATATATATATATATATATATATACATATACATACATACAGTGGGGCAAAAAAGTATTTAGTCAGTCAGCAATAGTGCAAGTTCCACCACTTAAAAAGATGAGAGGCGTCTGTAATTTACATCATAGGTAGACCTCAACTATGGGAGACAAACTGAGAAAAAAAAATCCAGAAAATCACTGTATATATATAGCCTCTCGCGGTACCACCAGCGGAACACCGTCGCACCACACACACTGTATACGCCATACGCAGCCTCTTGTGCGGTACCACCAGCGGAACAACATTGTGAACACGCCGCCACCGGGATCAGCCGAATGATTCACTGACCGCCGCCATCTTCGTACAGGAGGAGCACATGCACAGTTTTAATGTGACCGCCATTATCTGTCTGCACAAAGATGGCGGCGGTCTGGGGGAGAGAGAAAGCGCACAGGGGTGTGAGAGACAGAGCATAGGGGGTAGACCGCTCAAACAGGACAGCACATGAGGGGAGAACACAGCACAGGAAGGAGAGTGACAGCAGAAAAAGGGGATAGCACATGGGGTAGACAGGTCAAAGAAGAGAGCACAGATGGGAGAAGTCAGCACATGGGGAAAGAGACCGTGAATAGGTGGGTGAGGACATGGGGGGATTCTCAACGTTGCAAAGCCTGCCCCATTGTGACATTACTGCCCTCCCGATGCGATATATATGTAACAAGGGGCTACATATTCATGAAAGTCACATCATATCAACTACTTTGAAATGTGCAGACCTTATCCAGGCAGAAAAAATAAAATCTAAATTACCCTACTACACTTCTTATCACAAGGAAACGTCACACCAGTCCTACTCCCTTGATTATGGGAAACCATGGACGTACCAAATTCTAGGTGTGGCTATTTCAATATTGAGGAGTGTATCTTTCAAAAGGGGAGAACTTAACTAAAAAAAGTTAGCAGAAGTCAAAGAATGAGGAGGCTAAAAGAATTGAGACTTTAGAGGTCTAAACAAGAAGGGGAGAAAACAAAAGGGTGAGCAAAAAATAAGGTGTATAAGCCCACTAAGATCAAGCCAAATTTAGTCAAAAGATGGATGGTCAGACAAGAAAGAGAGGTTAGAATGATATGTTGACCAGGAGTTGTCATGGTCTTCTTTAAAAAAAGGTTTACCTAATAAACAAGGTGACCTAAAGTGTGCTAGAATCTAATGAAGGATTGTATCCAACAAATGAGGCGCTCCAAAGAGCAAAGTCAACAAATCGGTAAAAAACTAACCTAAAAGGCAACAAAAGAAATTAAGGAGTTAAAGGGAACCTGTCACCCTCAAAATTGAAGATGAGCTAAGCCCACCAGCATCAGGGGCTTATCTAAGCCCCTGATGTATCCTGAAAGATGAGAAAAAGAGGTTAGATTATACTCACCCAGGGGCGGTCCCGCTGTGGTCCGATCCGATGGGCATCGCAGTCCGGTCCAGGGCCTCCTATCTTCTTACGATGACGTCCTCTTCTTGCCTTCATGCTGTGACTCCAGCGCACTTTGTCTGCCTTGTTGAGGGCAGAGCAAAGTACTTCAGTGTGCAGGCCTCTCTGACCTTTCCCGGCACCTGCGCACTGAAGTACTTGGGGCCCTCAACAGGGCAGACAGGAGTACACCTGTGCCAGAGCCGCAGCATGAATACAAGAAGAGGACGTCATCGTAAGAAGGTAGGAGGCCTCGGACCGGACCGCGACGCCCATCGGACCGGACCGCAGCGGGACCACCGCTGGGTGAGTATAATCTAACCTCTTTCTCATCTTGCAGGATACATCGGGGGGGGGGCTTATCTACAGCATTACAGAATGCTGTAGATAAACCCCTGATTCCGGTGGGCTTAGCTCATCTTCGATTTTGGGGGTGACAGGTTCCCTTTAAACAATAATGTATCTGGGAGATGAAATATAAGGGAGTATGTCAAATTCCCATTGATATACCGGTCACAAATATTAAATCTGCAAGTTCCAGCATTTTCATCTGGCCTCCTCTGGTGACTACAAGAGGTTAACAAGTCCTAAAACACTGTGGAATAATGCGGCATTCTATTGGAGCAGCAACCATTGTAAATACTGAGAGAACACAAACTCCGGTAAGAACTCAAAGCACAAAGTGCATTATCCATGAAATGACAGAAACAGCAAAAAAAGGACAGGAGATAGGTTTCAAAGCACAGGCCTGAAGGGCAGACGGAGTAGGAAGTCCAACACAGACACTCATTGTGCCCTGGAAACACCCGGCTATCAGGCCACATCCAGTAGATTCTCCACCGATAAACCTCATCTATAATTTATGGCATCTGATAAGATCTGTAAAGCCATCAACACAGGGTTAGGCTCTGTTGACATTTTGTTTAAGCCCTACATATGCTGGGAAAGTTTCTCCTGCATACATCAAACATAGCCATTGTGTTTTGACCTCCATTGTTCTAGTATACATCATGAATACCTCTAATAGTATATTAAAGGGTAGCTGACAGTTTTTTCTCCACAGAAGCTTTACTTTTTTTTTTTTTACAATATGTGAAGTACAAGAATCTTCAGAGGTTTACATTTGGCAATACTCCGAACATACACATCTGAAACAATGACGAAAGGTCCCCATACACATTACATGAAACTCATGCACCCCCACCAGGGAAATGCAGACCATGGATGTGTATGGTGGAATCCCAACTGTCCCCCTAACAGATGTCAGAAGAGGATTAGGCAAATTGGAATCTCAATGCACAATGCTTACTCCGGTCTCCCTCTTGAAAATACATAAGTTAAGTTGCGCGATTACATGTATGGTGTAGTCTGCAGTGATAGTGGTCTGTGTGCTGACAGCCATCTCTTAGGTACTCATATTAGGAGTAGATGCCAGTTTTTGAATCCCTCAAAAAAAAAAAAAAAAAAAAAATACTTGAGCAACCAAAGAAAACCCATCCAAGTTCTGGTATAGCACACAAAATGTATGTCATGGTGCTCTCTGGTTGGTTTTAGACTCCTTGACTCACCATAAATTCCATGGTGCTGTACACGAGACAGGGTTACATCAAAATATCAATATCACTTACAGTAAAGAAATTAACAAAGACAGACTGGTACAGAGGGTAGAGGATTAAGAAAGAAATGCTCAAAAGCAAAAGGTAATTTGAGAGTGAGAGGTACCAAAAAAAAAAAAAAGGCAAGTTCAAATTGCCTATTTATGATCACATGAATACATCTATATACTGGATAAATGTTAGATCATTGTGAATAAGAGATAAGGCCAGTGGTAGACAATACAAAAAAAAAAAAAAGAAAGGATCTAATGGCTTAAGAGAACATAAAGATGTTAAGTAGTTACCTCAGACCTGCGGTGTCACCACTCCTATGCGCGTTTCGGCTGGAGTGCCTTCTTCCGGTGGAGTGGCATCACTGAGTCTGCGTAGGATTAAATATCATCTGCCAGTCAATAGGAATTAGCATTTCAGAATAGATATGTGACTGGTAAAGTATCGTCGGCCATAAGTTGGGGCATGCGCCACCACACACACCAGGAAGCCCACATCACCAAGACGTCATCGGGTGCATGTGACCACGCACAAATGAGGGACAGCCCACATGGTCACATGCGCGGGCCCACAGTCACAAGGGCAATGCAGAGCAGATAGGGACGCCATTGGCAGTGCCTAGCAACCCAACGGCAGTGAGAATGCGCACTGGCCAAGAAGCACGGCCAGGTAAGGGACTATCATTTTTTTCTTTTATAAACGTTTCATTCAACTTCAATGTTTTATCCTGGGCTCACAGAACGTCAACCACGCATACATTGTCCAAATCATGTTCGTGCCCTTGGGTGCGACTATCATGCATCAACAAAATATGAAATGGATGTAGGCTTGACCTTAAAAAAAAAACTGCTCACAATGGACTATTGCCAGCTGTCCAGAGGATAGATGATAAAGGTCCAATCTCTAAAGGTCTCAGCAACATGAATGGAGCAGCAGTCAGCAATTAGTGTTCTCATTCCATGTAAGAGTCTATGGGACCAATTCAACACCACATAACACAAGGCTATTCCTTTTCCATCATCCCTGCAGCCATTGCCCGGAGAGCAGATTGTCATTCCGTTTCCAGTGGATTGGCGATCACTATCCATGTTTTAAGAAAATACTTCAGGGTGACAGTACACTAGAGATTTTGATCGTCTAGACTAAATCAGCCTTTTCATTTATGGTCAACCATCAGCATCTTTTCATGACTATCGCGAGAATGACAGGCTGACCAAAAGGAGATATCTGAAACACATCCACCAGGTTAGATTTTTTCCTCAGTCCTTGTTGGAGTGCTGAAGATGAGAAGTTGGGTATTTCAAAAGACAGAGCTGCACCTTAACAGAACACAAATTAGGCCACCAATCGAAGAACAAATAAAATAAATGGAAAAAGAAGGCAATGGAACAATGAAAAAAATGCAAAATAAAGTCAGGTTATATGAAGTGCTACATCCAGATCTCAGTTTTATTGTAAGCTACATCAAGTCTGTCTGAATGCTTTCGGAGAAGGGAGTGAGAAAGTGAAGGATCACCCCTCCTCCCCACCTCCTTCCTTTCAAACCACAGATCTCCATAACCCATTCAGAGAGCAATAAATTTAATTTCTGGCCAGGGAGGACGGGCATTAGCAATTCTTAAGCCTATTGTCACAACATTATCACCACCCACAGAAAGCACTAAAATATTGTCCTTCTCCACAGGGCTTTTGTTGGCCTTCATCCTAGCCTGAAACTAATAAAATTCGCATAAATCAGGAGGAAAAAAAAATTAGAAAATTAAAACTGAAAACACCCTACTATAAAGTGTAAAATTTAAAAAGACATTTAATTTGTTAATATAGGGCAAACCCTGATTTTTTTTAATCTTTATTTTAAAAACAGATCATATTAAATTTAGTTCCATTCTAAACACAACCTTATTTTGAGTCTCATAGACCCCGATTTGTCATTGCCGTTCCTTCAATTGCTCTTTGTTAGTATCTTTACTATATGTTTTGAGCTATTTTTTTAAGCCTTTCTTTTTTACCTCCACCCCTTTGTTTATTCATATATTTTAGATATGTTCATGGAGTATGACTTTTTAGGGTGCCTCTAGGCCTTCCCTTGAAGTAAGGTTTCCGAAGGAGTTTTTAATTTTGTGCATTTTTAGACAATTTTTTGTATTTTATTTTACAGATTTTGCAACTTTTGCTGCTAAAAAGTCACAAAAAATGGTTAAAAGGCATGAAAATAGCATTTTCTTATTTGTGCCAAAAATTAATAGGCTGCGTGTGTCATTTTGAAAAAAAAATTAGTGACTTCAACAAATTGCGAAAGGTTAAATTGAGCCACAACATTTAGAATGTGAGCGGAAAAGCAATTTGATCCCTATTGCCTCACTTTGTTCATGTGCTCCAAATTTTAAATATTATAAAATGGAACAAAAAAGTAAAAAAAATAAAAATGGAAAACAAGAAACTTTCCTTGCGCTTCATGGTTTGACAATTTCTATTTGAACACAACATAAAAAGGAATATGAGAGCATATTAAAAAAATAAAGCAAAATTATAAAAAGGTGGTAAAGTGGTGTTTGCATTTACATAAAAAAAAATCAAATTCTGCAAGAAAAAAATGAAAAATTGTTAAGATATAACAAAATGCTCACATTTTATGTGAATTTTTTGTTAGATGTTTATATGTTACTAGATGGTGGCCCGATTCTAACGCATCGGGTATTCTAGAATATGCATGTCCACGTAGCATATTGCCCAGCCACATAGTATATTGCCCAGCCACGGAATATATTGCCCAGAGCCACGTAGTAGATTGCCCAGTGATGTAGTATATTGCCCAGTGACGTAGTATACAGCACAGAGCCACGCAGCATATTGCACAGCCCATGTAGTATATTGCCCAGCGACGTAGTATACAGCACAGAGCCACGTAGTATACAGCACAGCCACGTAGTATACTGCCCAGTCACGTAGTATATTGGCCAGTCACATAGTATATTGCCCAGCCACGTAGTATATTGCCCAGCCACGTAGAATATTGCCCAGCCACGTAGTATATTGCCCAGCCACGTAGTATTTTGGCCAGCCATGTAGTATATTGCCCAGCCATGTAGTATATTGCCCAGTCATGTAGTATATTGCCCAGCGACGTAGTATACAGCACAGAGCCACGTAGTATACAGCACAGCCACGTAGTATACTGCCCAGTCACGTAGTATATTTCCCAGCCACGTATGCAACAGGTTAAAAAAAAAAAAAAAAAGTTAAAATAAAAAATAAACATATACTCACCTTCTGAAGGCCCCTTGTAGTCCTGTCGCCTGTGTGCGGTGCAGGCGGCAGCTTCCGGTCCCAGGGTTGGTATGAGCGCAGGACCTGTGATGACGTCGCGGTCACATGACAGTGACGTCATGGAAGGTCCTTCTCGCATGCCATCCTTAGCCACGGAACCTGCCGCTTGCAATGCCGAGGACAGGATGCGACATCAGAGGGTGAGAAGAACCTTTTTTATTATTATTATTATTTGTAACATTAGATATTTTTACTATTGATGTCACATACGCATCATCAATAGTAAAAAGTTGGTCACACAGGGTTAATAGCTGTGTTAATGGAGTGCGTTACACCGCGGTTCATTAATGCTGGCATGAACCCTGTGTGAGGGCTGACTGGAGGGGAGTACGGAGCGGGCACTGACTACGGGGAGGAAGGAACGGCCATTTTTCCGCCGGACTGTGCCGGTCGCTGATTGGTCACGGCAAAACAGCCACGAACAATCAGCGACTTGGATTTCCAAGACAGAGGCCGCGACCAATGAATATCCGTGACAGAAAGACAGACAGAAAGACACAGACAGACAGACGGAAGGGACCCTTAGACAATTATATAGTAGATTCATTTTTTTTCTGTGACATTGATGTTGAGTATACGCAGACCAGAGGCGAAAAGCATTACGATAAACAGTCGTATGTCATGGGAGATTTTTTTTTTCACCCTGTCTGGAATAGTACACTGTGAGAGATTTATAAGCCATCCATGTATATGCATTGCCAGAACAGTTGCAACCTCAGCCTTAAACAATGGCTAGGGTTCAGGAATTTTTGCAGCTCCTATTTTGGGATTTATTTTTCTGTTTATTTTCATGCTCATTTTTATATAAAAATTCGATCACATTTTGTAAGTGGCAGTAGACGCAGACTGAGCCGAGAAGCAACCTAGCTGGCGGGAATCATTAAATGTGGTAGATTATAGAAAGGGTCCATTAATATTCACGCCTACCAATCCCAGGAGGACTATTACCGGTTAAGGGGAAAATTATTTTAGATCCAGCGCGGGGTGAAAAATTTCTATTATTTTGTTTAAAAAAATATCACGTTGGGTGGGTGGAAGGAGGGAATCGTTTTTTGTCACTTTTGTAAAACAAGATTTCAAGGATTTTGATGGCGTAAGCCTCAGACGGCCCTGGGGAGCCAGCCTGGCACATTGTAAATAATTGATAAAGGCGATCCTGTACGAGTAATAAATCTTACTGAAAGACCCCAGAACACAGGATTATGGGAAAATTCAGAGGAAAGATGAAAAGTCTTTTGTCTCAGACAATACAGAATCTCAATAAACAGTGGCATTGTGTCATCTCTGAAGCCCTACAATCCAAATAACTGGCAACTAGAAAAAAATAAAAATAATTTACTTAACCAGTTCAGGACCGAGCTATTTTCCCTTGTTCCTGATAAAGCATATTTTTGACATTTTCAGCACAACTTTAAAGAAAAAAAAAAAAAAAAAAAAATTTCTCATTTGGCTATTCAAATCTTTTTTCCTTAACTTTTTATATTCCTTTTGTTTTGCTGATTTCAGGGAAAAATGTAAAAGTAAAATAGGAGATACATGTGTTTTTCAAATTTTTTTTTTTATGATCACAA
Organism: Ranitomeya imitator; assembly: GCF_032444005.1. NCBI lineage: Eukaryota > Metazoa > Chordata > Amphibia > Anura > Dendrobatidae > Ranitomeya > Ranitomeya imitator. Next base: position 638,702,616 of record NC_091282.1, on the reverse strand, counting down.
AGTTGTTCCTTATATTGTAAAAATTTTTTGTATACATTGAAAATGATTTTTTTTTAGGGTTTTTTACATGGAGGAGCAATAAAAAGCGATTCGGACTGGTGGGGATTTTATTTTTATTTTTTACTATACACTCTGTGAACCCCCATAAAAGGACTTAAAAGACTTTTGTGGGGGCATTTGAATATATTAATACATTATTTTCATTATCAATTTGCCCTGTAACTGGGGCTCATGTTTTTTTTCCAGCTACAGGGGAAATTTACCGACCTAACCTCATAGCAGAGTTGATGGAGCCTCCAGTTAGCTTGCCCTCCCTATACATTGTGATTCCATGGTCCAGAAGAGGAATCGCTGTCAGTGCTTACTAATCTGTACACAGGCTTCAAAAAGGACAGCAATCAGGCTGACAGACATGGTAATAAACCAAGCTTACCTTTCCTAGGGGAATTTGACCATCTAAGCTCTCCACCCCCACATCTGTACAATATTACTCAAGCTGCAGTGATGTTCTAGAGCGTCAGTACAAAGTAAAGTGTGGACCTCTCAGACATTTCAAGTCTATGGTTGATCCAGAAGTACAGAAAAAGGAAACCGTTCATTATTTGTTTTTTGTTGTCGTCGTCCTTTTTAAAAGGACTTCCATAAAAATGCATTAATTCAAAATCATTAAAAAAACAACTATAGAACAAAGGGCAAAGAAAAAAAGTGAAAATATGCACCTAAACGGCATTTTAATGAACAAGTCTTTACTGGAAAGAAATTACATATATATATAGCTTAATGTTTTATAAAAATTGTTTTTTTTTGCAACAGCTATTTCAGTTTCATATATCTAATAACTGTTGGACACAGTAATGTTTCTGCCTTGAAATGAGGTTTATTGTACTAACAGAAAATGTGCAATCTGCATTCAAACAAAATTTGACAGGTGCATAAGTATGGGCACCCCACCAGAAAAGTGACATTAATATTTAGTAGATCCTCCTTTTGCAAAAATAACAGCCTCTAGTCGCTTCCTGTAGCTTTTAATGAGTTCCTGGATCCTGGATGAAGGTATTTTGACCATTCCTCTTTACAAAACAATTCCAGTTCAGTTAACTTTGATGGTCGCCGAGCATGGACAGCCCTCTTCAAATGATCCCACAGATGTTCAATGATATTCAGGTCTGGGGACTGGGATGGCCATTCCAGAACAGTGTAATTGTTCCTCTGCATCAATGCCTGAGTAGATTTGGAGCGGTGTTCTGTGGCTAATCCGTGATGCGCTAGCCTATCACTATCTGGATTGACTCCAAGATGGCTGCTGTATCCCCCTGCTTCTGCTTTTATACAGGCTATGATAAGCTTTCCTGATTGGCTATGTCACTCCATGTTATTTGATAACAACAAGGAAATATAGAAATCCCACCAGATTGCAACAGTGTTCAAGTGATCCTTCTATGGTTGATGCATTCTGAAAAAAAAGGTACCAGCCATTTGAAGGAATTTGCCAAATCCATCTAATTCCTAAAAATTCAGCTTAAATTCAATTTGTATTAAAACTATCCGCTCTTACCAAACAAAATCATACTACAAAATCTCATATGAATATGCGAGATAGTCGATATTTGGTCAGGAACTTTCTCGAATCGCAAATCATGGATGCGTGAATCCATCCTTGCCTGCAATTCCCACCTCACACCAAAGCACCATTAATAAAGAAGCAGGAATCGCAGTAACTCTGTTACAAAGGTGGTAAAACACTTAAAGGAATTGCACAGGGATCTCCCAACAGTGCGGTATTGTATGAAGTAACAATAAAGACACATAATTCATAGTGAGCCAATAAAACACAGCCCTGCCAGCAGCCGCCTGGAGAACCAACCCGAAGACCAGAACCTTCAGCCATCACGTCCTAAATCAATCAGAGAAATTCTGTAGCTACTCGTGTATAACAACGCCAAGGCTGCCAGGCTAGAATCTGGTATTGTTCTACTATTAAATTCATTCCAGCACCCGGGGGCATGAACCTTTCACCCTTATTGAAAACACAGTGGCAGCGATTGTACAAACTTTACTACTTTTTGACATTTTAAGTCTCATCCATAAAGAGGAAACAAAAAAATTTAAAAAGGAAAAAAAAGGTGAAGTGCTGGTAAGGAAAATATTTCATACTGGACTAAAAATATTTATCCACCTTTAAAAAAAAAAAAAAAACACTTACAAATAGGACAGAGACAAAAACTTGTAATTGTAACTGCAAATTTTACAAAATTACTGTCCAACCGAACTTTCATGCCCTTGTCGATCTTTTCTCCAACACAGCAGGCTCCACAGTTTGTGCCCGCACTGTAAGCGATGACATCACCTTCACCTGTTTCAGAACCACTGCGGCTTGTGATTAGCTGCAGCGGTCAGGTGACACCAACAGAGGTACTGGAGTTTTCTATGATGATGCACTGTTGAAGTCACCTGACTCCTGCAGCCAATCAGTGGCCAAAGCGGTCCAGTGCATGTGAATGGTGATGTCATCATTTTTGATGCTGGCACGAACCGTAGAGGGGCCGCAATGGATCCACGGGAATGACAGAAGCTGACTATGGCACATTTTGTTATTGTCACAGGATCCAAAATAGTGTTTAGCCCAAACAATCTCTTTTATACTATTTCTTGAACTCTATTCACAAAGTAGGATAAAAAGGACTACCAACATGTGATTTTGTAGGTCTTGAGAGGATGAAAAAAAAAAGTTTTGTAGGTCTAGGAGGTAATGTTCCTCCTTGGGGCGAGTTCAAAATGATTCTGTAAATCGAAAGGGAGAAGGGAGTTAGTCTTCTTCCAAGTTCCAGATTATGTAGGTAGTCTTATAGGCCAGGCAATGCTTCACGGGAAAAAAATGATATTCGTTCTCCCCTAGATGAAAATGTATGCACTGTTCTAATACCTTGACAGCTGCACGTAGTCAAATTCCAAGTATTGGATGGTCTAATCAAATCAAAGACAAATCAGTGTGCCGTCAAAATGATGTCCAGCTGAAGACCACTGTTGCAGCGTATTGATCCCTTAAGAGGAGTTGGGTACTGAAGTCGAAAAAAGTTGGCCAATAGCTTCTTTTTGTGGGGTCCGCAAGCTGATATAGGGAGAAATTTTGTATAGTTAGTCTTATGATAGGAGAAGCTGTAATCAGCAAACCCAGACACCAGATACATGGATATTTGCCGGGATCCTCGATGTGGACCTTTTCCTTCCAGCTCATCACATGTTTTCCAGACATAATTCAGATCCTGTGTACCTTGCACACAGCATTTATTAGCAAACTTGCACAGTAAATGAATCGTGTCGGGAGGCCAACATATAGGCCAGGTTTAAATTTTCTTGTCACTGCAGAAAAGGTTAAGTCTTGAAGAATGGGATTTAAAAAAAAAAAAATGGGCAAAATTTGACGCAGAATATCACAATTTATTCTGTGATTTTTCCTTAGACTAGAAGTCATTCTAGGAAAACATTATATTAAATTGACATTACGGTTTGGGAAGGCAAACATTTTTTTGGGAAAGAGCCAATATTTTTAGCAAATACATTTAAATACTACAAAAATATCTGGATGGGGGGGTTAATTTGGTCACAACTTCAGAAAAGAATATCAACTTATCCTTACGAGTCCTCTGAAAATTTCTCTGAATCCGACCTTGTCCTCGATAATTACGACCAATTACCCAACAAGCCTGCAGAATGATATTATCCAGCATCTGCCATTGCCCCTGACATGATATACATAAAACAGAGTTCCCTGGACAAAAACAGTAATCAGAAAAAAAAAGTCTCTTGGGTAATAAACCACAGCAGAAACAGCAATAGATCTATAGAGTGTCAATCATATGCAATTATTATATTTTTTTTTAGGCTTTCAGACACTCTAGACTGGGTCCATGTACAGAACTTGAGGGCCAACAAGAAAAGATGATAGATGGAAATGTAGTATTGAAAGGAAAGTTCTGATATAGCGGAAGGTTAACACATCAAGTCCATAAGTTAAGATTTACATAACCTAACTTCCTCTGAAAGGGTTTTGGCATCACTACGAATAGACTTTGAGGAGAGATGATAAATAAATCAGCTATCCTACAGAAGCGCTTGTCTTCGAAGCCATTTGAAAGAATAAAGTTCAAAGGGCTTCTTTAACAGGCCGATTGAAAGGATACCCATAAACCATTAGATATATCACAAGTATGGATAACTGGTCAAAACATCTACCTCAAAAATATTTCAGGCAAAAATGATCCACAACAATCAAGTTGGCCATACACATGAAATCAACATTGGCCAAACATTCATTTACACATGAGCACTCGGCTGAAAGTTCAAATATTTTCAAAGAGCAAAGGCGATAAACTGTTCCTGAGTCTATCTTCCTTGAATACAAAGAATCGGTCTTTAGAATTCCACCACCCCATGCTTCTGTTGCACAAAAGCTTTTATACCAGAAAAGTGCTGCAAAAGGTTGAAAAAAATGGCAACGTTTGGCGTTTACACCCCTGTTTGAATTAGCACCACCTAAATGGGCCAAGCTGGGGAGCGAGCAGCTGGGGAAGGACATGACATGGCCACACCTCTCCATCCTGTTCAATGGTCCTGGCATTTTGTAGTGCCAGTCTTATTGAATTTGCCCTATCAAGCACATCTCATTCAGACCACCACATTTTGATCTGTATAGAAAAGCAAGAATCTGTAGATGGGTGTCTGGCTTGGCCAGCATCTCTGGTCATGTTGCATAGGTCAGACAGTGGCTTATATTGTAGTTACCCTACATCAGGTGGTACTAGCAAGATTTCCTCTCTCCCATTGGCAAGAAAAGCCTATCACTTTTTTTCCCTATGCAGCAATGACTAGAAGACCAAGAAGACTACTGGTCTCCTAAATACACACGTGGTCTAAATTGTTGGTACCCCTCGTATAGTAACAGAAAAATCCACACTGGTCACAGAATCGACTTGAATCTGACAAAAGTAATAAATAAAAGATCTATAAAAATGAAAGTCAGACATTGCTTTTCAACCATGCTTCCACAGAATAAAAAAAAAAATAAAACTCATGAAATAGGCCTGGACAGAAATGATGGTACCCCTGAAAATAATGTGACAAAAGGGACATGTTAAATCAAGGTGTGTCCACTAACTAGCATCACAGGTGTCTACAATCTTGGAATCAGTGAGTGGGCCTGTATATAGGGCTACAGATACACACCATGTCACCAAACAGCACAGTGAGTATCACACTCAACATGGACCAGAGGAAGCGAAGGAAAGAGTTGTCTCAGGGGATTAGAAAGAAAATTATAGACAAACATGTTAAAGGTAAAAGTTATAGACCATCTCCAAGCAGCTTGATGGTCCTGCGACTACAGTTGCACATATTATTCAGAAATTTAAGATCCATGGGACTGTAGCCAATTTCTGTGGACGTGGCCGCAGGAGGAAAATTGATGACAAATCAAAGAGATGGATAATAGGAATGGTAACAAAAAGCCCAGAAAAACTAGTAAACAGATTAAAGGTGAACTTCAAGCTCAAGGGACATAAGTGTCAGATCGCACGATCCGTCATTGTACGACCCAAAGTGCACTTCATGGGAGACGACCAAGGAGGACACCATTGTTGAAAAAAAAATCATAAAAAAACAGACTGGAATTTGCCAAACTACATATTGACAAGCCACAAAGCTACTGGGAGAACGTCCTACAGACAGATGAGACAAAAATGGAACTTTTTGGCAAGGCACATCAGCACTATGTTCACAGAAGGAAAAATAAAGCATATCAAGAAAAGAACACTGTCCCTACTGTGAAACATGGAGGAGGCTCCGTTATGTTCTGGGGCTGCTTTGCTGCATCTGTCACAGAGTGTCTAGAATCTGTGCAGGGTACAATGAAATCTCAAGACTATCAAGGGATTCTAGTGAGAAATGTGCTGACCAGCGTCAGAAAGCTTGGTCCGATTCACAGGTCATGGGTCTTGCAACAGAATAATGACCCAAAACACAGCTAAAAGCACCCAAGAATGGCTAAGAGGAAAACATTGGACTATTCTGAAGTGGCCTTCTATGAGCCCTGACCTGAATCCTATTGAGCATCTTTGGAAAGTGCTGAAACATGCCGTCTGGAAAAGGCAGCCTTCAAAACATGAGACAACTGGAGCAGTTTACTCTTGAGGAGTGGGCCAAAATACCTGTTGAGAGGTGCAGAAGTCTCATTTACAGTTAGAGGAATCATTTGATTGCAGTGATTACCTCAAAAGGTTTTGCAAATATTAAGGTAATGGGTACCATCATTTCTGTCCAGGCTTATTTCACAAGTTTTATTTTATTTTAAATTCTGTGGAAGCATGGTTGAAAAGCAATGTCTGACTTTCATTTGTTCATTTTCATGGATTTTTTATTTATTATTACTTTTGTCAGATTCAAGATCTTTCTGTGACCATTGTGGGTTTTCCTGTCATTAAACGAGAGGTACCAACAATTTTGACCACATGTGTAAGAGCCAATAGCCCTCCAGATTGACAACTGTTGGGCTTCAGGAAGTGTTTAATAAGAGACCATAACAAATAAAACTAGGCAAGTCCGTCAAAACACAGCTTAGACCCTGGATATCACCCAGTCCACATCTAAATCTAGAGAATAGGGCACCTCATATTAACGACTGGCCTTCACACCATTAAAAATACTCATGCTAGGATACAGAACACCATTAGGGAAGAAGGCCAACTCTTGTTTTCGTTCTCCTTGGTTTCATAATTTCACGATAGTCATCGTTTGGGACCAATTTTGTCACACCTCTCTTTGAAATTTGAGGTCATGTCAAAGCATTCACCCAACCAGTTACTCTTAGACTGACAAACTGGAAACCCTTAACTCTATAATCCAGGTTTTTTTAAGAGTCATCACTCCCCAAGTTTATCCCACAATGAGGAATATCCATATTAAGAGATATAAGAAAACAAAAAATACATTGAAGCTGTGCATCTAAAACTTTCCATCAAATTACTAACACCCTTAGAGTATGATCCATAATTATGAAGAGATTTAAGAATTACAAGAGCGCAAATAATGCAGTCTAGCCAAAAATCCTCTCTGTAAAGAGATGATTTGCTACATGGAGAATTAAGACTGATGATCTCGTTGTGGCAATCAATTCTTTCAGTGAATGCTCTTCTGATTAATCCCAGGCCTGTTGTTACCTGTCTATAGCTTCTGTTTAAGGCCGGGATCACACATACGCGCGATACGGCCGAGTCTCGCAGGTGAAATCCCTCCTCTGGCGCCGGCACTTGGGAGCGGAGCGTGCGGCTCCATGTGTTGCTGTGCGGCTGCACGCTCCGCTCCGGAGGTTCGGCGCCAGAGGAGGGATTTCACCTGTAAGACTCAGCCGTATCTCGCGTATGTGTGTTCCCAGCCTAAGAGAGAGGGCCAAAAAGAAGAAAAAAATATGAGATTTGGGGTTTTTTATGGGTCTACACTGATATTTATTGAAAAGTTATCATGTGCCAATTTGTGTTGGGTCATTTTCTCCCTTTTTCTGCATTCAGAGCTCCAAAAAAATTGTTTCAATGTTTGTAAAAATTGTTTAATAAATGTACATTTTATTCATGGTAATGTTGATACAAAATTTCTTTCAAGCTTTATGTGGTTTAATTGCCAGCGTTCTCTTGAATACGGCAAGGTTTTTCTCTTTTTAGTGCACCTCCCCGTTCCGGAGATATGTCCCCATCATCCTTGTAAGTAAATATAGTTTTATTTATCCTAGTGGGCATACCCCTCAACAGTTCTTTGTGGTTGCTTTCTTGAGGACTACGCCCAGTTGGCTAGATACACTAAATTTACTTAAAAAGGTAGAAGGAGCCATATCTTAGGAATGGAGAGGCGCAGGAAGAAAAGAAAAACATCGCCGGATTCAGGAGAACAGTGGCATTTATGGGCAGCTCAGTGGACAGCATTGCAGCGCTGGAGTCCTGGCTTCGAATCCCACCAAGGACAACATCTGCAAGGAGTTTGTATGTTCTCCCCGTGTTTGCGTGGGTTTCCTCCGGGCACTCCGGTTTGCTCCCACATTCCGAAGACATACTGATAGGGAATTTAGATTGTGAGCCCATCAGGGACAGCAATGATACTAATAATTTAATAAACTGGCATAGATTATGTGGGGTGCCAGTAAAAAAAAAAAAAATTAAGTTAGCAAAATTTGCAAAACTGTATTACAATAAAAAGGCTAAATTCTGTTAAATAGATTAGGAATGTCAAGGGATTTTGACTGGTTTCCTCATTAAATGTAGCAAGTGGTCACAAAAGGCAACATGTAGCCAAGGACAAAGCCATTTCAACCTGCTGTCCTGTGGAGAGCGGCCAGCTGCCTCCAGCACACTAAAACCATTTTGTGTAATCCATCATCCTCGCATGCAAAGTCCAGATATCAGATGATGCCCCCTGAAGAAGCTCCATCCCCTCACCCAACGCGCTCTCTCCATGGGACTCCTGCTTGTAACATACACAAGGAGATCAGCCAGACAAGACGAAAGGAGCTTCACAATGAAGTCCTGCACCCCCTACACAAAATTTGGTTAACCCAGAACCCAAGGGAGACATTTAAAAAAAACAGGCTGTATAAACAGACAGTGCAGTTGTATACAGCTTGTTCCTGTAACTCCCAGCAATCTGTGCCAAGGGAGGAACCTCAAATACTGTAAGTGACAAATTTTATCAAATGGCGACTAGATGAGTTGAATTTTCAATAGATTGTTGGGAAAAAAAACGGAAATGTGTATTTTTTGTTAGTGATATGGGAAAAAAAAATACCAAGAATTATCTGTATTAACCATAAAAATTTAAATTGTTGCAAATCTCACATTTTTGTTTGACTAACTTCCCATACTTCCAGGAAATGCACTTGAACATTAGCAGCAATGAATAGACTCCACCCCTATCTTTTATAAGTGAAGCATCTAATGAGCATGTAAAAAAGTCATTGGGAAGGGAGTGGAAGGTGTGAAATTTCCCATTGTGATTGGTGGATCCTGTGTCATGAGTTGCATATAGTGGAGGTATCAGTCACTGTAGTCCTGCCTGTGATGAGGAAACTGCTGAAAAGGTTTCCTGAAAAGGCAGGAAGAGCCCCAGCAGACAGTGTAAAAATTGCAAGATAAATCATTTTGTTTTCTTTAATACAGATCATGCTATGAAACAAAATTGCCAACAATTTTTAAGTAATAGATTTAAAACTATAACATCAATTAAACCCAATAGTTGGCACAAAAGTGAAATTTCCTTTAACCATAATAAAATGGGCATATGCAGACTATATTATATGCACACACATATTGTATTCTATCATATTTTCCTTTTTTATTTTCTTTTTTTATGTATCTGAACTTTAGACATCAACTTTAATTTTCCTCGGAGACCAGGAACAAAGCTACGCAGGCCCGCTGCATGTATGCCAGTGAAAATGTCATGCTGTTCTGCAAGAGATCACAGCGAGGGGCCTGTAATGAAGCAGGACAGCTCTGACACCAGGTAAAGATGAAGACTGTGACAGATCGCAGGAGTGCGCGGTCTCAATGGAAACCAGACGAAAGCCCTGTGAGCATTATAGTCCTAAGCAGTGCACCCTGCACACACAACCTCTACAAGTCTCTATTATGTAACGTTTCAGACAAAACAAAAATGCAGAAAAAAAAGCTTTGAAGTGTGTTTTTTTCTCTAAATTCTGTCCATACAATTCATGATCCTGGTGACACCCATTTTAGAAAATCTACCATTCCACTTGTGACCCAGCCAGGCTCGAATTTAGGGGGGGTGGAGGGTATGCCCAAGGGGCCCGGGCCCTGGGCCACCCACCAAGCTGAGGCCTCCCACCAATATAGGGATAAACATGTAAAATACACATCTCTTTGCTGTGAACCGTTTCTAATGATAAGGAACATTTAACAATAGAGAAACTATTGAAAGTGTAGGGACCTGGCTACGGTCCTACATCTCATTGGCTGGTGCAGAGCGGCAGAGTCATGGCACCTGACCTGCGTCAGCATCCACTGACCTGGCTAGCCAGACTTCCTTTGTACCCTCCCTGTACCTAATGCTTAGCTTATGGCATGCGGCAGCCTTCTCCAATCCCAACAGAAGCTTCTAGGCGCTACCTATTCAGCTATATGATCGCTCCCTCGGATTAGATCAGATGAGAGTTTGTTCAGCTACCTTCGAGGAAGGAGGCGGAGCCACAATGTCGGTGCGAGAAGAGGATTCTCCACCGCGGAGAGCGGCAGGACATCACTCTGGATCTTCAGTCACTGAATATCTACAGGTGAAGTGGTTCAGTCTTCATAGTGTTGCGGTGGGTGTGTGTCTGTATGTCTGCGTGTGTCTGCGTGTGTCTGCGTGTGTGTCTGTGTATCTTTCTTGCAGCTCCTGTCCTACACAGTACCATATTAAAAATAGTCCCCAAGTCATATTAAACTAGTAGTATTACCATGCATATAGTAGCATGTATATGCTAAGTAGCATATTGACAACAGGCAAAAAACAACTCAAAACATATCTGGTAAAACAGGAGAACAATGAGTCAAAGAGCATGCCAATATTTTACAAACGTGAAAAAACTTTATTAAATATGAAGTAAAAATAAGAACAGAACTGTTAGGTTACATATCTACAGTTCAAATGAGCAATCAATACAAGACGTAACAACATAATGACAACAGGTGTGGGACAGAATTCCAACTAAAATAAGGGACGGTACACCAAGCCTAAATATGTAAATACACAGGGTATAGAATGCTAGGTAAAATATCCTCCATAACTCCATGACTACGGTACTACATATTATATATAGAGGGGGTATGGTACAGTGAATGAATAAGACAGACTAAGTCATATAATCGTATATAGGGAGAAAAGAGGGTTTTTTTTCAGAGCAAAGCAGGTCAAACGACCTCCATCAGTCCAAATCACACCCGCTCAAAATAACCCAGGACATAAATAGCCAGTCTAATGAAAGTAATCAGTATCCCCAAGGTAAGCCGCAGTGACGGAGAAGTTATAGGCAATAATTACCCATGTGGTAAAAGGCAGGCGTAACCGGTCCTAAATCCCCAACGCACGTTTCGGTGCGGGTACACTTTCTTACAGTACCATATTGTATATACAGGTCCATGCTATATCCTGCATTACAGTGTGTGTATACTGTATGTACAGTGCCTTGCAAAAATATTCGGCCCCCTGGAACTTTTCAACCCTTTCCCACCTATTATGCTTCATTCAAAGATACCAAATGTAAATTTTTGGTGAAGAATCAACAACAAGTGGAACACAATTGTGAAGTTGAACGAAATTTATTGGTTATTTTAACTTTTTGTAGAAATTCAAAAACTGAAAAATGGGGCGTGCAATATTATTCGGTCCCTTTACTTTCAGTGCAGCAAACTCACTCCAGAAGTTCCTTGTGGATCTCTGAATGATCCAATGGTTGTCCTAAATGCCTAATGATGATAAATATAATCCACCTGTGTGTAATCAAGTCTCCGTATAAATGCACCTGCTCTGTGATAGTCTCAGGGTTTGTTTGAAGCACAGAGACCATGATGAAGACCAAGGAACACAAGAGGCACATCCGTGATACTGTTGTGGAGAAGTTTAAAGCCGGATTTGGATACAAAATGATTTCCAAAACTTTAAACATCCCAAGGAGCACTGTGCTAGCGATCATATTGAAATGGAAGGAGTATCATACCACTGCAAATCTACCAAGAACAGGGTCGTCCCTCTAAACTTTCATCTCAAACAAGGAGGAGACTGATCAGAGATGCAGCCAAGAGGCCCATGAGCACTGTGGATGAACTGCAGAGCTCTACAGCTGAGGTGGGACAGTCTGTCCATAGGACAACAATCAGTCGCACACTGCACAAATCTGGCCTTTATGGAAGAGTGGCAAGAAGAAAGCCATTTCTCAGAGATCCATAAAAAGTGCATTTTAAGGCTGTGTGCACACGTTGCGGTGTCTTTGCGTTTTTTCCCAATAAAAACGCTATAAAACCGCAAAAAAACTGCATACAATAAGCATCCCATCATTTAGAATGAATTCCGCATGTTTTGTGCACATGATGCGTTTTTTTTCCGGAAAAAAAAACGCATCGCGGTAAAAACCGCAGCATGTTCATTAATTCTGAGGGTTTTTTGCGGATTTCCCACTACAAAATGCATTGGGAAGTGTCCGCAAAAAAACGCGACAAAAACACGGCAAAAACCGCATGCGGTTTTCTTGCAGAACATGTCCGGTTTTTCTCAGGAATTTTCTGCTAGAAATCCTGAACATGTGCACATAGCTTAAAGTTTGCAACAAGTCACCTGGGAGACACACCAAACATGTGGAAGAAAGTGCTCTGGTCAGATGAAACTAAAATCGAAATGTTTGGCAACAATGCCAAATGATATGTTTGGCGTAAAGGCAACACAGCTCATCACCCTGAACACACCATCCCCACTGTCAAATATGGTGGTGGCAGCATCATGGTTTGGGCCTGCTTTTCTTCAGCTGGGACAGGGAAGATGGTTAAAATTGATGGGAAGATGGATGGAGCCAAATACAAGACCATTCTTGAAGAAAACCTGAGACTGGGACGGAGATTTGTCTTCCAACAAGACAATAATCCCAAACAAAGCAAAATCGATAAAGGAGTGGTTCACAAATGAACGTATCCAGGTGTTAGAATGGCCAAGTCAAAGTCCAGACCTCAATCCAATCGAGAATCTGTGGAAAGAGCTGAAAACTGCTGTTCACAAACGATCTCCATCAAACCTCACTGAGCTCAAGCTGTTTGCCAAGGAAGAATGGGCAAGAATTTTAGAGACTCGGTGTACGAAACTGATAGAGACATACCCCAAGTGACTTGCAGCTGTAATCGCAGAAAAAGGTGGCGCAACAAAGTATTAAGTTAAAGGGGCTGAATATTATTGCACGCCCCACTCTTCAGTTTTTGAATTTCCACGAAAATTTTAAATCAACAAATTTCGTTCATCTTCACAATTGTGTTCCACTTGTTGTTGATTCTTCACCAAAAATTTACATTTGGTATCATTATGTTTGAAGCATGATATGTGGGAAAAGGTTGAAAAGTTCCAGAGGGCCGAATACTTTCGCAAGGCACTACATAGTGTGGACCTGTTTACAGTATAGTGTTGTGTAAACACTTTATACAGCCCCTCAGCCTCTATTCTATATACAGCCAGCACCACAACAGCCTCTGATATATAAAGCCCGGCAGCAGCTTCTAATACAGGTCCTTCTCAAAAAATTAGCATATAGTGTTAAATTTCATTATTTACCATAATGTAATGATTACAATTAAACTTTCATATATTATAGATTCATTATCCACCAACTGAAATTTGTCAGGTCTTTTATTGTTTTAATACTGATGATTTTGGCATACAACTCCTGATAACCCAAAAAACCTGTCTCAATAAATTAGCATATCAAGAAAAGGTTCTCTAAACGACCTATTACCCTAATCTTCTGAATCAACTAATTAACTCTAAACACATGCAAAAGATACCTGAGGCTTTTATAAACTCCCTGCCTGGTTCATTACTCAAAACCCCCATCATGGGTAAAACTAGCGACCTGACAGATGTCAAGAAGGCCATCATTGACACCCTCAAGCAAGAGGGTAAGACCCAGAAAGAAATTTCTCAACAAATAGGCTGTTCCCAGAGTGCTGTATCAAGGCACCTCAATGGTAAGTCTGTTGGAAGGAAACAATGTGGCAGAAAACGCTGTACAACGAGAAGAGGAGACCGGACCCTGAGGAAGATTGTGGAGAAGGACCGATTCCAGACCTTGGGGAACCTGAGGAAGCAGTGGACTGAGTCTGGTGTGGAAACATCCAGAGCCACCGTGCACAGGCGTGTGCAGGAAATGGGCTACAGGTGCCGCATTCCCCAGGTAAAGCCACTTTTGAGCTACAGAGAAGCAGCACTGGACTGTTGCGAAGTGGTCCCAAGTACTTTTTTCTGATGAAAGCAAATTTTGCATGTCATTCGGAAATCAAGGTGCCAGAGTCTGGAGGAAGACTGGGGAGAAGGAAATGCCAAAATGCCTGAAGTCCAGTGTCAAGTACCGACAGTCAGTGATGGTGTGGGGTGCCATGTCAGCTGCTGGTGTTGGTCCACTGTGTTTCATCAAGGGCAGGGTCAATGCAGCTAGCTATCAGGAGATTTTGGAGCACTTCATGCTTCCATCGGCTGAAATGCTTTATGGAGATGAAGATTTCATTTTTCAGCACGACCTGGCACCTGCTCACAGTGCCAAAACCACTGGTAAATGGTTTACTGACCATGGTATTACTGTGCTCAATTGGCCTGCCAACTCTCCTGACCTGAACCCCATAGAGAATCTGTGGGATATTGTGAAGAGAAAGTTGAGAGACGCAAGACCCAACACTCTGGATGAGCTTAAGGCCGCTATTGAAGCATCCTGGGCCTCCATAACATCTCAGCAGTGTCACAGGCTGATTGCCTCCATGCCACGCCGCATTGAAGCAGTCATTTCTGCCAAAGGATTCCCGACTAAGTATTGAGTGCATAACTGAACATTATTATTTGTTGGTTTTTTTGTTTGTTATTAAAAAACACTTTTATTTGATTGGATGGGTGAAATATGCTAATTTATTGAGACAGGTTTTTTGGGTTATCAGGAGTTGTATGCCAAAATCATCAGTATTAAAACAATAAAAGACCTGACAAATTTCAGTTGGTGGATAATGAATCTATAATATATGAAAGTTTAATTGTAATCATTACATTATGGTAAATAATGAAATTTAACACTATATGCTAATTTTTTGAGAAGGACCTGTATATACAGCCCAGCAGCAGCCTCTCTCATACTTGGACAGCCCAGCAGAAGCCTCTGACATATACAGCCCAGCAGCAGTCTTTGATATAGACAGCCCAAACTTCTAAAATACAAATTTAGCCTTTTTAGCCATCTGAAAGAAATGTGTTCAGACGAGCTTAATGCCACAGCAGAGCAAATCGTCAGGTCTTATTCAGATTTCTTCGACATTACATTTATCGACGAACTGTGCCAGTTTGTAACATTTGCCAATTTATTCACAGACATGGAGCCAAAAGATATATCAGCACTGAACTTTTCATGTACAAGCTTATCATGGAAAATGGTGTGCAGGACACTTTCCCAAATATTGAGATAGTTCTAAGGATATATCTAATTTTGATGGTAAAACTGCTGTGGTAAGTGTTCCTTCTCAAAACTCAAATTAGCTGAAAACCGATTAAGGACATCCATGAAGCAGGAACGACTTGTAAATTTGGCTATCATGAGCATCGAGTCAGATATACTGCGTGAATTGGACTTTAGTGACATCATTAGTGATTTTGCAGCACGAAAATCAAGGAAAGTGCCTGGATTGTAAAAAAAATGAATGATTTTACCTGAATTACTGTGCGTAAATGATTTTTGTAAGGCTACATTCACATTTGCGTTGTGCGGTGCAGCGTTGGCGACGCAACGTGCAATGCAAATGTAAACGCATGCACAACGCAGCGTTTTGTGATGCATGCGTCCAGTTTTGCATGGTTTTTGGCGCAGAAAAAAACTGCATCATGCAGCGTCCTCTGCGCCCTGACGCATGCGCCACAGTGACGCATGCGTCACAAAACGCAAGTGCAACGCATGTCCATGCGCCCCCATGTTAAATATAGGGGCGCATGACGCATGTGTCGCCGCGGTTGCGCCTGACGCAATGCTAATGTGAACGTAGCCTAAAAGACTTGCGCTCGTTTCATTTTGTGTTTTTGCATTACATATTGCAACACCTTGAAAAATGGGCCTCCTTCCAAAATGGGCCCTGGGCCACCCACCTCCTAAATCCGGCCCTGGACCCAGCATGGAAGGAGATGAAAAGAACCATGCATGGAAGGAGGTGAAAAGATAATGGTTTCACTAGGGCACTGGAACCAGATGATGGCAGCTTTTTCACGCAGGACGACATCACAGGGGCAATTTGGTGGCCTTGTATTTGGGCCAAACATTTAAGTAGATCATCCTTATTAGCTCAAGGTGAAGGCCCACCCGACACATTGGAATAATGTTGTCAGAACCAGATCATATTGGCTGGTTTAGTCAACGCTTTAATATGTATAGGGGGGTAGCACCGGCCAACTCATCACTGGGGAAGATGTTGATCGCTTTGTTCTCCCTCTGCCAGTGGTTTTCGCATAAAGAACACAGGAGTGCCCATCGGAGAGCATGCTTCTGTGTATGCAAGATTTGGCCAAGATGACTATTTGCTAAGTGATTTGTCAAAGCATACAATGCGTATGGTTTGCTTTAGACAAGAATTTGAGTTCAACATACATGTTCTGTATTGTACCCTAGCAGACCCCCAAAACACCCCATGATGAACAGTAGTGCAACTGAAGGAGAAGCCACAGGAAAGTTGTCTAACACTTTCATTGTCTATGTCTGGTTGAAGACTCCTTACGTCATGCTTCGAAGGTGGAGGCCGCCTGCACACACTCTTGTTGAAACATATTCTCCTTGACAAAAGTTAACACATGAAGTGGGGGGGGCCTGGACAACACCCAACTTGCTGTCTCTTCTCACCTTGTTTACAAAGGAGCATTTATCCATAATTACTCTGTGGTGTCAGCTATCCCAGGAAAATATACATGATAATCCTTGCCAGACTGAAGCACTTATCCTGGTCAATATGGCTCGGAGACTGAATAACCAGGGAGGGGCTCATCGGTAGAAGGCATAATGTATTGGTAAATTATCTCACGTTTGCATATTCCACCTGAATTTTCTGACAAAATTAGATCTTTAGTTAAAGGCAATAGTCTAAAGTTTTGTTTACTCGAGGCCTGAGATTTGGGAGATGAGTTGCCATCTCCGATCCGATTGATCAAAATAGTTGGCAAAAATTCCCAGCAAACTTCAGTTTGAGTTCTCACTCTTATGTGACCTCAAGGTAGATCAGAATGATCAAGACATTGAAATTCAACAGGCCACATCTTACTATCCTGTGACATCTATTGGGGAATTCCGGAGGCTACCCCTGCCTATTTATGAAGATTTGGTCGATTTTAGTGTCATGTGAATGGAGGCCTTTTAGTTGCCCCCATAATTTGTTTATTCAAGGAACAACAACAACAACCTAGTCACATGATAGGGAATAAATGTATGATTGGGTGATGGTCTAACAAGAACTGATGTCTCGCACCCTCCTAATGTTCATGTATGTGCTCCACTGCATTCACTGTATGTGGTCACACATACAGTGGCTTGCAAATGTATTCACCCCCTTGACATTTTTTGTGTTTTGCTACCTCACAACCTTGAATTTCACAGTTTTGTTATGAGGGTTTGCATCAGTTCATGTACAGATTATGCCTACAACTGTGAACATTTGGTTATCTTTTTATTGCGAAGCAAACAGCAAATAGGAAAAAATAACTGAAAACTTTGGTGTGCATAACTATTCACCCACCTAAAATCAATACTTTGTAGAGTCTCCTTTTGCAGCAATTACAGCTACAATTCACTTTGGATAAATCTGTTCCACATCTTGCCATGAGAATTTTGCCCATTCCACAAGGCAAAACTGCTCCAGCTCCTTCACGTTAGATGGTCTCCTCTGTTGAGCAGCAATCTTCAAGTCTGACCACAGATTCTCAATTGGATTAAGGTCTTGGCTGTGTATAGGCCACCCCAGTACATTTACACGTTTCTCCTTAAACCACTCGAGTGTTGCTTTAGCACTATGCTTTGGGTCATTGTCTTGCTGGAAGGTGAATCTCCATCCCAGTCTCAAATCACTAACAGACCTTGTTCAAGACTATCATTTTATTTCACTCCATTCATCTTCCCCCTTGACCATTTTCCCTGTCCCTGTTGCTGCTAAACATCCCCACGTCATGATGCTTCCACAACCATATTTCACTGTGGTGATGGTGTTCTTGGGGTGATGAGCTGTGTTAGTTTGGCACCAGACATAGCGTTTAACTTGATGGCCAAAAAGGTCAATTTTGGTCGGATATGACCAAAACCCCTTCCTCCATACAGTCGCTCACATGTCTTTTGGCAAGCTCCAAACAAGAGTTACAATTTTGAGGCCGTTTCTACCCATTCTTACATAAAGGCCACCTCTATGGAGCTTTTGGCTTATTGTGTTCATATGGAAAGATATTTAGCCTGTGCTGCCTCTGATTAATGCCCTCCTTGCCCGGGCTGACAGTTTTGGTGGGGGGGACCTCTCTTGGCAGGTTTGTTCCATTTGAGGATAATCATCAGAAATTGGGATATTTTTTATTTTATTTTATTTTTTTTTAAATAACCCATCCCTGACTTATACTTCTCAACAACTTTGCCTCTAACCTGTTTGGAGATCTCCTTGGTCTTCATGGCGTTGTTTGGTTGGTGGTGCCTCTTGTTAATGGTGTTGCAGCCTCTGTGGCTTTTCAGAAAAGGTAAAAAGTGTATATAGTGACAAACATGCTTAGAGTGCACACAGGGGGAGGTCATGTCACTAAGCATGGGATTTATGAAGGTAGTCGCTTGCACCAGACATTTTTAGGAGCTTTATAGCAATAGGAGTGAATACATATGCACATGCCAATTTTTTGGTTATTTAATCCCATATATTTAATGATTGTCTATATTTTTCTCACTTCACCAACTGAGACTATTTGGAGCTGATGCATCACACACAAATCAGATTACAAAAATATGTACACAGGTTGTAATGTTAAAAAATTGGTAAAAATCCAAGGGGTGAATACTTTCGCAAGCCAGTGTACGTACTGCTGCTCCAATAACATTACTGAACCATCATTCTCATGATTGCTGAGGGTTGCAAAGGTTGGCAGACCAGCAATTACTGATGGTAAAAGGTAGCTCTTAGGACAAGGGATTATTCTATAAAAAATGAGAGATTACAGTTTGCTTATTCCATGTGAAAGTAAATAGGTCCCATATTGCTATGTTGATGGATGGAAAATCCTACAGAATATAAAAGATGTGTCCAAGACCCCAACAAAGAAAGGTGGTGGCCTGACCCTAGACCCTTCTTGCATATTAAACTTTCAGGGTGGACCAAGGCATCCTTACTGGATGAATACAAATGACAAGTCAAGCCCCCGATTAGTTCTTTTAAAGACTTGTTTTTTGGCCCAAAGGTGTACCCAGAGCCTACAGAACTATAGAGTAAAAATCATAGCTAGATCTTATCAATTTTGGAAGAAATCGAGCCAGATGTATCACTCGAAGCAAGGATCACCAAGCTACGAATTGCCTACTTTGGACATTTCGAACGAAAACAGCCATCACCGGAGAAGGACATTATGGTCGAAAAAATATAACGAACACCACGAAGAGGAAGATCACCAACCCAATGGCTTTATACTATTAAGACAATTGCAGTGAAGACCCTGGTGGTCCTATCTAGGCTTCTACAAGACTGATCTTTCTACAGATCATTCATCCATAAAGTCGCTATGGCTCGAGATTGAGACTAAGGCCGCAAGAAAAAACAAAAAAACAAAACAACCTTATGTTGGTAGGCACCAGAACATTTTTCCTCAATTCTCTTTTCATGACCTGTAGATTTGGGTGAAGACCACCTCCACTTGTTTGCTAGGGTGGCAGTTGTGAGGGACCACCACAAAAAAGTATTATATGCAGAGGAAAGAAGAGGCCGGTGCAATGTGAACACTTTCAAATTATTGAGTCAATCTCTGAAGCACAGACATTTGAGGAGTTATCCACAAATGTCTTCACATTGAGCAGCCATTGAGAAATAGGGTCTCCTCTTTGGAAACCAGTCACAGAGTGGTAGTGACAGGGTCATGCTACCCAGGCACCAAGCCTTGCTAGGTTGTATTTTATAGCATACCAGCGCCAAGGCACTATCCCGATTCTCTTCATGATGACCCAAGGCCAAGATAAACATGCAACACAAGTCACAACACAAAGATGACTCACAAAAAATATGCATACACAAAAAGTGAAACAAATATATATTTTTTTCCCCCACTATTTGTTTATATTTGTTTCCAAAGCTGTGCACGTTGCTACTGCTGGATTATAGAAATATAATACCGAGTCAGAAGGAAGCCATCTGTAAACAAAGCCCCAAGCCGGTTTAACAAGTTTCCATGTAACGTTCATTAATGCCACGCTGACTGTATGTACAAGTCACTGCAAGGCACGTACGATGGATCCACAACACAGAAGCCTGACGGGCGGAGATTAAGTAACCGAGTGAAGGTCGCGTTAATTGGATCTGAACGCAAACAAACAGCGGCGTTCCTACCCGCTTGGCCAATCCGGCATCTACAATAAGACGGCCTTTTATTTGGGTCTCGGGAGAGAGTCAACTATAAATGAACCACCCAAGGTTACGGAAATGAAAGGGAAACGTCTGCGAGATGGAAGGAGGATTAACAAGTGATCAATAAAATCAATACGAAAAAAAGGTCAACTTACGGAGCGCAGTGTTCATCTAAAAGACATTTACTAAGACATTAGAACAGAAGTGACCAGAGACGCCATGCTGTATAATGCACGAACACCACAGGATGACATCGCAACGTCTAGTCCAAGTGTCATTTCTTATTTGTCGGTCATGTTGCTTCCCTCTTCTCTACGATGCTGAAGTTGGCTTCTTATTGGTCTAGTTTCTTATTCGGGGCTGAAGTTGGGTTCTTATTGGTCTAGTTTCTTATTCGGGGCTGAAGTTGGCTTCTTATTGGTCTAGTTTCTTATTCGGGGCTGAAGTTGGCTTCTTATTGGTCTAGTTTCTTATTCGGGGCTGAAGTTGGCTTCTTATTGGTCTAGTTTCTTATTCGGGGCTGAAGTTGGCTTCTTATTGGTCTAGTTTCTTATTCGGGGGTGAAGTTGGCTTCTTATTGGTCTAGTTTCTTATTCGGGGCTGAAGTTGGGTTCTTATTGGTCTAGTTTCTTATTCGGGGGTGAAGTTGGCTTCTTATTGGTCTAGTTTCTTATTCGGGGCTGAAGTTGGGTTCTTATTGGTCTAGTTTCTTATTCGGGGCTGAAGTTGGCTTCTTATTGGTCTAGTTTCTTATTCGGGGCTGAAGTTGGCTTCTTATTGGTCTAGTTTCTTATTCGGGGCTGAAGTTGGCTTCTTATTGGTCTAGTTTCTTATTCGGGGCTGAAGTTGGTTTCTAATACATCCAGTTTCTTATTCGGTAATTTCTTTTTTTTCCTTTTTTTCAAAGGTTTCAACAACAAAAATAAAAATTACGATAATAAAATAGAATGCAGTGAGGAACCCTGATGTGAATATGCTTATAATCAGCTACAAAAGTTATAAAACTGGCACAAAATTGGGCATCAAAAAGAGCACTGAAGGGTGTTGTTGAATGGGTTAAATGACTTTGGGCCACTGATCTCACGCCACCCTTACACATAGTGATACCCCACATCAGACTCTGGTCACTGCAGCCGGGCCCAAATGGGTCCTGGGCATCAGAACTGGCATCAAAGTGGGCATACATTCAATTTTGAAGATTTGAATAAGTAACTGGTATTTTTCAGGGGTTAAATGCCTTTGGACCACTGATCTCACCCCACTACATAGTGATAAGCCGCGTAAAATTCAGGCCACTCATTTAACCTGTGAAAACACCGTTACTTTTTCAAATCTGTGAAAATTGGCTATTTGCCCGCTTTGATACCCCTTGTGATGCCTAGAGCACATTTGGACCTGGCTGCAGTGACCTGAATCTGATGTGGGGCATCACTATCTGTGTATTGGTGGTGTGAGATCAGTGGCCCAAAGACATTTAACCCTTTCATTAACGCCCTTCGGTGCCCGCTTTGATGCCCATTTTTGTGCCAGTTTTATAACTTTTGTAGCCGCTTTTAAGTGTATTCACATCAGGGTCCCTCGCTACACTGTATTTTATTATTGTAGTTTTGTATTTTTGCTGTTAAACTTGTAAAAAAAAACAGAAAAAAAATAAAATTACCAAATAAGAAGCTGGACAAATCTGCATTGTCTCTTCCCTTTTGGCATTGTTCATCATCATGCCTCTGGTTTCTAGTAGGGAAGAGGGGCAGTCACCTTCGGTAAAGAGCCATACCATGTCCCTATCAAGCACAGTACTAGAAATAGTTGCTCTGATAAAGAATCTAATGGTTTGTTCACATGACTTTTTAAAATCTGCTTCTTTCCATGAGCGCTCGTTCACATTGTGCTTTTTTGTTTCATTGCAGTTTTTGACCTGTGTCACATTTCAATTCTTACAGCATTTTTACTGCAAGTTTTCCTCATTGAGATAATTAAAAAAACAAAACAAAACTGCACCAAGAATGCATGGAATTCCCACTGCAATTTTTTGTGCAGAAAATAAAGCTGCATGTGAACATGAAACCCCATAATGTCCTCTGCATGATGCTCAAAAAAAAATGCTCCCCACCCATATTGATGCCTACACTGTGCCCTCTTCTACAAACAGTATGATGCCCCATAGTGTACCCCATTATATTACGAAGCCCCCGCAGTAACTCGCTCACACATTATGAAGTCCCAATACTATCCCACACACGATTCCACCCACACATTGTAATGCCCCCCAGAGTATGAAGCCCCCACAGAGTTTCTCCACACACTAACAAAAATGCCAAATGCCAATTTCACAATAAGCTATTGTGCGTTTGCTTTGCGTTTGTACTGGCTGCAGCAGGTGCCATGTAGTAATGTCATTGCACTTCCTGTGCAGAGCCAGGCATGGCACAGGTTAATGGTGAACATTTCCTGCTTCACTAATATATTCAACCCTGCCTCCTAAAGAAACAGACACAGTAAAAATAGGACGTGACACCGACCTCCAGGGACTGTGCCGCTAGACCTGGGATGGTTGAGAGACATGGATGAGACACACACAATTACTGTCCCTTGATTCACACTAAAGAGTCTTAGTGTATCAAATGTGATGCTGTTTTAGTCTGTCTCTCTAGCCTCCTCCTTGAAATATGTTTCTCCATGTCAGCTCTTGCACACAAGAGGCAGGGAGGGAACTTCATCCTGGAATACACTAGAGATCCTGCTCTACTGTACTATAGTATATATATTCCTGTACGTGGGGCAGTTATATTATATATATTATAGTATATTATACATATTATAGTATAGTATTTGTGCTCCTGTGTGCGGCAAGTGGCCACTACACACAGGAGAGGGATGAGGATGCACCTGCTCACAATGGCACTCGCCCCTGAAGTGTCAGTGTACAGGGCTGGGGAGTTAGATCAGGCAGCACTCCAAAGTACCGTAAGTGCTGTCTATCAACATAAGAGCTAGGCTGGAGAATACTAGTTGAAGGAGCTGGATCAATGTACCAAGCCCTTGGCACATGCCGAGGATACATCAAAATGCTCTCATTTACATATGTAATGAAATATTTTTCCTATGTAACTAACTAAAATCTGCGAGTGAAAGTATGATTTTATAGATCCCTCTGTGAATGTCTAAAAAGTTCAATTTCAGTTTTGGGGGTGACAGACTCCCTTTAACCTCAGCACCTGTCCCACTATGGAATACCCCTTCAAATGATGATTAGTCGTAGGAATGACCTTCTGATATTTGTGTTTGCAGATTCCTTAACACGACTGAATTCTCCTTGTTAAAATCAGCAGAACAGATGGCACATACCGCGCTGTCTGGGCAAACCAACCGAGCAACTCCACCTGACAGAGCAATTCCAGTTGGCAAACTAATCTCACCTCAAGTTCAACATATGGCCTGCCCTATAAGAAAGCGCATCTGTTCAACCACATGCAAATTCTTACAATATGATGAAGCTTCACATCTGACTTGTAACACCCATCATTAGAAAAATTGTGCTTCAAAATGGCCTTGAAAACCAGCAGACCTCATGCAGGACACCATAAATCCCAACCATCCTGGATCCAGCAGTACAGTTACAGATTTGTGTCTCTATCCCAGGAGGTCTGTGGAATGTCTCACATCACCAATGTAGCGCTACGCAGCCTGAGCAATGATCTTCTGAGCTCACACTGTGCAACACCGTACAGATGAGCAGACTCCTGTGTGCAGCATGTTACAGCACTCCCAGAGGCCAAGGTGTCTAGTGAGAAGACAGAAGCGGTTTATCACCACCATCTGTCTTCTCTTCCACAGCCACAGAGCACTGGGTATCAAATAAAAGCCTTGGCCCAAGAAGCAGAGGGGTGCCACGAAGGCGGCCAGAGAGGGGCGCCACGAAGGCGGCCAGAGAGGGGCGCCACGAAGGCGGCCAGAGAGTGGCGCCACGAAGGCGGCCAGAGAGGGGCGCCACGAAGGCGGCTAGAGAGGGGCGCCACGAAGGCGGCCAGAGAGGGGCCCCACGAAGCCGGCCAGAGAGGGGCGCCATGAAGCCAGCCAGAGTGGCAGAGAGGGGTGCCACAAAGTCGGCCAGAAAGGCAGAGAGATGGGCGACGCAAAGCCGTCCAGAGAGGAAAGAGGGGCGACGAGAAGCCGTCCAGAGACGCAAAGAGGGGCAACGCGAAGCTGGCCAGAGAGGGGCGACGCAAAGCCGGCTAGAGAGGCAGAGAGGGGCGACGCGAGGCCCGCTAGAGAGGCAAAGATGGGCGACTTTCCAGTAGCTACCAATCAGATCCCTGCTTTCATATTACAATGTGTAACAAAATCTGGTTGGCTGCTTGGGATAATTCTCTAACTTCCCCCTAAAATGGCTACCTGTAAACAAGCTAAAAAAAAAAAAGCGGATGATGTAATAAATGACGAGATCAATACAGTGTAAAATATTTTTTATCGCTACTCAACTCAAAATCAGATTATATTCCACATCTGCAAAGCACTTAGACGTAGCCACGCAGCCAACCATCTAGACTGTAGAGCACTTAGGAAAAATCCCAACAGGTTATTAAATAATTAGTGGCGTCAGACTACTATTTTGCTCTTTATGCCAAGGAGATGAGTACGTAACAAAAAAAAAAATTACAGCAGCACAAAGTGTTTAAGTAACCAATTGTACTCTTTCAGAAGAGAAATGAGGGGGATGGGGACCGTGGCATGTCCAATCGTGTGATTATGTTAATGAAGAGAGGGCTGCATGTAAAGGGTTAATGTGCATATTTGAGGAGGATAGTTCACAGACTTAGAATGGGTAATGAGAGGTTGGGTGTGGAGGGGGTGTGTCACGCCACAGCAGCACAGAGTATTTCAGAAGATGGAGCTGCCTGCTCATTAGTAGGGACTGTGTGTCCACAGACAGTGGCTGAGAGAGGTTGAGGTCACAGAGATGATGCAGGGAGCCCATGCTGCTCAGCAGCACAGAGTATTTAAGTGTAGATAGAGGATTTAAACATCTAGTGTATGACTATGGGGTTTCCATAGCAGATTATTGAGCAGCTCAGCTCTTATCTCCCAGCTTATGGCACAATAAAGAAAGATGTGCACCGTTATCTGTAGTCTAATGACTTTACAGCTCCAGCCATAAAATCATTTATAAGAGCAAACACAATAAAAGACAAATCAATGATAAGAAATGCAGAAGCAGACACTTTAAATTCTGAAGAGGTTCAAAGCCTATCACCATTCATAATTTATAGATAGAAGGAGAAAAAAAAAACCTGAGTATTTCCCAGAAAAATAATCAGCAGTTCAGCACATGTTGTCTTCTGATACCATGCCCCTTTAAAAATATTTTTAAAAGGAATTGGGTTAAAAAATAAATGATGGCACTCGAGATGCTCACTGTTAAAAGTTCTCCTGTATTAAACCAGTACAAATTATTTTTTATATAATTATCAGCTGCTGAACTCTACTGTCTCTTTTTACGACTGCTGTACAGGGGACCTGTCAAGTGCCACATGTGATGGTGCGATATGTTATGTGGGTATCATTTTGTGTATATTTATATTTTACTGATCATCATGGTGTTCTCTTGTAGGAGGAGTTGTTATTTGCCATCTGATATTCCCCCCACAGTCCTGTGCTGTTATCTCTCCACAGGGTCAGTGGATAATGTTGTTTGCTAATATGCTAATGACATATTGACCTAGCTTGTTGAAACAATGAGCCCCTGCGACCCACCCCCCTAACCTGTGAATGAGGAGGGAGACTTGTAAAAATCAGGGAAGTGAGACACAGTCAGTCCTGTGTGGAATGATGATGTGAACACAGCACGTCAGAGAGAAGGGGAAGCATATGGACCATTTTTTATCCTCTGTCTGCTGGATTATTGGACTTTCATCTCCTTGGACATTTATCCGGTTACTGAACTGCGTTCGGCTTCTAAACAATCTTATCCTTTGAGTGGTGGATCGTATATGGACCTTTCGTGTTTTTATACCAAGTGACAGGTCCCCTTTAAATTAGATTATACCCTAGGGAATAGAGATCATCTGGAATTATAACAGGATCTGATAGCTGACCATCCTGAGGTTAAAAACTGCAAGAAAACAAGCCTCTTCTGCAACAAAAACAGTAACTTAAAACTGTAGCGTCACTTTAAGGAACATCACATATCCGAACAGAATGTATGCCTCATTTCCTACAAATTCTCATGACCGCACAACTACGTTCTGTAACTTGCACAGTGCAGCCATTACTGATCCCGTGAAAGTACCAGATATTATGAACCTGTAGGACAATAGAAAGTAAAGTGGGTGAGGGGTGCAGAGAAACTCTGTATACCTCAAATTCTTAGCCCAGAGTCGTCATCTGATAGTCTGGAAAAACGAGATCTCTCTACAAGACCCTCAGGAAAGAAAGGAAAAAACTTCACTGTCAGCAGCCGGATGTCATTTTCTACATTTCTATCTGCACAATGAAGCAGGAATATGTAATACTGTGTTGGTGTATCTAAGCCTGTCATGTGTAATACTGTCTGCTGAATACCTAATCCTATTATGCGATATTGTCTGCTGATCCAGTGCATCCAATGTCATCAAGGTGCGATTTACCTTCGGAGCTGTGTATCCAATCCTATCCTGCGTGATACGGTCTTCTTAGCCGCTGTATCCAATCCTGTCCTGTTTGAAATTGTCTTCTTAGTCGGTGTATCTAATCCTATCCTGCATGATACGGTCTTCTTAGTCACTGTATCCAATCCTAGTCTATTTAGCTGGGGTATTCGATCCTAACCTCTGTGATACTGCCTTGCTAAGCTGGTGTAGCCAATCATGTGTGATACCGTAAATACTGTGTATAAGCCTGTCAGATGAGCAGGTGCATCTAATCCTATGAAGTGTGATACGATGCCGTGAAGCCCTTCATGCAGGGTTGGACTGGCCCACCAGAGAACCGGAGAATCCTCCGGAGGGCCATGGCTCCTTCTTCAGGGGGGTTCATAGTGCAAACCTTGCAGTTGCTATGGGGATTTTTAGTGGGGGAGGAAGGTGCGCCCTCAAAATAAAATCCTCTGGTGGGCCTCGTGTTCTTCAGCCTGACACTGCTTTCCTGTCTGACACCGTCAGAGGCAAAAATGCATTTTTCCTGAGGATGTAACCAAGGGCGACACAGTAAATCACAGTCACCGAGGTGGAAATAATTTTCCAGTCAACGAAGATGCTGTCCGCGCTGTACACAAGGGGCGAGCGGAGGACATGTACATACACAGGCGTCATTAAGATTCCATCATTATTACAGGAGGCCATCTCTCCGATCACCTCAAGGCATGAACTTGAAAGCAAACTTCGCCTTACCTGCTCCCCTCCCCCGCTCACCCTGGCAGAGCATCACGCAGACTCGGCAGTGCTCATCGGCAGCTCGGTGACAGCTTACAAGTGTTTGATCAGGTTTGTTTGCTCAGTCAGGTCCACAATAGATCTGGAGCTGCTTAAAGGGAAGGCGTCACACCCAATGGTCCTCCAAACAACGGGGAGTCCTTTGAGGCTCCCCAATGTCATAGCCTTCGAAATCTGAAGAAAGTGGGAAATCTGGGTTATTCAGCTTTCCCAGAAGTGCATTTACATAGGAAATGGCCAGATTGAAAATACGACATAATGGAGATTAAAGAGTTACACTACAAGCTGCATATGTCAACCCTCAAACAGACAGTACCACCATATTTACTGAAAAAGCTGTGTGATAATCTTTACAGTCCCATGGGATTTCTGAATGAAAGGCCTAGGTATTCAAAAAACACTGTGTAATGCCTCGTTTCTCCTGTGGGGGAGCTGTAGGGAAATTGTGCTTCTTATATCCCCTACAGATTACAGTTGATTGCTGGAGACCTCAGCAGGAAGGTACTAGACACTGTGTAATCTCTCTTCACACAGGTATTAACTCCCTCTGCTTGCTGTCTCCTGTTTTGCAATCAAATGGTGCAACTTCCTACCTCTGATAGCTGTCCCATCTGCTGCAATAGACTCTAATGGCATTAACTCCCTCCTCTGCTTGCTGTCTGTCATCTGCTGCTTTACCATCTAGAAACATAATTTAATGTGTTTGCTAATTCATTGGTATAATTTATCTGTTGCATTGCACTTAAAACTTACTGTCCACTTACTATCCATGACTGGGATCAGTGTAGATCTTATCTGGTGGAAGGTGTGAAAGTAGATTTTACCAGGCTGAGTGTCTTTGATCATCTTTTCAAAGACAAAAAAAAAAAAAACCCTGGTGTGCTAGCCAGCTGCCAAATTATCCTCAACCAGTTCCCACAATCCATCTCTTCTGGGCTATAAATTTAGAACCTTCCTTAGGGGTGCACGCTAGCGTCCCATAAGCAAAGCGTCACAGAAGATAAGCGTCGTGACACCGCAGTTATTCCATGGCAGTTAGTCAGGGCAGGAGTCAGGTAACCCACACTCTGTTCTCCCTTCTATCCATGTGCATTATTCCTATCCTCCTATGCTCCCTTGCAATCCACATTCACCGCCCAATCCCCCCTCCCTCACGACTCATATACATCAGCTCCTCTCTCCTTCCCTCTCCCATGTACAGCTCCCATGCACTTCTCACCTTCCTGAAAAACCTCAGTCCATCTTACCCAAACAGACTGCATAAAAAAACTTCATACAATCCCAAAAGCTACTTGCTTTTTATCTTCCTACTCCTGCTCATATCAGGAGACATCTCCCCAAACCCCGGTCCACCATCCACCAACCTCAACCCCTACCCTACCTCACATCGAAACCTTACTAATCTTACTAATATTAATTGCACTCCTTCATCCCCTCCTTCTTTTAATTGTGCCCTTTGGAATCCACGGTCTGTATGTAACAAGCTTCCTTTCCTACACAATTACTTTCTGAAAAACTCTCTGAATCTGCTGGCCCTCACGGAAACCTGGATTCAGGATTCTGACACTGTCTCTCCTGCTGCCATTACCCATGGTGGCTTACAATTCTCCCATTCCCCGAGACCAACAAACAGACCTGGTGGTGGAGTTGGCATACTCCTGTCCCCACAATGCACTTTCCAGGTCATCCCCTCAGTTCCATCACTCTCATTCCCTTCTTTTGAGGTCCACACCATCAGGCTCTTTCGCCCCCTCTCCCTCAGAGTAGCGGTCATATACCGGCCCCCAGGCTCACCCACCCGCTTCCTGGACCATTTCTCTGCCTGGCTGCCGCACTTCATGTCCTCAGAACTACCAACCCTTATCCTGGGAGACTTCAACATCCCCATTAACAGCCCCACTTCCACATCTGCATCCCAGCTTCTGTCACTAACCACTTCTCTCGGCCTCTCACAGCTCTCAACCTCTGAGACACACAAGGACGGTAACACCCTGGACCTGGTTTTTGCCCGGCTCTGCTCAATCTCCTACATAGATAACTCACCGCTTCCCCTCTCTGACCACAACATTCTCTCCTTCACACTCACATATCCTCGCTCACCCCAGCACCCTCCTACACACCATTCAGTCAGAAATCTACAAGCCATTAACCCTCTTACACTTTCAGACTCCCTACGCTTATCATTGTCCCCAATCTCTTCCTTTTCCTGTCCTGATCTGGCGGTACATCACTTCAATGACACTCTTAGAAGCACCCTTGACCAAGTAGCTCCCCTCACCCTCAGGACCTCCAAACACAGAATAAAACAGCCCTGGCTCACATCGCAAACCCGATTTCTCCAGCGATCCTCTAGGTGTGCTGAACGCTTATGGAGGAAAACACGCACACCAGAAGACTTCATACACTTCAAATTTATGTTAAGGACCTATAACTTTGCCCTTCACTTCGCTAAACAGACCTACTTTACCACTCTGATCTCTTCACTATCCAACAACCCCCAAAAACTTTTTGACACCTTTCACTCCCTCCTCAGGCTAAAAGCACAAGCCCCTATCACAGATATTTGTGCTGGTGACCTGGCCTCCCACTTTATAGAGAAAATAGACAATATCCGTCAGGAAATCCGCTCCCAACAACTAAGTTCAGTGACTCCCATCCCTCCCCTCATTGCCCCTGGCTCACTCTCCACATTCGATCCCATCACAGAAGAAGAAGTCTCCAAGCTCCTCTCCTCTTCTCGTCCGACTACATGCACTACCGACCCCATTCCCTCACATCTCCTCCAGTCTCTCTCTCCAGTTGTCACAAGTCACCTAACTACAATCTTTAATCTCTCCCTCTCCTCTGGCATTTTCCCCTCCTCCTTCAAACACTATCATTACTCCATTACTAAAGAAACCCACCCTCGACCCATCCTGCACAAACAACTACAGACCGGTCTCCAATCTCCCCTTCATCTCTAAACTCTTGGAGCGCCTGATATACTCCCGCCTTACCCGTTACCTCTCCACTCACTCCCTCCTAGGCCCTTCACAGTCCGGTTTCCGCCCCCTACATTCGACAGAAACTGCACTCATCAAAGTAACCAATGACCTTCTGACAGCAAAACGTAATGGTGACCACTCTGCTCATTCTTCTCGACCTTTCTGCAGCTTTTGACACTGTTGACCACCCTCTCCTGCTCTCTAGGCTCCAGTCACTAGGCATTAAGGACACTGCTCTCTCCTGGTTCTCCTCCTATCTTTCCGACCGCTCCTTCAGTGTTCTGTTCTCTGGCTCCACTTCATCTCCTCTTCCTCTCACTGTTGGGGTACCTCAGGGCTCAGTCCTTGGCCCCCTTCTGTTCTCTCTCTACACGGCCCCAATTGGACAGACCATCAGCAGATTTGGCTTTCAGTACCATCTTTATGCCGACGACACACAACTATATACGTCATCCCTGACCTTACCCCTGCTGTACTACAGAATGCCACTGACTGTCTGTCCGCAGTCTCCAACATCATGTCCGCTCTCTATCTGAAACTCAACCTCTCCAAAACTGAACTTCTTCTGCTCCCACCATCTACTAACCTCCCTAAATCTGACATTTCCCTCTCCGTGGGTGGCACCATAACAACACCCTGGCAGCAGGCGCGCTGTCTGGGTGTTATGTTTGACTCCGATCTCTCCTTCACCTCCCATATACAATCTCTTGCCCGCTCGTGCCGCTTACACCTAAAGAACATCTCTAGAATCCGCCCTTTTCTCACCATGGAGACAGCTAAAACCCTCACGGTCGCCCTGATCCACTCCCGCCTGGACTACTGTAACGCTCTATTAATTGGCCTCCCCCTCACTCGACTTTCCCCTCTCCAGTCCATCCTTAATGCAGCAGCCAGGGTCGTCCATCTGGCTAATCGTTACTTGGACGCGTCCGCTCTTCGCCAGTCGTTACACTGGCTACCCATTCATTACAGGATACAATTCAAAGTACTTGTTCTCACCCACAAAGCTCTCCACAGTGCGGCACCCCCTTACATCTCCTCCCTCATATCTGTCTATCAGCCTAACAGACCACTGCGCTCTGCAAATGACTTTCGATTAACCTCTGCACTAATCCGTACCTCCCACTCCCGACACCAAGACTTCTCCCGTGCTGCGCCAATCCTCTGGAATGCTCTACCCCAAGATATTAGGACCATCCATAATTTGCATAGTTTTAGGCGCTCGCTCACACATTTGTTCAGAGCGGCCTATCACGTTCACTAATCAAAGTTATGTTATGTTTGTGTGTGTGTAGCCCATTCACTATCCCCATCTATTCCCCACCCCCTGAAGATGGCTGGACCATGATTGTAAATACATCATTGTAAATACACAGCTGTGCTTTGTATCCCCCCCCCCCATTGTAGAGTGTAAGCTCTCACGAGCAGGGGCGGCTTATTTTGCTTTAATTATTGTATTGTTAACGTTGTTACTTATGACTTTTGTGTTTGAAACTGTTAAACTGTAAAGCGCTGCGGAATATGTTGGCGCTATATAAATAAAGATTATTATTATTATTATTATTAATGCCTCATTTCCCCTGTGGGGGAGCTGCAGGGAAATTGAGCTACTTATATTCCCTACAGATTACAGCTCATCACTGGCGACCTCAGCACAAAGGTACATTGTAATCTTCTTCTAACCATATAGTGGGCCCCTTCATATGGGAAAATCGGAGACTGGATGACAACCACTGTGGCTGTCATTCATTTCTCAGAGACCAATAAACAAGCCCTCACAAAAGTTCACTGACCAAAAAAATATATAGTAAAAAAGTTTAAGAACACAGATACACCAAAAATTAAAAACAAATTATATTAATAGATATACAAATAATTATTAATAAAGTACTAATGGTGTATTGTGAGAAAGTAGTGACTGAACACTAGAAATAGCGAACCAACCACAACTAAAACATGAACAGCAGAGAAAGTGTACCCACGCAGAAGATAATTATCAAATAGCCTTTATTTGCGGTGACAAGTGGCACAATAAAACAATCAGTAAGCGAATTATGACAGGACAATAAAAAAATATGTATATTTTAAAATCGATCAGATATAAATAGGTGACCTCAAAAATATCTTTTGCAGTTTTTTGCCAAAATTAATGGTCGGTATAAATAACTAATGAATTAAAAACTGCCAAAAATAAATAAAAAAATATAAAATTTATATATATATATATATATATATATATATATATATATATATATATATATATATATATATATATATATATATACATATATATATACACATATATATATATATACACATATATATATATATATATATATATATATATATATATATATATATATATATATATATATATATATATATATATATATATATATATATATATATATATATATATATTACAGTGCACAAGCAAACGAAGGAAGAGATTCCGAAACGCGCGTCGGGGTGCGCGGTAGCGGGACCAGGTGACTCCCTCAGAAGGTATACTGCAGACATAATTGCCTCTTTTGATTTTATGGTCGCGTTTTTTGCACGCCGCACTTTATGGGTGTTATTTTTTTTTTTTTGGCAGTTTTTATTCATTAGTTATTTATACTGACCATTAATTTTGCCAATAAACTGCAAGAGATATTTTGAGGTCACCAATTTATATCTGATCGATTTTAAAATATACATTTTTTTTTATTGTCCTGTCATAATTTGCGTACTGATTAATTGTTTTATTGTGCCACTTGTCACCGCAAATAAAGGCTATTTGATAATTATCTTCTGCGTGGGTACACTTTCTCTGCTGTTCATGTTTTAGGCTACTTTCACACTAGCGTTTTCTGCAATCCGTCACAATGCGTCCTTTTGCAGAAAAAACGCATCCTGCAAAAGTGCTTGCAGGATGCGTTTTTTCCCCATAGACTTGTATCGACGACGCATTGCGACGAATGCGTCGTGCTTTGGCGGACCGTCAGGAGCAAAAAACGCTACATGTAACGTTTTTTGCTCCTGACGGACCGCTTTTTCCGACCGCGCATGCGCGGCCGGAACTCCGCCCCCACCTCCCCGCACCTCACAATGGGGCAGCGGATGGGCCGGAGAAATGCATCCGCTGCCTCCGTTGTGCAGTCCGTTAAACGCTAGCGTCGGAATCTCTGCCCGACGCATTGCGACGGGGAGATTCCGACGCTAGTGTGAAAGTAGCCTTAGTTGTGGTTGGTTCCATAGTAAAAAAGTTGCAGATCTTTGAAAATGGCACAAAACCAAATTATTTTTTCTTCATAAAATGCTCTACTGCTAAAATATAGAAGAACAAACAAAAACAGTCTGGTATTGACAAATTTTGTACTGACCTGGACATCCATGATACCAGGACAATTTTACTTAATTAATGCCTTAACACCCCCCTCCCCCCAAAAAAGTATAGTGGAGTTACATTTTCTCCACCAGTCCACCGAACTTGCTTTTTTCATATTTTTCAGTACATTATATGGTAAAGTAAATGGGGTCATTCAAAACTATGACTTTTTCAGCAAAAAACGAGCCCCAAATTTATTTAGAAGGAAAGATGTAAATAAAAGTTATGGTGGAGAGGAGGAAAAGTTTAAAAAAAGCACAAGAAAAAAACATGTTCAGTGCCCTAAGGGTTAAAATGAGGACTGCTTCTCAACTTGTATACCACCATTTCATCAGCCCACACAGTGGCCATGGCCATCACATTACTAGCTCAGCAGACTATCAAAATCTATGGAAACGTGAACATTCGTCCCGCACTGATCCCTCCGGCAAGGACGAGCCAATTCTAGCTTCCAAATCTTCATTCAGCAAAAAATGTTGGGATGATGAAAGCAGAGGAATTAGTGCAGAGCCTTTCATTAGGATCTGTCTCTGATTCAGGGCTGACATATGCTGCTTATCATGTAACCCCTTTGTCTCCAGTTTGCCGTGCGTCATCTTCAGTAAGGCGTTTCTTATGTAGATGGGCTTCTGGGTCAGCTTTCGCAGTGTCAGCAGCGATACACCCCT
Source organism: Ranitomeya imitator (assembly GCF_032444005.1). Lineage (NCBI taxonomy): Eukaryota > Metazoa > Chordata > Amphibia > Anura > Dendrobatidae > Ranitomeya > Ranitomeya imitator. Next base: position 638,667,813 of record NC_091282.1, on the reverse strand, counting down.
ACATCCAGTATTATGTCACTCATGGGCACATTTTCCATTTGCTTTTCTTTTTTTTTTTTTTTTATCGTGCCCTTCCTAATTTTACCATTACCTATTTCTCTTTCCGATGGTGGTTTTGCGTGAAGAGAGATTTTCTCCGCTACAGAGCGCACACATTGTCCATCCTGAATAACAAGGTCCTCTCCAGCTGGGTAGTCCTGAATAGGCCGGAGCCTGAATGTGTACAAACAGCGTTGTATTGGGGGTACATTCATCAGGCGGCAGGGGGATCTCCTGCAGGGACACTTGATTTGTTGCCATGTGCCCCTCGCTGTCATATTCGAACACGGCACAAGAAGTTGTTTCAGTCTCGAGAGGCCTGAAAAGAGGCACCCGGCAGGAGAAAATGGTGTTCTTCTGGGGAAGGGAGGGAGAATGGAAGATTTTCTAATCGCCCAGTCAAAAAAAAATAGGAAATAAAAAAGGGGGACAAAAGCCACATTGTTCCAGGGGGACAACTACAGCTGCGCCCCCCTTTTTGTCAAGTGGGTTTATTAGATCGGCTTCCATTTATAACATCAGAAGACAAGTTGCCAGAGGTGTAGCACACGGTAAGCATAGATACACAACTGGATTAGATACACCAGCTGTGCAGATAGGACAGGTTTGGATACAGCAGCACAGCAGACAATGCTGCACATGATGGGGGTATATACAGCGGTTCAGGCCCTACGTGTACAGCACAATTGCATCTTATAAGGTTTATAGAAGGAAATAATATTCCTCGTAAGCTTTTTATAGGATCTGGACTTGGAGGCCATGCCATAAAGCTCAGGAGTGAAACACTAGGATCAGTGGATAAATACACATTAGATGATGACACTACTCCATTACACAGAAGGCGGGGTGCTCATATATGTGTAAAAAGCTCTTATTACTTCACGTACTGAACCAGAAACCAACATTCAGCTCTGACTGTGCAAATTAACCTTCAATACGGACACACAGGAGGATCTTACTTCCTAGTGTGCCTACCTGCCCAGAGACAAAAACGGCCTGATTGCCACCCTCCGCTCAGAGAGGCGACAGCCCAAGTGCCCCCCTCCCTGCCCAGAGAAGCAAAAGCACAAGCGCCCCTCCCCTGCCCAGAGAGGCGAAAGCACAAGCGCCCCTCCCCTGCCCAGAGAGGCTAAAGCACAAGCGCCCCTCCCCTGCCCAGAGAGGCAAAAGCACAAGCGCCCCTCCCCTGCCCAGAGAGGCGAAAGCACAAGCGCCCCTCCCCTGCCCAGAGAGGCTAAAGCACAAGCGCCCCTCCCCTGCCCAGAGAGGCAAAAGCACAAGCGCCCCTCCCCTGCCCAGAGAGGCAAAAGCACAAGCGCCCCTCCCCTGCCCAGAGAAGCAAAAGCACAAGCACCCCTCCCCTGCCCAGAGAAGCAAAAGCACAAGCGCCCCTCCCCTGCCCAGAGAGGCGAAAGCACAAGCGCCCCTCCCCTGCCCAGAGAGGCGAAAGCACAAGCGCCCCTCCCCTGCCCAGAGAGGCGAAAGCACAAGCGCCCCTCCCCTGCCCAGAGAGGCAAAAGCACAAGCGCCCCTCCCCTGCCCAGAGAGGCAAAAGCACAAGCGCCCCTCCCCTGCCCAGAGAGGCAAAAGCACGAGCGCCCCTCCCCTGCCCAGAGAGGCGAAAGCACAAGCGCCCCTCCCCTGCCCAGAGAGGCAAAAGCACAAGCGCCCCTCCCCTGCCCAGAGAGGCAAAAGCACAAGCGCCCCTCCCCTGCCCAGAGAGGCAAAAGCACAAGCGCCCCTCCCCTGCCCAGAGAGGCAAAAGCACAAGCGCCCCTCCCCTGCCCAGAGAGGCAAAAGCACAAGTGCCCCTCCCCTGCCCAGAGAGGCAAAAGCACGAGTGCCCCTCCCCTGCCAGGAGACGCGAAAGCGCGAGTGCCCCTCCCCTGTCCAGAGAGGTGACGGCCTGAGTGCCTAGTTCCAAATTACCAACAGTCAAAATGTCCCTTTCCAAACTACCAATGACCTGAGTGCGCCTCCTCTCCAGAGAGACAACAGCTTGTGCACCATCTTCCAGAGTGACAAGGTGTAAGTGCATCTTCTACAGTGACAATGGCCTGAGTGTTTTCTTCCAAAGTACCAATGGCCTGAGTGGTCACTTGAAAAGTACGGATACCTTGAGTACTCCCAATATAAAAAAAATAATGCTAAAAAGTGTCCCCCGTAAAGAATAATAATCCCCTTTTAGTTCCCCTTATATAGTAATACTGTCCTGAACAAGTATCCATGCCCTTTCAGGATACTGATGCAGTTCAGAGCGGCACTTGTCTGAGCGAACACATCAGGGGTCCGTGAGTCACACTGCTTGGTGACCCCCGTTTTTAACACTTCTTGAACCTCTGACTGTGACAATTGGAAAAAAATATTGGAAACCAAGGCCGATAGCTGGGTACATAGGAGAAGCATGCTGTACTGTACCACCATACTGTACCTAAATAATAATATCATATAGTAAACACATAATAGCGCCATCTTATTCTGAAGAGGAAGTGAAAACGGAGCGGCCATGAGGAAACCGGGAGTAATCAAGACCTGAGGGCAATTTGGTGACAAGGGTCATTATCCTCGTACACCTCCATATATTACAGCGTGAGTGGAATAAGCTGCCAGGCGCAGACATTACTCACGACGCATCCACGGGGCTATAAATATTTTAGCAGGAGTCGCACCTCGTCAATAAGCAGGTAACGTGTCAGACTAGCGCTAATGGGTTTCCCATTAACACCGCACCATCACTATATAGAATGACGGGGGATGGGGCCGGGAAGAGCGATGCTCGCTTCCGACAGCGAACAAATTAGGGTGGAATTTGCTTTTTTCCATTTTTATTTGCTAATTAAGACTCTTGAGATATAAATACAGAGAAAAATGCTAATTAGCCTGAAAATGCCTTAAGTCTGGCATGAGTATGGTGAGAAGGGAAGCGTACACCACAGCAGTGACTCACAGTATTCCCAGCGTAGGCGATCGGGTGATCTCTAATATTTATACCAGCTCACATGTGAAAACCATCAGCAAGTAACAAGGATGAGGCCAAGGAGGGTGTCACCAGACATTTTATTTTTTTTTATTTTAAGGGAAAAGAACACTTAAAGCAAAATATACCATAATACTGTGCTTGCTGACAGGTGTAGTTCTTTGCCAGTTGTGCTGTACAGTGCATACAATAGGACTTTACTGTGCAGATGCTCAGGATGATAGGTTAGTTGTATTTATGATACCATGTGCGTATGAAAGGTGGGTACATCTGTACTAACAGGGCCGTGAATGCATCATAGAGGCCGACACCCCCCTCTTTGGTGAGACATAACACAAGGCTCATATGAGGAACCAGGGTCAATGATTAACACCGTCTTTTGTCTGTGGATCACTCCTTAAGAATGAAGGAACACCACTCCCTTCAGGGCAGATAGCCCTTATTAATTAACCAGCTGCCTGCAGGGGAAAAAAATGTCTTTCATGGTCCCTGGTGGGGGCAGAGGACAACATAAAAATATTTTTTTGCCAGTCTTCAAACTATTGAAATGTTAAGCCTATTGCACGGTCTCAGCAAAAAAAAAAAAAAAAAAGAGAGAGAAAATCCAATAAAGTGCAATTCCCCTTTAAGATCTTGCTCAGGGGTGTTAACTAACTACTATGCCCACCCCCAAACATTCCTTTCCATTTAAGAACTGCTTTTAATAAGGATGCGCGAAGACCCTCAGCAACAAATTTAACCTTCATACATTCAGACATAACAAATGAAGGACCACAGCTATCCTACTGTATATAAGGCCGGGGTCACACTTGCGAGTGCAGTGCGAGAAACTGGCGCGAGTCTCTCGCATCGATACCCGGCACAGCCGCCGACATTAGGGACCGGAGCGTTCATCTGCATAGAATTACATGCAGCCGCACACTCCGGTCCCGAGTGCCGGCGGCAGTGCCTGGGTATTGATGCGCGAGTTTCTCGCATTGCACTCGCAAGTGTGACTCCAGCCTAAGATGATGCTTACAGGTAGACAGTGTATTTCATGGTCCCAAGTGAGGTCAGGGGCAAAAACGAAAACTTTTTTACGCCAGTCTTCAAACTACTAAAATATCAAGCCTATTTCACTGTCTCAGCAAAAATCAAGACTGATAATCCAATAAAAGTGCAATTCTCCTTTAAAATCTTGCTCAGGGGCGTTACTTTACACTTCTGTGCCCGCCCCCGAATATTCCCTACCTTCAAAGCATGGTTGTCTTTCAGTATATTCTTTAGTCTTTTCATGCTTAAGAATTAAGAAACACAACTACCTTCAGTGTACATACGTCCTAATAATTAACTAGCTTCCTGTGGGGAGAAAGTCCATTTCATGGTCCCTGGTGAGGACAAAGACAAATAAAAATAGTATTTTTGACAGTTTTCAAAATACGGAAGTGTTAAGATGTCATCAAGGAATGGTGTATAGCTTTTCCCATTAGGCAAATGTTATTCTCTGTCCATTGCATTCTACCAATCTTAGATCAATACAATCAGGCTGTATCCTTCCTCTACATGGCCTAATCCAATGTCTGGGCAAAAATCCATTAAAGTGCATATTCCCCTTTAAGTTCATACCAAGGGGGATCACTAAACTCTTTAGCCAACCCCAGACCATTCTAGGCCATAAAAGATATGAAAGATGCCAAACTCCAGGAACAAGTGTCAACTCCATACAATAGCAACAACATTGCTCTTTAAAGGGGTACTCCCATTATTGTAAGTGAGTATTTTTGGATAGTGGTAGCAAATACATGCAATTTTGCAATTAACTGTTTATCAAAATTGCCAGTCGTTCTTGAGATATTAACACTTTTGTTTGCGGCTAGTTGCCTTAGAGACCGACCACCGCTAGTTGACAGCATAAAATTTGCAGTGCTTATGTTCCGCTTTTCTACTGAGCTTGTAAGCATTATTTGAAGTCAGCCAGGAACGCTGGCATGGCCGACTGAATTCCCAGCCAGCTTCAATGCATTGCTTCTAACCTAGACAGCAGCAGTGGCCGGTCTCCTAGGCAACAAGCTCCAAACAAAAGAAAAAAAAAAAAGCGTAAATATCTCAAGATCGGCTACAAATTTTAAAAAGCAGTAAATTGCAAAAGTGCTTGTTTTTCCAGGTACTCTCAAAGTATATCCATCTAGGAAAATGAGAATAACCCTTTAAAGGGAACCTGTCACTCCCCCCCCCCCCCCCCCCAGGGCGTTTTTAAAGGGACACTGTCACCTGAATTTGGAGGGAACAATCTTCAGCCATGGAGGCGGGGTTTTGGGGTTTTTGATTCACCCTTTCCTTACCCGCTGGCTGCAATATTGATTGAAGTTCATTCTCTATCCTCCGTAGTACATGCCTGCAGAAGGTAATCTTGCCTTGCGCAGGTGTGTACTATGGAGGACAGAGAATGAACTTCAATCCAATATTGCAGCCAGCATGCAGCCAGCGGGTAAGGAAAGGGTGAATCAAAAACCCCAAAACCCCGCCTCCATGGCTGAAGATTGTTCCCTCCAAATTCAGGTGACAGTGTCCCTTTAAATAAAGGAGCCACCTTCAGCAGCACTAAAGCTAGGTTCAGATTGCGTTGGGGCAATCCGTTTAGCGCTAAGCGCTAGCGGATTGCGCTAACGCAATGTCTTTTTCGGGGTCGCGTTTAACGTCCCCGTTCTCACAGATCCCCGATCTGCGAGAGTGGGGAACAAAACACCGGCACATCGCTAGCGCGTGCCATTTTTGCTGCCAATGGGTGCGCTAACGGACGCGTTGCATGGCGTTAATTTCACCGTGCAACGCTGTTCGTTAGCGCGGTCCCATTAACGTAATCTGAACCTAGCCTAAGGCTGCATTCTGTGTAGGTGGCTCTTATGCTCAGTATCCCTAGGAACGCGGAAATAATCACTTTTATAAATTGCGCCCCATACCTGTATTGAGTCAGGGAGGTATGATTTCTCCCTGACTCGGCCGCCTCACAGCCGTCCATCATCCCACTGGGCGCCACCTCCTCTGTCTTGTGCCGTCACCGGCGCTCTGCAATTATTTCTCGGGCATGCGCCGTACGTGCTGCCCTGGAACTTACATCAAATGATGTAAGTAGATCGCGCCTGCGCATAGCGCCAGATCCCACCCCACAGTGTGTTATGATGTATTCACATTCACATTGCGGTGCTGAGGATCTGGCGCCTGCGCAGTGGAGCGGGCACCGAGCTCCATTGAACATAGTGCTGAAGTCTTCCGAGATTTCACAAATCTCAGGAGACTTCGGCACTATCTTCAATGAAGCACGGTGACCTGCTCCACTGCGCAGGCGCCAGATCCCCAGCACCGCAATGTGAATACATCATAACACACTGTGGGGCAGGATCTGGGGCCTCCGCTACACGAAGGCACCAGTGACGGCACAAGACAGAGGAGGTGGCGCCCGGTGGGATGATGGACGGCTGTGAGGCGGCTGAGTCAGGGAAAAAACGTGCGCCCCGCACTCAATACAGGTATGGCGCCACATTTATAAAAGTGATTATTTCAGCGTTCCTAGGGATACTGAGCATAAGAGCCACCTTCACAGAATGCAGCCTTAGTGCTGCTGAAGGTGGCTCCTTTACTTAAAAACGCCCTGTGAGGGTGACCGGTTCCCTTTAAGGAGCCATAACAAACAAATAGGAAAATCTTGCAAAAATATTCAGAACTCCAACCTAAAATGACTGCCTCCAAAAGTCTAGGCATAGGTATAAGCAAGGAGCTGGCAAAAGACGAGACCTTGAAGAACCTTACAGTCCCATACGTCTTCCCAAACTCAGCTGGATAAACATCATTAAAAGCTTGACCATCCTCTGACACTCCAGTGCCCTTTTTTGGGACTAAAATGGACCCTGAGGATCCTTCTTAAAAAGACAGGAGGCAGGACAATTATGTATAGCAAGTTATATGTATTCAGTTCAGCCATATATCTTGCCGATACTGGGAAAGCTGAATGACAACAACAGGTCGTAAAGGCAGCTGTGTAGGTAGCAAGCCAGCTTTCCCAGTATCGGGTACTGGTAAAAATTGATATCACTTAGTTAAAAAAAAATTCAGATTAAGCCACTCCTAATTTATGAACTCCTTCATAAAGTCAGAAGTTATGCCACAAGCTAAAATACCTGTAAAAGGATGTTTATAGTCCAAAACAAAAGGCTCCGCAATAATGACAGGATATTCCGTATCGATTCCATCCTCCCCTACAGAAAAGCAGACACTGGATACTCTAACCCAAACAGCTTACAATCTACGCTCACTCTCAGGTTACACACTGCTTCCCTATTGACTTTTTATCATGAATACCCATAAGCTCCTTCTGCCCCCTACAGGCCAGAAAGGTATTAACAATGCGCAAAATACAAAGCGGAGGGGTGGACTGAAACATCCCGATTACTGCTCATACTATCTCACCTGACATGAATATGCCACCATGATAAACATATGCCAGTCACAGACTTCACACGATAACTTTATGGTGAACTTATTGGGCTGTGCTCAGCTGAGCTCAGCCCACACGCCGCTAAGCTCAGCCCACACACCGCTAAGCCCAGCCCACACGCCGCTCAGCACAGCCCACACGACGCTAAGCACAGCCCACACGCCGCTAAGCACAGCCCACACGCCGCTAAGCACAGCCCACACGCCGCTCAGCACAGCCCACACGCCGCTCAGCACAGCCCACACGCCGCTCAGCACAGCCCACACGCCGCTCAGCACAGCCCACACGCCGCTAAGCACAGCCCACACGCCGCTAAGCACAGCCCACACGCCGCTAAGCACAGCCCACACGCCGCTAAGCACAGCCCACACGCCGCTAAGCACAGCCCACACGCCGCTAAGCACAGCCCACACGCCGCTCAGCACAGCCCACACGCCGCTCAGCACAGCCCACACGCCGCTCAGCACAGCCCACACGCCGCTCAGCACAGCCCACACGCCGCTAAGCACAGCCCACACGCCGCTAAGCACAGCCCACACGCCGCTAAGCACAGCCCACACGCCGCTAAGCACAGCCCACACGCCGCTAAGCACAGCCCACACGCCGCTAAGCACAGCCCACACGCCGCTCAGCACAGCCCACACGCCGCTAAGCACAGCCCACACGCCGCTAAGCACAGCCCACTTTTTAAAAAGTTGGATGGAGGAGCATAAAAACGCCAAATCGTTTTTCACCAAGTTTGAGTTGCACCAATAGTTTGCAACGCTCCTGCTTTACGCCAACATTCTAAAGTAAACCGTTTAATGAACCGGCCTCAAAAATGTATATTATTTACATTATTTTATATTTCATTAATTACAAAAAAAAGTGCAAAATTATTTTTTATTGATCCCGATATGTATAAAATCAAATTGTTTTGGCATGCCTTGCTGATTGTAGCCGTAACTGCACCTGGTCTAGAATAAACTACCGTATATACACCATAAAAAAAAAGTTTAAATACAGAAAAGATTTCCATCTCAAAATGGCCTTAGCAGGACAGTTTGGTCTCCCTTACAATATTGACTTCACATTGTTCAGGTCTCCCTGAAAGACCAAGTTTTCTGCCCATATCCCTAGAAGATGACCACCATGGGAAATATTCAGAATGTAGAGGACATTGTGACTCTCCGTGAAGTTTGCTGAGAGTCAATTTAAATTTTTACACTTTAGTTCCACATTCCAATACCGGGATGTCAAGTGACTGGGAGGGGCACAGTGATTGGGCGCACAAGACCGAGCATTCCTTGGTCCGGCTGTACTGCAGCTCACTTGCTTCATCCCAAGGCAAGAATGTTTAGTGTTGATACATTGTGCCCACCCACACCGCCATCCGCACTACCAGTCAGAGGTAGACGTCTCTCCTCTTGTTGTGGTCATGTGACATCCACCATTAAGTTTTCATGTAACACAACTTTCAACTAAAACTTTTCTGAGAGTCCACATCTCAGACACATTGAGGTAAAGGGAATCTGTCACCACATGTGTCCTGTGTAAACTATTACTATGGCCATACAGGTTATGGGCGGCTGAGGAGAGAGATCCCGGTATGTCTCATATCAGATGTTTGGTTGTAGAGAAATGCTCTTTTATCACTTTATATAATGACCTCTTCCAGGCTCTGGGGTAAGGAGGTGGACGCTGCCGGCAAGAGAACTCTGCCTCCAGAGATTATTATACATGAAGGAGTTACTAGTGTGCTGTATAATGGTTACAATTATTACCAGTGTGATGTGTGATGGTTAGCAGTATTACCAGTGTGATGGTCACCAGTGTTACCAGTGTGATGTGTGATGGACACTCTCTGCACTCCTGATCTCACTGCAGAGCTGTGTGTGATTATACCTGACACATCTGCATCCTCCAGCTCACAGGCAGACAGTGTGCAATATTGCTACAGTACAGCAGAGCTCAGAGAGAAGAAAAAAAATGTGTTTCCAAGAAGACAAAGTTCAATTTCCCTCTTCTGTGCTAGTCATTTGTCTCACTGGCGACCATCACACATCACACTGGTAATACTGGTGACCATCACACTGGTGACTCCTCCATCATGTATAATAATCTCTGGAGGCAGAGTTATCTTGCAGGCACTGTCCGCCTCAGAGACTGGAAGATATCATTTATATAAAATGATAAAAGATAATTTCTCAACAGTCACCTGATATGAGACGCACTGGTATCACTCTCCACCGCAGTCTATAACCTGAATGCCTACAGTAATAGTTTACATAGGTCACATGTGGTGACAGATTCCCTTAAGCCTCCCATACACAGACTAATGTCAGCAGAACCTGCCGATATCAGCCAACGATCTAATGTTTATGGGGGAGTTGGCCGACTGATGGTCGGGAGAGATGTCGATCATGCATATAAGATTTCAGACTGCTGATCGCATTGCTCTCCCTGAAATAAGCCACCGGCCAACATGTCAGTCAGCGTTTTTCTCATAGAGAACAGAGGATCACTTGGCCAAGTGAGTGCTCCTGTGTATGGGGGAGTCAGCTGTCAGCTGAATGATCGGTAGACGCATCGTTGGCCAACAGCCATCTAATGGGTATGGCTAGTCTTATTCAAAATACTTTTTGTGAGGCTTTCCATAGATATTTAACTCAAGGGCTAGAGGTCTTTCATACACATCCAAAAATATACTCGATCAAATCAACTAGGGTTCTTCAAGCAAAAATAACCCTCAGCCACGGCCAACAAGACCAAACCCAGGCAACTGTCACCAGAGATCAGTCAGGAAGATCAGTCCCACAAAAAATGTGTAAAAAAATTATCAAGTGTCTAGCAAAGAACATCTTTTCAAAATACCTTTCAGGATGCTTGGTGAAGCCAAACGAGCTGTCCTGTGCACGGGCATGTTGGTTGAGGTGGCTGTCGGCTGAACGATGGTTCAACTGACAGCCATCTAATGTCTATGGCCAGCCTTCCTCAAAATACTTTTTATTAGGCATTCCACAGATATTTAGATGAAGACCTACTGGTCAGACATCAAAATATATACAAGACCACCCATGGTCCTAAAAGCAATGATCATCCTAATCCACGGCCATCAAGACCAATCCAGGGCAGCACGGTGACGCAATGGTTAGCACAGTAGCCTTGCAGCGCTGGAGTCCTGGGTTCAAACCCCACCAAGGACAACATCTGCAAAGAGTTTGTATGTTCTCTCCGTGTTTGCGTGGGTTTCCTCCGGGTACTCCGGTTTCCTCCCACATTCCAAAGACATACTGATAGGGGATTTAGATTGTGAGCCCCAACGGGGACAGTGATGATAATGTGTGCAAACTGTAAAGTGCTGCGGAATATGTTAGCGCTATATAAAAATAAAGATTATTTATTATTATAATCCAAATCAACTATCACCTATGACCAGTCAAGAAGAGAGGACTCACAAAAAATAAGTCTAGCAAAGAATACCTCCAACGTGTTTTCTTGATATTGTGGTTTCCAGTCACGTGCACAAAGTCAACAACTGGGTATTTCATGAATAAATCCAAAGAGACCAAGTAAGCTAGCAGTTCCCCCATCAATGGTCAATTTTTCAGACAAGGCTACATGTACAAATCCCAAGAAGAATCAATCATTGACTGTTTCCAACCACAAACAAGACGAACCATCTAACTGAACATCAGATGTTGTAGGTTATCTGTATTGGGAAGAAAAACTAATGGAGAAATCTACAACAACCAAGGTACCGTAAGTTTGATTAATGTTTTTGAAACGTAGATTGTATTGTATTGGTGGATCTCCAGAAGGTGCCACCATCTTCAGCCAAGCAAATCCTCTCTCTGTGACAATGGTGCCATGTACATTTCAGAGACTCATTGTTTTCTGCTTACTCAGGTCTCCCCTTCTGAAATACCCTAAATCTTTTATTACTGACCATTTGACCCTATGAACTTAAAAAGGTTGTCCACTAATTGGACAAATCCTTCCTAAATGTTTTAACCACCCTGAATAAAATATAAAACTTTACACTCGCATCCCACACCAGTCCCATTCCAGCACCAGGTCTCACTTTCTCACATCACATAATTCGCAGTTGCTACTTGGCTGCTATGCTCACACATCGCCTGGACGCCTGAGTTTTGTCCAGGAAAGTATGAGCAAATAGCTCATTTGCGACAGCTAATTGTCATGCAAGTGCTGGGAGAGCCAATGCAGATATTGCTGGAGCAGTGACTGTGCGGGTGGTCGAGAGCAAGTTGTTTTTTCTTTTTTTACTCAAGGTATTACATTATTTAGAAGGGGCTGTCAAAGTAGTGGAAAACGCCTTTAAATCTTTGGTGTAAGGCTGGCCGCACGCATTAGATATCTATCAGTTGGACAATTTCTCCCAACCCCTCTATACACAAATGCTGGGCTCAGCCGAAGATTTCCATGTTCACTATGAGGAAGCCTTTGCCAGTCTCCTCAAACAATCAAAAAGGGTAGGGAAATTAAAATCTAACCAATGTTTCCTGACATCACCTGTTCGGGGGAGAGTCAAGAAACCCCAATACACATTGGAAAATCAATAGCTCCAGCCAACTTATCTTTTGAGTATGGGGACTTAACTATATAGATTATTTCCAACCGCACAATCACACTTCAAACTCACTCTTTAGAAGTTGGGCCTCAAGGGACATTGGGGGGACATGTAATAAAGTTCTAGCATCCCTCTTACTCTGGAAGACTCTAACCCAACATAGACTCTTTCCTACCATGGAAATCTTCAAAAGGAACCTGAAGACTCACCTCTTCTGACAAGCCTACAACCTGCAGTAACCACCGATTGACCAGGTCTCCCCTCACCTACGGTATCCTCACCCATCCCTTGTAGGCTGTGAGTCCTCGCGGGCAGGGTCCTCTCTCATCCAGTACCAGTTGGTAACTCATCTGTTAAAGATTATTGTACTTGTTTTTTTATGTATACCCTTTTCTCGTGTAAAGCACCATGAATGGTGCAATAATAATAATAATGTACATTGCTCTACATAGCTTTAGTCACCAGCCTTTGTGAGAATTTTGGGCCTCTCCAAGTGTATCCTCACCCACCCCCTGCAGACTGTGAGCCCTCGCGGGCAGGGTCCTCCCTCCTTATGTACTCGTGTGCCTTGTTATCTGCTCATGTTTAATGTATTTGTCTATATTTGCCCGGTATTCACATGTAAAGCGCCATGGAATAAATGGCGCTATAAAAATGTATAATAATAATAATAATAAAATAGGACTGATGGTAACAAGCTTAGCTACCACACAGGGTCCCATCCCAGGAGACAATTGACTATTTGTGGCTACAATAGATTTCAAGTTCAATCACAGGTTCCTCATGGTCAGCAGGTGGCTGCAAGCCAGTATAGGGCTCAAGACAACCAGCAGGTAATAGAGGAATCCACAATCACAAAATGGACAGGCCACCCTGACAAATAACCAAAAACACATACTAGAACCACCATGACCAACAGTTTCATAGTCAATATCAAACCCACAATTAAGATAGCAGGCAACTGCCAAAGATAAGGACACCACATTCGTTTTCTGGCTTTCATGTGCCCCATAAACTAGCCAATGGGCACTACTATAAAGTTTTTGAACATAGGTTCCCATAAATGGGGACATACTGGTTGATCTGGTCCACTACTGTGATTTCAGATCCCCAACAGACAGCAGGTTGATGGTTAGTCCCCGTTAACATGGAATCCCAAAAACTAGTAGTCAATTGGCAAACATTGGAGCCCTGTCACTTAATGCCTACCCATCATGCACTCATGGAAGGGCTCATGATTATCACAAACGCAATCATGAATATTAATATGAATATTCAGAATATAAATACCGTATCAACCGTGATCGTGGTGCCATAAACTCTGTCCGGGTACCAAAAATTAGAAATTAAATTGTACCAATACCATGAAGTACGAAGCCTCCTACCCCCCAACTTATGAGTAGATAATCCATCACCTCGTCTGATCCATATCTCCATAGTATTAGTCTGTGTACTGGAATGTTAATTATTAACATGCTCTCCAAAATCACAGCAAATTGTGACATTAACCCAACTGTAGGGGGTCATTTGCCTCTTCGACAAGTCTACCTGGGGTGGCTAGCAGCAACAAACGATTTCAAACCTTATAATCAGGGACTATTGGGCAGCTCCCTCTCCAGATCCAAACCAACCAGCTGCATTCCCACCGGGCTGAGACGTTAGGAAAGTCCATGGATTCACGGGGCCTTCCGGAAAGGAATATAGGCAAAATCCAACCAAGCCTCTTCCTGGTAAAAACCTTCAGGATTAGCCACCCCTTATCTCCAGATTACATTAATGAACTGAAAGTGTGCAGCAGATCTCCAGAACATCACAACGTGGAAATCCTAAATCTGCACAGTCACGGATTCCAAAGCCGGCTCCCAAATATGACAGATTAGATTCATGACCAGATCTAATGGCAGCAGATCCCCCAGTAGGGAGAGAGAGAAAGCAGTGAATGGCCCCTATCAGATCAGTTACAAGGTATCAGCTCAGTGCTACAATGTATCCATAACCAACCCCACCTCCTCCTATCTTGTTCTCCAGCCTGGCAGACCCCCCAACAAGTGAAAAAAAACCCCAACACAATATTGAACATTTTCTGCAGCTTACCCCCAAGCGCCTTGGAAAAGCCTCAGACATGTGCAATCCTCCAGCTTCCAGGATCACTTCTTGGGAAAGGAGGAGGGGGGAAGGGAGGGAAGCAGGACTGTGGCTGTTTTTTTCAAAAAAAAAAAAAAGGAGGAGGAGGAGGGGAGGTTGAGTCTTCTTTTATATGAGGAAGCTTTTGTTGTCCGGGTTGTGTTAGAAAATCCACATTTTGCAAATAAAAGGAGAAAAAATAAAGGGGTAGATCCCAATCCTGGCCAGTAGATCCCAACGGATAAAAGCAGAATTCCAGGCGGCTAGATAAAGTGATTTCCCCAGGATGTATGGATGTGTGTGTAGTTGTGTGTGTCTCTCCAGAATGCAGATTCTACACCTCTGTGCCTGCTCCAAGGACAACCCTTCCTCTTCCTCCTCCTCCTCCTCTGCTCCTGCCCTTTCTCACCATTGTCTGAGATCACATTCACATATCCCCTTTCTCTTTCTAATGTGTTGCTGTTTCAAGGGGATTCGGACCTCAGGGCTTCCCCCTTGATCTTATTTTGGGACATTATCCTCTTGTTTTGGAAAGCTTTTTGTTTTGCAACGCCCTCATGCGAGAAGACAAACAGATCCCTTTGTTGGAGGTGGATTCACCCTGGCACTGCCATGTAGTGCGGCACTACTGCCCTAGCACTAGGGGGAGCTGTAGATGCTTTTTGCCTGATTCATTATTGCATTTACGCCCTTTTTTTTTTCAATTTCTTTGCCTTTTTTTTTATATTACACCTTTCATAAACGCTATTTTATATCCGTTTGCCTGTTGCTGGTTTTTTTAGGTTCATCATTGGGAGCCGGGTTTGAGGTTTCGACTGGTTCATCATTTGCATCTTTTTAAAAAGTCGCCAATTTTTGAAACATTTCAGAGGAACTAAAAAGTCACATAACAGGTTAGAGACAATAAATACAAATATTTTTCTGATTTTTGCACAAAATTCATGAACCGCATGCACCACAGTGCAAAAAAACAAACAAAAACGAGTTGCCCAATACAAAAAAAAAAATGTAAAAGAAACTTGAAGATTAATCGGGGACTTTTATCTGTGGGTTTGACACCTAATTCACACACATTTTTAATGCATTTTTTACATTTTGTAACATATTGTACATTTGTTTTTATTTTTACTGATGTTTTTTGAGTTCCATAGTGAAAGAACAAAAAAAAAGTTACATATAAATGATGCATATGTAAATTTTTCAGTATTTAATTTACACTTTCTTTTGGTGCTTTTTTTTCTTGCCCCCCACGATTTTTTTGGGACCATTCTTTTCAAAAATTGTGCTCTGGTTGTGTTTTTTTTTCTATAAGGTAATGAAAAAATGCAGATTGCAAATATTCTGATACTTAATAAAAAAATAACAGCAAATTGGCTCTTAAAAAAATGTACCTAAATAATGCTGCAAAAAGCCAGTGGTGTGAATTACTGGAAATCATGAGTACATGAGGCACTTGGCATAACGCCCAATCATCCCAGATCCAGTGCAATAGTCCCAAGTTTGGGGATTTGTCCCTCTTGCAATCACATTTGCGTCTGTGGAAGAGCAGGGGGCGTCATCTCCCAGCTCCACCATTCGCCTGTGCGGTCTGAGGATCGACAGGAGCGACAATGTCACCATCCAGAGCAGAGATCCTCTCCACTCATTGTGGGAACAGGGCTAGGTGAGTATTTGTTTCGTTATGCATATATAATTGCCGGTGGACTGAAGGGGCTTCAAAGTGTGTGGGGGGCATCATACTGTAGGGGGGCATCATTGTGTGGAGGTATCATTCCTATGGGGTGATACGGGGGCATAACACTAATTGTGGGGAGGACTGAAGGGGCATAATACTATCTTGATCTGTCACTGTGTGTGGGGGGCACTGTAGTGGAATCATACTATTTGAGGGAGACAATGGGTGCATCTTACTGTGTGGGCACAGTGGGGGTGTCATAGTGTAAGGGGGCACTGTGAGGTCCTCATAGTGTGTATCACACTGTGTGGGGGGATCATAGCACTAGCATGATGTGTGTGTAAGGGGACAATATGGAAGCATCACGGTGTGTTGGGCACTGTAGGGGAATCATACTATTTGAGGAGGCACTAGGTGCATCTTACTGTGTGTGGGCATGGTATCGATGTCATAGTGTGTTGGGGTACTGTGGGGTCCTCAGTGTGTAGGGATGTCCTAGAATTATCACACTGTGGGGGATCACGGCACTTGCATGATGTGTGTGTGTAAGGGGACAATATGGAGGCATCACTGTGTGGGTTGGTACTGTAGGAGTATCATACAATTTAAGGGGGATGCTGGGTGCATCTTTCTGTGTGTGGGTTTTATAGTATATGGGGGGCACTGTGTGGTCCACATAGTATGTAAGGGTGCACTGGGGACATCATATAGTGTGAGAATCATGGCACTGGCATTATGCATGTGTGGTGAAGGGACAATAATGAGTCATCATCATCAATATGTTGGGCAATGTCATTATGTGTGGGGCCACTTAGGGGTCATCATAGTGTGTGGAGTAGAACTGGGGGGTCCACATGGCGTGTAGGGTGTTCTGGTGGCATCATATTCTGTAAGGGGGTTCATTGCATTGACATTACAGTGTGTGTAAGGGGACAATAGAGAGGCATTAACGTCATATGAGGAATATTTAAAATAAATGCCCCAAACATCCTCCTGCAAAATTCCTGAATACATATGACATAAAATCCAATCATATCGCCGCTTTAATTTTGCAAGAGCAGAATATAAAATGAAAGCTGCACTGTGATTGGTTGCCACGGGCAACAGAAAGGGTTTTAGTGTACATAGGTTCATAAGTCACCTTACTTTGCTGTGACCTTAAACCAACTGGGCAGAGCATTGCAGGTCAGATGCCTGACTGGGCGAAATTTAAGTGAACAGCGCTGCAAGGCATCATGGTCCTGTATGGTCAATGCTATTTACTCTGCCACTCCCTGTTGGCCAATAAGTCCTCACTGAGGGAGGGTAGATATGTGAACCCCTGATCACCTGTAGCCCAGAAGGGGTGAGGCTGCCCAGCCCGTGCCCTGAGGATGGAGCCATGAGGCCTTGTTTGAAGGATATTACATTAACTCTCGTGTTCCATCAGCTGCTGCTTTGTAGCTTCACATTGCAGCAACCCCGACAAATTACAGTCTCCTGCACTTCTCTGTGGATCACTGACAGACGGGCGGCTGATTATAGCACACACCGAAAATATTACCGCAATACGCCAGAGCTGCCCACAGAGCATAGAAAGATGCCCCATGTATCATGGATATATATCTGATCCTATCCTGTGTGATACTGTCTGCTGAGCCGTGTATCTAATCCTGTCCTGTGTGATACTGTCTGCTGAGCCGTGTATCTAATCCTATCCTGTGTGATACTGTCTGCTGAGCTGTGTACCTAATCCTATCCTGTGTGATACTGTCTGCTGAGCCGTGTATCTAATCCTATCCTGTGTGATACTGTCTGCTGAGCTGTGTACCTAATCCTATCCTGTGTGATACTGTCTGCTGAGCCCTGTATCTAATCCTATCCTGTGTGATACTGTCTGCTGAGCCGTGTATCTAATCCTATCCTGTGTGATACTGTCTGCTGAGCTGTGTATCTAATCCTATCCTGTGTGATACTGTCTGCTGAGCTGTGTATCTAATCCTATCCTGTGTGATACCGTCTGCTGAGCAGTGTATCTAATCCTATCCTGTGTGATACTGTCTGCTGAGCCGTGTATCTAATCCTATCCTGTGTGATACTGTCTGCTGAGCTGTGTATCTAATCCTATCCTGTGTGATACCGTCTGCTGAGCAGTGTATCTAATCCTATCCTGTGTGATACTGTCTGCTGAGCTGTGTATCTAATCCTATCCTGTGTGATACCGTCTGCTGAGCAGTGTATCTAATCCTATCCTGTGTGATACTGTCTGCTGAGCCGTGTATCTAATCCTATCCTGTGTGATACTGTCTGCTGAGCCGTGTATCTAATCCTATCCTGTGTGATACTGTCTGCTGAGCTGTGTATCTAATCCTATCCTGTATGATACTGTCTGCTGAGCAGTGTATCTAATCCTATCCTGTGTGATACCATCTGCTGAGCTGTGTATCTAATCCTATCCTGTGTGATACTGTCTGCTGAGCTGTGTATCTAATCCTATCCTGTGTGATACTGTCTGCTGAGCTGTGTATCTAATCCTATCCTGTGTGATACTGTCTGCTGAGCAGTGTATCTAATCCTTTCCTGTGTGATACTGACTGCTGAGCTGTGTATCTAATCCTATCCTGTGTGATACTGTCTGCTGAGCCGTGTATCTAATCCTATCCTGTGTGATACTGACTGCTGAGCTGTGTATCTAATCCTATCCGGTGTGATACTGACTGCTGAGCTGTGTATCTAATCCTATCCTGTGTGATACTGTCTGCTGAGCTGTGTATCTAATCCTATCCTGTGTGATACTGTCTGCTGAGCTGTGTATCTAATCCTATCCTGTGTGATACTGTCTGCTGAGCTGTATATCTAATCCTATCCTGTGTGATACTGACTGCTGAGCTGTATATCTAATCCTATCCTGTGTGATACTGTCTGCTGAGCTGTGTATCTAATCCTATCCTGTGTGATACTGTCTGCTGTGCTGTGTATCTAATCCTATCCTGTGTGATACTGACTGCTGAGCTGTGTATCAAATCCTATCCTGTGTGATACTGTCTGCTGAGCCGTGTATCTAATCCTATCCTGTGTGATACTGACTGCTGAGCTGTGTATCTAATCCTATCCTGTGTGATACTGTCTGCTGAGCTGTGTATCTAATCCTATCCTGTGTGATACTGCCTGCTGAGCCGTGTATCTAATCCTATCCTGTGTGATACTGTCTGCTGAGCTGTGTATCTAATCCTCTCCTGTGTGATACTGTCTGCTGAGCCGTGTATCTAATCCTATCCTGTGTGATACTGTCTGCTGAGCTGTGTATCTAATCCTATCCTGTGTGATACTGTCTGCTGAGCTGTGTATCTAATCCTATTCTGTGTGATACTGTCTGCTGAGCCGTGTATCTAATCCTATCCTGTGTGATACTGTCTGCTGAGCTGTGTATCTAATCCTATCTTGTGTGATACCGTCTGCTGAAACGTGTATCTAATCCTATCCTGTGTGATACTGTCTGCTGAGCTGTGTATCTAATCCTATCCTGTGTGATACTGTCTGCTGAGCTGTGTATCTAATCCTATCCTGTGTGATACTGTCTACTGAGCCGTGTGTCTAATCCTCTCCTGTGTGATACTGTCTGCTGAGCCGTGTATCTAATCCTATCCTGTGTGATACTGTCGGCTGAGCTGTGTGTCTAATCCTATCCTGTGTGATACTGTCTACTGAGCCGTGTATCTAATCCTATCCTGTGTGATACTGTCTGCTGAGCTGTGTATCTAATCCTATCCTGTGTGATACTGTCTGCTGAGCTGTGTATCTAATCCTATCTTGTGTGATACCGTCTGCTGAAACGTGTATCTAATCCTATCCTGTGTGATACTGTCTGCTGAGCTGTGTATCTAATCCTATCCTGTGTGATACTGTCTGCTGAGCCGTGTATCTAATCCTATCCTGTGTGATACTGTCTGCTGAGCTGTATATCTAATCCTATCCTGTGTGATACTGACTGCTGAGCTGTGTATCTAATCCTATCCTGTGTGATACTGTCTGCTGAGCCATGTATCTAATCCTATCCTGTGTGATACTGACTGCTGAGCTGTGTATCTAATCCTATCCTGTGTGATACTGTCTGCTGAGCTGTGTATCTAATCCTATCCTGTGTGATACTGCCTGCTGAGCCGTGTATCTAATCCTATCCTGTCTGATACTGTCTACTGAGCTGTGTGTCTAATCCTCTCCTGTGTGATACTGTCTGCTGAGCCGTGTATCTAATCCTATCCTGTGTGATACTGTATGCTGAGCTGTGTATCTAATCCTATTCTGTGTGATACTGTCTGCTGAGCCGTGTATCTAATCCTATCCTGTGTGATACTGTATGCTGAGCTGTGTATCTAATCCTATCTTGTGTGATACCGTCTGCTGAAACGTGTATCTAATCCTATCCTGTGTGATACTGTCTGCTGAGCTGTGTATCTAATCCTATCCTGTGTGATACTGTCTGCTGAGCTGTGTATCTAATCCTATCCTGTGTGATACTGTCTGCTGAGCTGTATATCTAATCCTATCCTGTGTGATACTGACTGCTGAGCTGTGTATCTAATCCTATCCTGTGTGATACTGTCTGCTGAGCTGTGTATCTAATCCTATCCTGTGTGATACTGCCTGCTGAGCCGTGTATCTAATCCTATCCTGTCTGATACTGTCTACTGAGCTGTGTGTCTAATCCTCTCCTGTGTGATACTGTCTGCTGAGCCGTGTATCTAATCCTATCCTGTGTGATACTGTCTGCTGAGCTGTGTATCTAATCCTATCTTGTATGATACCGTCTGCTGAAACGTGTATCTAATCCTATCCTGTGTGATACTGTCTGCTGAGCTGTGTATCTAATCCTATCCTGTGTGATACTGTCTGCTGAGCCGTGTATCTAATCCTCTCCTGTGTGATACTGTCTGCTGAGCCGTGTATCTAATCCTATCCTGTGTGATACTGTATGCTGAGCTGTGTATCTAATCCTATCTTGTGTGATACCGTCTGCTGAAACGTGTATCTAATCCTATCCTGTGTGATAGTGTCTGCTGAGCTGTGTATCTAATCCTATCCTGTGTGATACTGTCTGCTGAGCCGTGTATCTAATCCTCTCCTGTGTGATACTGTCTGCTGAGCCGTGTATCTAATCCTATCCTGTGTGATACTGTATGCTGAGCTGTGTATCTAATCCTATCTTGTGTGATACCGTCTGCTGAAATGTGTATCTAATCCTATCCTGTGTGATACTGTCTGCTGAGCCGTGTATCTAATCCTATCCTGTGTGATACTGTCTGCTGAGCCGTGTATCTAATCCTGTCCTGTGTGATACTGTCTGCTGAGCCGTGTATCTAATCCTATCCTGTGTGATACTGTCTGCTGAGCTGTGTATCTAATCCTATCCTGTGTGATACTGTCTGCTGAGCCGTGTATCTAATCCTATCCTGTGTGATACTGTCTGCTGAGCCGTGTATCTAATCCTATCCTGTGTGGTACTGTCTGCTGAGCCGTGTATCTAATCCTATCCTGTGTGGTACTGTCTGCTGAGCCGTGTATCTAATCCTATCCTGTGTGATACTGTCTGCTGAGCTGTGTATCTAATCCTATCCTGTGTGATACTGTCTGCTGAGCCGTGTATCTAATCCTATCCTGTGTGATACTGTCTGCTGAGCCGTGTATCTAATCCTATCCTGTGTGATACTGTCTGCTGAGCCGTGTATCTAATCCTATCCTGTGTGATACTGTCTGCTGAGCTGTGTATCTAATCCTATCCTGTGTGATACTGTCTGCTGAGCTGTGTATCTAATCCTATCTTGTGTGATACCGTCTGCTGAAACGTGTATCTAATCCTATCCTGTGTGATACTGTCTGCTGAGCTGTGTATCTAATCCTATCCTGTGTGATACTGTCTGCTGAGCCGTGTATCTAATCCTCTCCTGTGTGATACTGTCTGCTGAGCCGTGTATCTAATCCTATCCTGTGTGATACTGTATGCTGAGCCGTGTATCTAATCCTATCCTGTGTGATACTGTCTGCTGAGCTGTGTATCTAATCCTATCCTGTGTGATACTGTCTGCTGAGCTGTATATCTAATCCTATCCTGTGTGATACTGACTGCTGAGCTGTGTATCTAATCCTATCCTGTGTGATACTGTCTGCTGAGCCGTGTATCTAATCCTATCCTGTGTGATACTGACTGCTGAGCTGTGTATCTAATCCTATCCTGTGTGATACTGTCTGCTGAGCTGTGTATCTAATCCTATCCTGTGTGATACTGTCTGCTGAGCTGTGTATCTAATCCTATCCTGTGTGATACTGCCTGCTGAGCCGTGTATCTAATCCTATCCTGTCTGATACTGTCTACTGAGCTGTGTGTCTAATCCTCTCCTGTGTGATACTGTCTGCTGAGCCGTGTATCTAATCCTATCCTGTGTGATACTGTATGCTGAGCTGTGTATCTAATCCTATTCTGTGTGATACTGTCTGCTGAGCCGTGTATCTAATCCTATCCTGTGTGATACTGTATGCTGAGCTGTGTATCTAATCCTATCTTGTGTGATACCGTCTGCTGAAACGTGTATCTAATCCTATCCTGTGTGATACTGTCTGCTGAGCTGTGTATCTAATCCTATCCTGTGTGATACTGTCTGCTGAGCTGTGTATCTAATCCTATCCTGTGTGATACTGTCTGCTGAGCTGTATATCTAATCCTATCCTGTGTGATACTGACTGCTGAGCTGTGTATCTAATCCTATCCTGTGTGATACTGTCTGCTGAGCTGTGTATCTAATCCTATCCTGTGTGATACTGCCTGCTGAGCCGTGTATCTAATCCTATCCTGTCTGATACTGTCTACTGAGCTGTGTGTCTAATCCTCTCCTGTGTGATACTGTCTGCTGAGCCGTGTATCTAATCCTATCCTGTGTGATACTGTCTGCTGAGCTGTGTATCTAATCCTATCTTGTGTGATACCGTCTGCTTAAACGTGTATCTAATCCTATCCTGTGTGATACTGTCTGCTGAGCTGTGTATCTAATCCTATCCTGTGTGATACTGTCTGCTGAGCCGTGTATCTAATCCTCTCCTGTGTGATACTGTCTGCTGAGCCGTGTATCTAATCCTATCCTGTGTGATACTGTATGCTGAGCTGTGTATCTAATCCTATCTTGTGTGATACCGTCTGCTGAAACGTGTATCTAATCCTATCCTGTGTGATACTGTCTGCTGAGCTGTGTATCTAATCCTATCCTGTGTGATACTGTCTGCTGAGCCGTGTATCTAATCCTATCCTGTGTGGTACTGTCTGCTGAGCTGTGTAGCTAATCCTATCCTGTGTGATACTGTCTGCTGAGCCGTGTATCTAATCCTATCCTGTGTGATACTGTCTGCTGAGCCGTGTATCTAATCCTGTCCTGTGTGATACTGTCTGCTGAGCCGTGTATCTAATCCTATCCTGTGTGATACTGTCTGCTGAGCTGTGTATCTAATCCTATCCTGTGTGATACTGTCTGCTGAGCCGTGTATCTAATCCTATCCTGTGTGATACTGTCTGCTGAGCTGTGTATCTAATCCTATCCTGTGTGATACTGTCTGCTGAGCTGTGTATCTAATCCTATCCTGTGTGATACTGTCTGCTGAGCCGTGTATCTAATCCTATCCTGTGTGATACTGTCTGCTGAGCTGTGTATCTAATCCTATCCTGTGTGATACTGTCTGCTGAGCTGTGTATCTAATCCTATCTTGTGTGATACCGTCTGCTGAAACGTGTATCTAATCCTATCCTGTGTGATACTGTCTGCTGAGCTGTGTATCTAATCCTATCCTGTGTGATACTGTCTGCTGAGCCGTGTATCTAATCCTCTCCTGTGTGATACTGTCTGCTGAGCCGTGTATCTAATCCTATCCTGTGTGATACTGTATGCTGAGCCGTGTATCTAATCCTATCCTGTGTGATACTGTCTGCTGAGCTGTGTATCTAATCCTATCCTGTGTGATACTGTCTGCTGAGCTGTATATCTAATCCTATCCTGTGTGATACTGACTGCTGAGCTGTGTATCTAATCCTATCCTGTGTGATACTGTCTGCTGAGCCGTGTATCTAATCCTATCCTGTGTGATACTGACTGCTGAGCTGTGTATCTAATCCTATCCTGTGTGATACTGTCTGCTGAGCTGTGTATCTAATCCTATCCTGTGTGATACTGTCTGCTGAGCTGTGTATCTAATCCTATCCTGTGTGATACTGCCTGCTGAGCCGTGTATCTAATCCTATCCTGTCTGATACTGTCTACTGAGCTGTGTGTCTAATCCTCTCCTGTGTGATACTGTCTGCTGAGCCGTGTATCTAATCCTATCCTGTGTGATACTGTATGCTGAGCTGTGTATCTAATCCTATTCTGTGTGATACTGTCTGCTGAGCCGTGTATCTAATCCTATCCTGTGTGATACTGTATGCTGAGCTGTGTATCTAATCCTATCTTGTGTGATACCGTCTGCTGAAACGTGTATCTAATCCTATCCTGTGTGATACTGTCTGCTGAGCTGTGTATCTAATCCTATCCTGTGTGATACTGTCTGCTGAGCTGTGTATCTAATCCTATCCTGTGTGATACTGTCTGCTGAGCTGTATATCTAATCCTATCCTGTGTGATACTGACTGCTGAGCTGTGTATCTAATCCTATCCTGTGTGATACTGTCTGCTGAGCTGTGTATCTAATCCTATCCTGTGTGATACTGCCTGCTGAGCCGTGTATCTAATCCTATCCTGTCTGATACTGTCTACTGAGCTGTGTGTCTAATCCTCTCCTGTGTGATACTGTCTGCTGAGCCGTGTATCTAATCCTATCCTGTGTGATACTGTCTGCTGAGCTGTGTATCTAATCCTATCTTGTGTGATACCGTCTGCTTAAACGTGTATCTAATCCTATCCTGTGTGATACTGTCTGCTGAGCTGTGTATCTAATCCTATCCTGTGTGATACTGTCTGCTGAGCCGTGTATCTAATCCTCTCCTGTGTGATACTGTCTGCTGAGCCGTGTATCTAATCCTATCCTGTGTGATACTGTATGCTGAGCTGTGTATCTAATCCTATCTTGTGTGATACCGTCTGCTGAAACGTGTATCTAATCCTATCCTGTGTGATACTGTCTGCTGAGCTGTGTATCTAATCCTATCCTGTGTGATACTGTCTGCTGAGCCGTGTATCTAATCCTATCCTGTGTGGTACTGTCTGCTGAGCTGTGTAGCTAATCCTATCCTGTGTGATACTGTCTGCTGAGCCGTGTATCTAATCCTATCCTGTGTGATACTGTCTGCTGAGCCGTGTATCTAATCCTGTCCTGTGTGATACTGTCTGCTGAGCCGTGTATCTAATCCTATCCTGTGTGATACTGTCTGCTGAGCTGTGTATCTAATCCTATCCTGTGTGATACTGTCTGCTGAGCCGTGTATCTAATCCTATCCTGTGTGATACTGTCTGCTGAGCTGTGTATCTAATCCTATCCTGTGTGATACTGTCTGCTGAGCTGTGTATCTAATCCTATCCTGTGTGATACTGTCTGCTGAGCCGTGTATCTAATCCTATCCTGTGTAATACTGTCTGCTGAGCCGTGTATCTAATCCTATCCTGTGTGATACTGTCTGCTCAGCTGTGTATCTAATCCTATCCTGTGTGATTCTGTCTGCTGAGCCGCGTATCTAATCCTATCCTGTGTGATACTGTCTGCTGAGCCGTGTATCTAATCCTATCCTGTGTGATACTGTCTGCTGAGCCGTGTATCTAATCCTATCCTGTGTGATACTGTCTGCTGAGCCGTGTATCTAATCCTATCCTGTGTGATACTGTCTGCTGAGCCGTGAATCTAATCTTATCCTGTGTGATACTGACTGCTGAGCTGTGTATCTAATTCTATCCTGTGTGATACCGTCTGCAGAGCCGCTGATCTAATCTTATCCTGTGTGATACTGTCTGCTGAGCCGTGTATCTAATCCTATCCTGTGTGATACTTTCTGCTGAGCTGTGTATCTAATCCTATCTTGTGTGATACCGTCTGCTGAGCCGTGTATCTAATCCTATCCTTTGTGATACTGACTGCTTAGCCGTGTATTTAATCCTATCCTGTGTGATACTGTCTGCTGAGCTGTGTATCTAATCCTATCCTGTGTGATACTGACTGCTGAGCCGTGTATTTAATCCTATCCTGTGTGATACTGTCTGCTGAGTTGTGTATCTAATCATATCCTGTGTGATACTGTCTGCTGAGCCGTGTATCTAATCCTATCCTGTGTGATACTGACTGCTGAGCTGTGTATCTAATCGTATCCTGTGTGATACTGTCTGCTGAGCCGTGTATCTAATCCTATCCTGTGTGATACTGTCTGCTGAGCCGTGCATCTAATCCTATCCTGTGTGATACTGTCTGCTGAGCCGTGTATCTAATCATATCCTGTGTGATACTGCTGCTGAGCTGTGTATCTAATCCTATCCTGTGTGATACTGTCTGCTGAGCTGTGTATCTAATCCTATCCTGTGTGATACCATCTGCTGAGCTGTGTATCTAATCCTATCCTGTGTGATACTGTCTGCTGAGCTGTGTATCTAATCCTATCCTGTGTGATACTGTCTGCTGAGCTGTGTGTCTAATCCTATCCTGTGTGATACTGTCTGCTGAGCCGTGTATCTAATCCTATCCTGTGTGATACTGTCTGCTGAGCCGTGTATCTAATCATATCCTGTGTGATACTGCTGCTGAGCTGTGTATCTAATCCTATCCTGTGTGATACTGTCTGCTGAGCTGTGTATCTAATCCTATCCTGTGTGATACCATCTGCTGAGCCGTGTATCTAATCCTATCCTGTGTGATACTGTCTGCTGAGCTGTGTATCTAATCCTATCCTGTGTGATACTGTCTGCTGAGCCGTGTATCTAATCCTATCCTGTGTGATACTGTCTGCTGAGCCGTGTATCTAATCCTATACTGTGTGATACTGTCTGCTGAGCTGTGTGTCTAATCCTATCCTGTGTGATACTGTTTGCTGAGCTGTGTATCTAATCCTATCCTGTGTGGTATCGTCTGCGGAGCCGTGTTTCTAATCTTATCCTGTGTGATACTGTCTGCTGAGCTGTGTATCTAATCCTATCCTGTGTGATATCGTCTGCGGAGCCGTGTTTCTAATCTTATCCTGTGTGATACCGTCTGCTGAGCTGTATCTAATCCTATCCTGTGTGATATTGTCTGCTGAGCCGTGTTTCTAATCTTATCCTGTGTGACACTGTCTGCTGAGATGTGTATCTAATCCTATCCTGTGTGATACTGTCTGCTGAGCCGTGTTTCTAATCTTATCCTGTGTGATTTTGTCTGCTGAGCTTTGTATCTAATCCTAACCTGTGTGATTTTGTCTGCTGAGCTATGTATCTAATCCTGTCCTGTATGATACTGACTGTTGAGTTGGTGCTTAGGATATAGAATGGATTGACACATTAAGGTCTGACTGGCCATTAGGCCAGGTAAGGTAACACCCCAGGAATTTGGTGGCACTCTCCTGCTCCCCCGTTGTTCCTCTTCTGTTCTTCCTCTGTTCCTCCCTGCTCTTCTTCTGTTCCTCCTATGTTCTTCCTCTGTTCCTACCTGCTCCTCCTCTGTTCCTCCTCTGTCCCCCTCTGTTCCTCCTCTGTTCCTCCCCGCTCCTCCTCTGTTCCTCCTCTGTTCCTCCCTGCTCCTCCTCTGTTCCTCCTCTGCTCCTCCCTGCTCCTCCTCTGTTCCCCCCTCTGTTCTTCCTCTGTTCCTCCTCTGTTCCCCCTCTGTTCCTCCTCTGCTCCTTCCTGCTCCTCCTCTGTTCCTCCCTGCCCCTCCTCTGTTCCTCCTCTGTTCCCCATCTGTTCCTCCCTGCTCCTCTGTTCACTCTCTGTTCCCCTCTGCTCCACATCTGTTCTTCCTCTGTTCCCCCTCTGTTCCTCCCTGCTCCTCATCTGTTCCTCTCTGCTCCTCCTGTGTCCCCCCTCTGTTCCTCCTCTGTTCTTCCTCTGTTCCTCCCTGCTCCTCCTCTGTTCCCCCTCTCTTCCTCCTCTGTTCTCCCTCTGTTCCTCCTCTGCTCCTCCTCTGTTTCCCCTTTGTTCCGCCTCTGCTCCTCCCTTCTCCTCCTCTGTTCCTCCCCTGTTCCTTCTCTGTTCCCCCTCTGTTCCTCCTCTGTACCTCCTCTGTTCCCCCTCTGTTCCTCCCAGCTCCTCCTCTGTTCCTCCCAGCTCCTCCTCTGTTCCTCCCTGCTCCTCCTCTGTCGTCCTCTGTTCCCCTTTTGTTCCTCCTCTGTTCCTCCCTGCTCCTCCTCTATTCCCCCTCTGTTCCTCCTCTTTTCCTCCTCTGTTCCTCCTTTGTTACTCCCTGCTCCTCCTCTGTTCCTCTTCTGTTCCTCCTCTGTTCTTCCTCTGTTCCTCCTCTGTTCCCCCTCTGCTCCTCCTCTGTTCTAACTCTGTTCCCCCTCTGTTCCTCCTCTGTTCTTCCCTGCTCCTCCTCTGTTACCCCTCTGCTCCTCCTCTGTTCCTCTTCTGTTCCTCCTCTGTTCCTCCCTGCTCCTCCTCTGTTCTAACTCTGTTCCCCCTCTGTTCCCCCTCTGTTCCTCCTCTGTTCCTCCCTGCTCCTCCTCTGTTCCCCCTCTGTTCCTCCTCTGTTCCTCTTCTGTTCCTCCTCTGTTCCTCCTTTGTTACTCCCTGCTCCTCCTCTGTTCCTCTTCTGTTCCTCCTCTGTTCTTCCTCTGTTCCTCCTCTGTTCCCCCTCTGCTCCTCCTCTGTTCCTCTTCTGTTCCTCCTCTGTTCCTCCCTGCTCCTCCTCTGTTCTTCCTCTGTTCCCCCTCTGTTCCTCCTCTGTTTCTCCCTGCTCCTCCTCTGTTCCCCACTCTGCCCCCCCTCTGTTCCTCTTCTATTCCTCCTCTGTTTCTCCCTGTTCCTCCTGTTCCCCCTCTGTTCCTCCTCTGCAATCTTGCCTTGCACACGCGCAGTATGCTTTGCCCAACTGCGGGCAAAGCCGAAAAGCATTTGTGCGCATGCGCAGCCGCACTATGTCCCGCAACACACAAAATACATTCGGGACATAGTGCGGCTGCGCATGCGCACTAATGCTTTTCGGCTTTGCCCGCAGTTGGGCAAAGCATACTGCGTGTGTGCAAGGCAAGATTGCATTGTGCAGGCGTGAACTACGGAGGAAACAGACTCATATTCAAGATAATACTGCGGCCAGCGGGAAAGGAAGGGGTGAATGAAAGGAGAGAAAACACAGCCCATCGGACCGGACAGAGAGCCCGCCAAATTCAGGTGACAGAGTCCCTTTAAGGGCTTTATGGCTGAAGTGTTGGCCGGGAGACATCCAGGTCAGGTCGAAGCTATGCGCCATCCCTTGTGAAGGGGAACACTTGTTCAGACCAGTGTTGGACAAACCCCTGGAAAAGGCGGGGGACAATGAAAAGAAGTTTCCTAACCTGTCGGTCTCTTCCTATGGACTTTCCTTCAACAGGAGAAGATTAGGCTGTAGAAATTCCTCCAGGGTTAAAAGCAGATGGGACTACAGGAAAAGAAAACGTAGAGGGTACATGTTTGGCTACTCCCGAGATCACAGGAAACCACCCCAATGACTGCTGGCCTAGGTAGGGGGAAGGCTGTCTGCTTTATACCAGCCTGATCAAGAATAGTGAATAGCAGATGGATCCATAATGTGATCACATCAGGACTAAGGTTGGAGTTCCGTTCAATACCGCAGGACAAATTTAAGATAACTCTCACTCGTTCCTCAGCTGGGGAACAGCAGGCCCTGGAGTCAGAAGTCCTGGAGCTATGGCATAAGGCAGTCTTGGTGAAAGTTCCTGTGTCCGAAAGTAGCAGAGGGTTTTACTCCCCACTCTTTCTGACTAAAAAACCAGACGGTTCCTTTCGGACCATTATTAATCTAAAAGGTCTGAACAAGTTCCTGATAGTGCGCCCATTTAAGATGGAGCCTGTTAGGTCGGCAATAAAATTGCTTTTCAAATTATGATAGTGTTGGATCTTAAGAATGCATACTACCACATACCTATATATGCAGATCACCAGCAGTTCCTTAGAATGGCGGTGTCTCTGGGGGGTACAGTTAGACATTTCCAGTTTAAAGCCCTCCCGTTGGTCTCGCAATTGCCCCACGGGTCTTCACCAAGGTGGTCGCAGAGGTCATGGCACATCTCCATGAACAGGATGTCATGATGGTCCCCTATTTAGATGACTTTTTAATAGTAGGCAGTTCGGTCCTTCACTGCACTACTCAGTTGAAAGGTGTAAAGTCCACACTAGAAGGGTTGGTGTGGCTTTTGAAGGTGCAGGAACTCCTGGGTCTTGTGCTGGACTCCAAGACTCAGTAGTGTCGGATACCGGTGCCCAAACTAGAAGGCATTCGGCATCAAGTTTTGAATGCAGTGGACAATCCATCTATGTTCCTTAGGAGGGCGATGTCCTATTTAGGGACACTCGCTTCCGGTATTTCGGCTGTCTGGTGGGCCCAATTCCATACTAGGTTCTTAAGGTACCGTCACACTAAAACGACGCTGCAGCGATACGACAACGATGTCGATCGCTGCAGCGTCGTTGTTTGGTCGCTGGAGAGCTGTCACACAGACAGGTCTCCAGCGACCAACGATCCCGAAGTCCCCGGTAACCAGGGTAAACATCGGGTTACTAAGCGCAGGGCCGCGCTTAGTAACCCGATGTTTACTCTGGTTACCAGCGTAAACGTAAAAAAAACCACACACTACATACTTACATTCCTGTCGCGTCCCTCGGCGCTGTGCTTCTCTGCACTGACAGTGAGTGCCGGACAGCCGGAAAGCATAGCGGTGACGTCACCGCTGTACTTTACGGCTGGCCGGCGCTCACCAGTCAGTGCAGGAAGCTGAAGGCGAGGGACATGACCAGACACCGGGAATGTAAGTATGTAATGTTTTTTTTTTTACATTTACACTGGTAACCAGGGTAAATATCGGGTTACTAAGCGCGGCCCTGCGCTTAGTAACCCGATGTTTACCCTGTTTACCAGTGAAGACATCGCTGAATCGGCGTCACACACGCCGATTCAGCGATGTCAGCAGCAGATCCAGCGACGAAATAAAGTTTCAAACGATCTGCTACGACGTACGATTCTCAGCGGGGTCCCTGATCGCAGTAGCGTGTCAGACAAAGTGAGATCGTAAATATATCGCTGGAACGTCACGGATCGTGCCGTCCTAGCGACCAAAGTGCCACTGTGTGACAGTACCCTTACAGTGGGAAGTATTGCGTACCGACCACTGGCTCAGAGGGTGTCTAGAAGGAAAGGTCTCTCTGTCTCACTCTATCATACAGTGCTTTTGGTGGTTATATTTATCAAACTTGTCTAGAGGGGTTCCCTGGGTGAATCATATTTCCCAGATTGCTATTACAGATACCAGCCCCATGGGTTGGGGGGCTCACTTGGGGGAAGTGATGCCCCCAACCCATGGGAGGTGGACAAGGTGTGAGAGTGGTGGTTTATCTAACCTAAAAGAGTTGTTGGCAGTGGAGCTAGCAATATGACAGCTCTTTATGTCCCTACATGGTCAACATGTCAGAATACTTTCCGACAATCAGGTAATGGTGGCCTACAGTACAGACCAAATGTTTGGACACACCTTCTCATTTAAAGACTTTTCTGTATTTTCATGACTATGAAAATTGTACATTCACACTGAAGGCATCAAAACTATGAATTAACACATGTGGAATTATATACTTAACAAAAAAGTGTGAAACAACTGAAATTATGTCTTTTATTTTAGGTTCTTCAAAGTAGCCACGTTTTGCTTTGATGACTGCTTTTCACACTCTTGGCATTCTGGTGATGAGCTTCAAGAAGTAGTCACCGGGAATGGTTTTCACTTCACAGGTGTGCCCTGTCAGGTTTATTAAGTGGGATTTATTGCCTTATAAATGGTGTTGGGACCATCAGTTGTGTTGTACAGAAGTCTGGTGGATAGAGAGCGGATAGTCCTACTGAATAGACTGTTAGAATTTGTATTATGGCAAGAAAAAAGCAGCTAAGTAAAGAAAAACGAGTGGCCATCATTACTTTAAGAAATGAAGGTCAGTCAGTCTGAAAAATTGGGAAAACTTTGAAAGTGTCCCCAAGTGCAGAGGCAAAATCCATCAAGCGCTGCAAAGAAACTGGCTCACATGAGGACCACCCCAGGAAAGGAAGACCAAGAGTCACCTCTGCTTCTGAGGATAAGTTTATCCGAGTCATCAGCCTCAGAAATCACAGGTTAACAGCAGCTCAGATTAGAGACTAGGTCAATGCCACACAGAGTTCTAGCAGCAGACACATCTCTACAGCAACTGTTAAGAGGAGACTTTGTGCAGCAGGCCTTCATTGTAAAATAGCTGCTAGGAAACCACAGCTGCCATCTCCCCGCTGTACAAGAGATGAGGATAATTATGTCTTTCTTGTAAATTAAATCTGTGATGCTTCATTACCACCACCTTCCCGAGCCGCGCTGCCTCCGTGCTAGGGGAAGAAGAAAAATCTGGAGGATTTAGGGTATGTGCACACGTTGCGGATTTCCTGCGGATCCGCAGCGTTTTTTGCGGTGCAGAAATGCAGATCCGCGAGTGATTTACAGTACAATGTAAATCAATGGGAAAAAAAACCGCTGTGCTGATAGTGCATAAAATTCCGTGCAGAAACGCTGCGGATTAAAAGAAGGAGCATGTCACTTCTTTTTTGTGGATCTGCAGCGTTTTTGTACCCATTCCATTATAGAAATCCGCAGGGGTAAAAACGCAGTAAAAAAAAACCCACAAAAAATCTGCAGCAAATCCGCAAAAAAAACGCACAAGATCCGCACAAAAAAGAAACTGGCTTACATGACGACCGCCCCAGGAAAGGAAGACCAAGAGTCACCTCTGCTTCTGAGGATACGTTTATCCGAGTCACCAGCCTCAGAAATCGCAGGTTAACAGCAGCTCAGATTAGAGACCAGGTCAATGCCACACAGAGTTCTAGCAGCAGACACATCTCTACAACAACTGTTAAGAGGAGACTTTGTGCAGCAGGCCTTCATGGTAAAATAGCTGCTAGGAAACCACTGCTAAGGACAGGCAACAAGCAGAAGAGACTTTTTTTGGCTAAAGAACACAAGGAATGGACATTAGACCAGTGGAAATCTGTGCTTTGGTCTGATGAGTCCAAATTTGAGATCTTTGGTTCCAACCACCGTGACTTTGTGCGATGCAGAAAAGGTGAATGGATGGACTCTACATGCCTGGTTCCCACCGTGAAGTATGGAGGAGGAGGTGTGATGGTGTGTGGGTGCTTTGCTGGTGACACTGTTGGGGATCTATTCAAAATTGTAGGCATACTGGACCAGCATGGCTACCACAGCATCTTGCAGCGGCATGCTATTCCATCCGGTTTGCATTTAGTTGGACCATAGTCATGAAAATACAGAAAAATCTTTAAATGACAAGGTGTGTCCAAACTTTTGGTCTGTACTGTACATCAACCATCAGGGGGACCTTGTCCAGGTCTTTGATGGAAGTGGCGGATCGTATATTTCAGATTGCCAAAGCTTATCTGCTGTCGTTAACCTCCCTGCACATAAGAGGAAAAGAGAACATCAAGGCGGACTTGCTAAGCCGCAACCAACTCAGGCAGGGAGAATGGGTGTTATTCCAAACTCTCTTCATCTGGATTGTGTATATGTGGGGATGTTCGGACATAGACCTCTTTGCCACCAGTAAACACAGGAAGGTGCATCGGTTCTGCTCTCTAAACCCCAGAGAAGGTCCACAAGAGGTAGGTGCTCTGTTGATTCCATGGGACTTCAGTCTGGCATATGCCTTTCCCCTGATACTCCTAAATTCTATTGGTGTTGTGGAAGATCCGGGAGGACAGGGCACGTGTTATCTTAATCGCTTCCTTTTTGGCCCAAGAGGCCGTGGTTTTCCTGGCTGAGGAAGATGTTCGTCACCAACCCAGGGGGTTCTTCCAGAACTCCCAGATCTTCTCTCCCATGAACCAATCTTCCATCCACGAGTGTCCAGTTTACATCTGATGGAGTGGAATTTTAGAGGGCGCAATTGATAGGGAAAGGGTTTTCTCATAATCTAATAATCACTTTACTTCAGAGTTGGAAAGTATCCACAACAAAGATATACGCCAGAACCTGGAATAAGTTTCTATCAGCCTCAGGTGCAGAGATTGGGAGAAAAATTCAGATAGGGCAAGTTCTGGAATTCCTACAAAAGGGCCTAGAGATAGGACTATCCACGAACACCCTCAAAGTCCAGGTATTGGCTCTTGGGGGCCCTATATAATTGCGATCTGGCGGGCAATTATTGGGTGGCTAGGTTTATTAGAACATTGGCTAGATCTAGGCCCATCCTTAAAGAGAGGATAACGTCTTGGGATCTGATCCTAGTTCTAACAGCATGAGAGAGTCTCCCTTTAAGCCCATTGATTTAGCCCCAATAAAAAAGGTTTCCCTTAAGACGGCCCTTCTCGTTGCATTAACATCAACCTGTAGGGTTAGTGACATTCAGGCCCTGTCCAGACTTCCACCATATACCCAGTTGTAGGAGGATAGGGGGTCATTTTGAAGCCAGATTTCACAAACTGCAGGAAATAGTTCTTCCTTCCTTCTGTGCCCACCCTGGGAATCAGAAGGAAGAGAGGCTCCATTCACTAGATGTCAGGAGATGCCTACTAACAGTGCCTTGCGAAAGTATTCGGCTCCCTGGAACTTTTCAACTTTTTCCCACATATCATGCTTCAAACATAAAGATACCAAATGTAAATTTTTGGTGAAGAATCAACAACAAGTGGAACACAATTGTGAAGTTGAACAAAATGTATAGGTTATTTATTTTAAAATAACCTATACATTTTGTTCAACTTCACAATTGTGTTCCACTTGTTGTTGATTCTTCACCAAAAATTAACATTTGGCACCGTTATGTTTGAAGCATGATATGTGGGAGAAGGTTGAAAAGTTCCAGGGAGCCAAATACGTTCGCAAGGCACTGTAGATGTATTTCGGTAACTGACTCTTGGAAAATTCTTTATTTGTTTCCTTTCAGGGGACTAGAAAGGGGCTTAAGGTTTCAAAAAGCACTTTAGCTACATGAAGCAATTTCTTAGGCCTATACAGCAAGTGGCAAGGCAGTTCCAGAGGTCTGAAGGCTCACTCCACAGGAGCCGTGGCGACTTCCTGGGCAAAGAGATTGGACGTGTCAACTGAGCACATATGTAAGGCGGCTACATGGTCTTCTCCCTCCACGTTTTCTAAGCCTCATAGGCTTGATATGGGTGCCTCCTCCGATTTCACATTTGAGAGAAGGGTGCTTCTGGCTGTGGTCCCTCCCTAATTTTCTTACCTCTCTGTAATTCTCTCATGGTGCTGTCATGGGAGACCGAATAAATGCTTAGTTACTTACCAGTGACGGTGTTTTTCGGAGCCCATGAGAGCTCCCTTATATTCCCTCCCTTCACGTGTGGGTGAGCACTTCTTTTACTTCGGCATAATCACGTGTGACAAGTTATTTTGTGTATGGAATAATGTATATAATGCTACTAACCTTGGAGGTCCTTTCGTGCTCTGTAATCCAACTGATGTGGGAGAGAGGTGCCGCCCTTTTATGTCTGTAGGTTTCCTGTCCTTGAGGGGCGGATCCCCTCTCTCGTGGTGCTGTCATGGGCTCCAAAAATCACTGTTACCGGTATGTAACTAAGCATATTTTCAATAATTGTGCACTCATCTCCTGAGGTTCACCTATCCCCACCGTAGTTATAATCATGGTTACCTGGTTAGGGGCCACAGATGGACACAGACAGAAAAGAGCTCATGTGCAAGAACAATATATGGATCCTTTGCAGTCCAAGAGCTCCTAAAAATGCAAAATTGCACCGTCTTTAGTTGTAGAAATGGGCCCCTTATCTCTTGGGCCCAAGAGCTGCCGCACAGGTTGCACTGATGATATATCCACGTATTAGGGGCCCACTCATATGTTTTGCTCCCCTGATCTGAACCTCTAGCTATGCCTCTGGTTCCACTACATAGTTACAGAGTGTGTTCTGCTACATCACTGGGTTCTACTACATAGCTACAGAGAGTCTCCTGATCTATTCAACATAGTTCAGCATAGGATTTGGCTACATACTTTGCTCTGCTTCATTTCTAAATCTACTCTGCCTCACTATTCTCCCTACGCTGAACCTCTGGCTTCACAGTGGTCTACTTCTCAACTCCTCCATTTGCCGTCCAGTCTCAACATCCTTCCTAGTTCCAAGCAGACCATAGTACTCTGTAATGTTTTTCTGATATAAGATGACAGATACAGCATTCAACCCCAGTAGTTCCCTGCTGGGATAATGGGAAATATAAAATGACCATTTTTACATCCAATTCTTTATCCTTCAGTAGAGCCCATAAAGTATCCAGTGATTTTTTTATTGATACGTGGCGTCATATACAACAAAATAGTCCCAGTGGTTCCCTGCTGGGCTGGTGGTCAGTAGAATATGCAATGTCTAGTGAAATATCCACTCTTCAGTTCCTGGTTTCTTCTGGGCCTGGGGCAAGTTGGAATAGCAACGCAACCTAGTAGGATTTGTTCAGCATTTCCAAGTTGGCCGACCATTTTGTTACAAGTTTTGGGTATATTAGTGGGATGGCATAACCTCCTGCCCATTTTTTGTTGTTGTTGTCTTTTGGCTTGGTTTTTGGGAAAAATTAGTGGCCAATCTTGAGCATGAATTTCAATCTGGTGACTGGTAATTACTGAAGGTCAAAAACTTTAGACCAGTGTCCTATGGGTGTGGGGGAAGGTGAATGTCAGGTTTTCACCTCACTCTTACTGAGCTCCTGGAATGAGAGGCTGTGGATTATTGAGATAGCAGACAGGAAGGGAGACCATTTGCTAATTACCTTCTGCGCATGTGAAGGGGAATCGTGGATTTGATTACGAGATTACATGGAAATTGCACATTTCCCAGAGAGTCTGTCTTGTCGAATATTAGGGATTAACCTGAGAAAAAAAAGAAGAAAAGTAATAATTATCCACATGAATGCGGCAACTCTATCAGGCAGAGATATTGCTTTCATCGGTTACCGGCAGTGCAGAGCTTGGGGGACTGTCCACATAATCGACCTGAAAATACTGTTGTTTGTAGTGATATCAGCGAGTGAGGGGGGGCAGATCCAGGCACATCAAAGCCAATGCCAACATGCAGCATGGAGGATATGCAGTGGCGGAACTAGAGTTCGATGGGCCCCAGTGCAAGATTTGGACAGGGCCCTCCCTATCCTGGCATATACAATGGGTACGGAAAGTATTCAGACCCCTTAAAAAATTTTCAGTCTTTGTTTCATTGCAGCTATTTGGTAAATTCAAAAAAGTTCATTTTTTCTCATTAATGTACACTCTGTACCCCATCTTGACTAAAAAAAAAACAGAAATGTAGAAATTTTTGCAAATTTTCATAAGTATTAAGTATAAGTCATAAGTATTCAGACCCTTTGCTCAGACACTCATATTTAACCCTGCTGTTGTCTTCGGTCTGGGGAAACCGATTTTGAACTTTGGTATTTTGGGGTGTGTTCAAGATGCGGTTCTGAAACTTGTGGTTGATTGACTTAAATGAGGATGGGTCGGTCGGCCATGGGTTTCAGAGCCGAATCTTGAATATTTTAAAGAATATTGAAGTTCAAGGTCGGTCGTTTTTGACCGAAGACAACAGCAGGGTTAAGTCACATGCTGTCCATTTCCTTGTGATCCTTCTTGAGATGGTTCTACTCCTTCATTGGAGGCCATCTGTGTTTAGTTAAACTTATAGGACTTGATTTGGAAAGGCACACACCTGTCTATATAAAACCTCACACCTCACAGTGCATGTCAGACCAAATGAGAATCATGAGGTCAAAGAAACTGGCCAAGGACCTCAGAGACAGAATTGTGGCAAGGCACAGATCTGGCCAAGGTTACAACAGAATTTCTGCAATACTCAAGGTTCCTAAGATCACAGTGGCGTCTATAATCCTTAAATGGAAGAAGTTTGGGACCATCAGAAGTTTTCCTAGACCTGGCCGTCCAGCCAAAATGAGCAATTGTGAGAGAGGTAAAGAAGAACCCCAAGATCACTGTGGCTGAACTCCAGAGATGCAGTAGGGAGATGGGAGAAAGTTCCACAAAGTCAACTATCACTGCAGCACTCCACGAGTCAGGCCTTTATGGCAGAGTGGCCCAACGGAAGCCTCTCCTCAGTGCAAGACATATGGAAGCCCACATAGAGTTTGTTAAAAAAAACACATGAAGGACTCCCAGACTATGAGAAATAAGATTCTCTGGTCTGATGAGACGAAGATAGACCTTTTTGGTGATAATTCTAAGCGGTATGTGTCACTGCTCATCACATGGTGAAACATGGTGGTGGCAGGATCAGGCTATGGGGGTGTTTTTCAGATGCAGGGGCAGGATGACTGGTTGCTATTGAAGGAAACATGAATGCGGCAAGGACAGAGATATTCTGGATGAAAACCTCTTCCAGAGTGCTCTGGACCTCAGACTTGGCCAAAGGTTCTCCTTCCAACAAGACAATGACCATAAGCACACAGCTAAAATGACAAAGGAGTAGCTTAAGAACAACTCTGTGACCATTCTTGATTGGCCCAGCCAGAGCCCTGACCTAAACCCAATTGAGCATCTCTGGAGACACCTCAAAAAGGCTGTCCACCAACCAACGTTCACCATCCAACCTGACGGAACTGGAGAGCATCTGCAAGGAAGAATATCAGAGAATCCCCAAATCCAGGTGTGAAAAACTTCTTGCATCATTCCCAAGAAGACTCATGGCTGTACTAGCTTAAAAAGGTGCTTCTACTCATTACTGAGAAAAGGGTCTGAATACCTATGACCATGTGATATGTGAAAACGCTAGCATTCTGCAAGCTAATTACGCTTGCAAAACGCTAGTGTTTAGCGGGAAAACGCATGCCAATTACGCATGCGATATACCCACGGCAGGAGTTGCAGAATTGCTGCGGAAATTTCCGCGGCAATTCTGCAACGTGTGCACTTAGCCTTAGTGTGGCAGCCAAGGAAATATAGTGACACAGATGATGCTCAACGTGTAAGCAGCAAGTGGATATAAATATATCCCAAATAAATTTTTGTATATGATACCAATCTGCAGAAAAAAAATCATCAAATACCATTCCATCAGAGAGCACTCTGCATATGACCCCTAGAGCATGTGATCTAAGCAACCCAGATTGGGTAAAATAAAGTTAGTTTAACATATTGAATGGGGGAAAAAAGGAAGAATCTCAATGCTTCTGATGACTGACTTGAAGATTTAGGACCAAGGGCTAACAGATCAACCAGATCCTATCATGGTTAACCCCAGACACGCTCTTCTCCCGACGGGCTTCCTCAGTTTTGATTCATCAGGGGAGTGGGGCACGTGTCCTATATGGTAGTGACCACTGACTGCACCTGATCTTGCTCGCTTACAAATGTTCCTACGCTGTCTGAAAAATGCAGCGCACTTCCGGTCTCCGTACCGCATCCGCCAAGCTTCCTGCATTCCACAGACCGGAAGCTCGGTGCAAACCGCATACGTCACATCCGGCCTGTCACCAGTCCCCTACCGATCGGATGACATGCTGATGTAGGTGGGAATTAGCTCTATATGAATATTGGAGTGGGGATGTCACGATAATGCCATATTTGAGCATCTACCTAAAAGTTCCATGGCTTTCCAGATACACGCTGTGGGCCCTTCCGACCCCACTCTTCCCCTTCTTTTCTATGTCTGTGTGTAATCCTAAACCCCTCATTTCCCCCCTCCCTCACGAATTTTTATGGCTCCGTGCTGCGCAGACAAATCTTCCTACCCTACTCATTCCCCTTCCCACCTGGTACTGGTTAAAACTGGTATACAAAGCATGAGCTTCTATTGTTCTTTGAAGATTATATTGGCGCCGATCAGGGCTAGAGATATAAGAAATATATTATTCCAGATGTCCATCGAGGGATCTATAACTCCCTGAAATCGCTAGAATCTAAACCCAACAAGTGCAAAGAGGAGGTTTCTCCATAAGCGGGTCATGTAATTACACTTTGATTACATGTAAAAGAATCCCCCTGATGTGGGGCACATCCTGATTATTGTATCTTTTGTATACGAGATTCATACAGCAAGCTAGGCATAAAAATAGTCCCCATAACTCTAAGTAAAGGGGAGGTTTCAGCCTCTAAGTGAGGTCACCACAGGGGGAGTGCCTGGGTTTTAGGCTAGGAAATAAGTGAGTGAAGCAGCAGTCTTCACGTGTCTTTGGCTGGGGTCCTGCTGAAAGACAGGGGTGATGCATCTGGATATATGCTCGTCCCCCACAGCACACGGTCAGCCATCAGATGATATAACATAACAAAATGTAAGTGATTTTTCAGTGTTAATCCCATTTTATTTGTAATTGCATTGTACATACGATAATTGTCTTCTTTATAATATCTTTTTACACTTCTGTAAACACTGCCTACCTTTTTGCAGTAAAATATAAAATTACTAGCTTGTCTCTCCTTGCTCTATAACATATGGTTATGGATCACCCCCAGACACAGGGCCACAGGTTACTGTCTCAGTTCTGGGGTTGTCATGGTGGCATGACCCGGTCCGTGACCCTGCTAAGGGGTGTCCAATAAAGGGTGATGGTGCGTAGTGCGAGGAATAACGAGGACACAGGGTTCAGTTTCTTTACCTTTTACTGAAGGTTTCAGGATCCTCAATCCAGGGCACTGTCAACAGGGCTGTCTGAGACCGGTCGGTCCGAAGGCACATCCAGAGTTCCCTTTGCAGGTCGAAATCAGTGTCTACCCACTAGCGCCTGTGTGTTGTAGTGCTTCCCTGCTGAGCATTCAGGATAGTCCTCACAACTTCTGTTCTCGTTCTTTCTAGATCTTTCTCTTCTCCGTCCCCCAGGTATGTTATGGCTAAGACGCACCTTTATGACAGGTAGGCCTGGAGTTATTCTGGAACCCTAGTGTCGCCCCTCTCCCACGATTGCCTCCTATGTCCTTCTTAGGTGTTGTATGGTAGACAGCCAACCTGTAATTAACTGTCCTGCCGCTGTTTGAAGTAATGCGTGGAGACTGTTACTTCTTTGGTGGTCCGGCCACCAGCTATGCGCCTCAGTAAGATGTTGCCGTTCTCGGGGCACGACTCCTACTGACTCTCCTTTGTTCTGATCTCGTTTCTCACTGTTCCACAATATCCTTGGCTTCGTGTCTCTTTCTTAGGATACCGCCGCAAGGTAGTGCAGGCGCGGTTCCGTAACAATCTGTCCTTTCGCTAGGTACCTGCCAGATTTCCCAGTTCTGACAGGTCCTCCCTGGAGCTCTCCCAGGCTTCGTTCTGCCTAACTTCCTGTCCAACCCCTAGTTTTACCAATGTGAGGAGTGGCCCAATAAATAAGCCTTTTACTCCCCCTAGTGGCCGGAGTGTGAAGTGTAGTGTGTGCTTGGTGATACCTGGTCAGTAGAACTCCCTTAGTGCCATCAGACGTACCATCACTCCCCTTAGTGGCAGAGCGACGTTACTGCAACGACCAGATCTCTGGGGCGCTGCAGTTACGTCCTCTGAAGTGCATTACGCTACTAATCTGGGTTGGCTCCGGACCCATTAATAATTAGGAAATCAGAGCTGGTGGCAGCGGGATTTGTCCTGTGCGATTGGGAGGCTTTGTAGCACCAGGCGGTGTTGATAATTATTGTTCCCGCCTGAGTGGGAGTAGTTATATAGCCCTCGCTGCAGCTTGCCAAATAGCCAGTACATAGCAGGCAGCCTTTCTGGCGACTAATTACCCTTGGTGCTGTACCCTGATGTGACCTGAGGGTAAGGGGGTGCCAGAGAGCTGCAAGTCCAAACTGAAACTGGGAACTGGGATATAGATAAATCCCCTTCAGAAAAAAACAGGAGCAACCAAACAACCCCAGTTCATGACAAATTGGTGTGAGTGGTAGGGATGATAAAGGTATCCTCCCCGTGAAACGTGATATATTGGTGACAGAGCAGTGGGATAATAGAGCATTAGTGATCTGGTTTGAGAAATCATTCCTCTCACTAAAAACTTGCACAGGACTTGGTGCAAAAAAGTTTTGGAGAACGAGCTCAGTGTTTACTAGTCCTGAGACAATCGTGTGTACTTGCGATTACCTCCTCCCTTTCTCTTTGTTTTTCTATCCTATCTTTTATTTGGCAATGGCGGCTGCAAAAGGAGAAGCCTGGTACACCCAGCAGAAGAGGAACACTCTTGTTGGAGTATGCACGTACCACTGCCTGGACCCC
The DNA here is from genome assembly GCF_032444005.1 of Ranitomeya imitator. Classification (NCBI taxonomy): domain Eukaryota; kingdom Metazoa; phylum Chordata; class Amphibia; order Anura; family Dendrobatidae; genus Ranitomeya; species Ranitomeya imitator. The sequence goes on along the minus strand of NC_091282.1, from coordinate 638,625,602 downwards.
CATGGCAAAACCAAGGCTCAATTAGTCACGGAACTGGTGCAATTTGAAGCAGACCAAGCCCGGTCTCACAGCCCAGTGACCGCAGAAGCCAGCACAAGCGAAAATGGTGCTGCAGCAGAGGTCCAACCACTAAATGGTGGCCCTACTTCCAACCAGAGCGGATTGGCCCCCAACCTGCTGGCGGCCTTGGAACAACCCCCCGCCCCTGACGACCGTGATGGATGTCTGAGGCTGATCCAGCAATACCAGCAGGAGGCCCAAGCCGAGTGGGAGGCGGCTAAAACTGAGTGGCATGCGGTTCGGGAGCACCAGCTGGAGTTAGCCTGACGCCAGGGGCCGAGGTCGTCCTAGTCCAGTGGCGAGCCCAACAGCACTCAGACCCCTAAACCCTGGCCAGAGCACTTTACTGTGATGGAAAAGGACGGGGACTTGGACACTTTTTTGCGGGCATTTGAGAAGGCCTCCAGACATTAGCGGCTGCCTGGGAACCAATGGGCCCGATACCTGACACCAGGGCTAAAGGCAAAGCTCTGGAGGCATTTGTTGCTGTCCCTCCAGACTAAGATAAAGACTATGAGGCCATCAAGCAGGCCCTGATAACAAAGTACCAACTAACTCCTGAGGTTTACCGTAGAAAGTTCCGGAACCTCCAATGTGGCCCACATGACAGCTTCGGTGATGTGGTGCATGGACTTGGGACCCACTTTGACCAGTGGACCCAAGGACTGTCAGTGACCACCTTTGCACAGCTGCGGAACCTGATGATCAAAGACCAGTTCTTATATCTTTGCCTAGCTGAGGTGTGACAGTTTGTGATGGACAAAGAGCCCAAAGACGTGACTAAATAATTGCAGATTGCCGATGCACATGAGGCCAACTGTAAATCGGAAGTGCGGAAGCCAGTTACCGCCAGCTGGAGAGGGGGTAAGTGTGCAACCAACGACAGGGCCTGCCAGCCTACTCACCAGAGGCCCTGTCCCCCGTTGTCAACAGCACCAGGCCTACCACCGACCTTCGCTAGTGTTTTTTCTGCAAACGGACTGGTCATATCAGCGCCCACTGTCCAGAGAAGCAAAAGAACCCCCCAGCCAAGCGACATTTCGTCATGGACAGAGAGTCCAAATACGTGCCTAAGCAGCGCAGATTGCTGATGCCTGTGAGGCCAACCATAAATCGGAAGTGCGGAAGCCAGTTACCGCCAGTTACCCTAATCCAGCAGTTCTTTTGGTAGGTGGGATGGTTGGGAGGGTGTATGACAACGTGCAGCATGTCACCATGGGGGGCCATGTCGCTCAAGGACACCGGGGCTGAACGAACCCTCATCCGACCGAACTGGCGGCCCCTGAAGAGATTATTCTGGGGAAAACTCTGACTGTCACCGGGATTGGGGGCATCTGCTGTCCCCTGCCTATGGCCCGGGTGTATATAGATTGGGGTGCCGGGAGCGGGGTGAAGGAAGTGGGGCTGTCCGATAACTTGCCCACTGATGTTTTATTGGGGACTGATTTGGGGCGGATGGTTGCATATTATGTCCCTGACTCCTCTCCCCGATCGATTGCTGATGATAGCGATGGGAAATTGCATGTGTTACCTGACAATGCTTTACCGATTAATGACGGACATGATAATCATATTTCTGAAAATGCAGAGGGTAATACTGATGATGAAAATATGCATGTTTCACCTGCTAACCATTTATGTCCTAAGGATGATGTGTTCACAGGTGCAGGAGTACTCAGCCATGTCACTCCGCAGTGTGGGATGGCTGCAGAACACTTAACAGGAGCAAGCGATGGTGCTATTGGAAATAGGGAGATGCATGGGAACCGTGAGGAAGGTGATGCCGTGCAACTGACCAGTGCCACAGAAGAAGGTAACTGCCCCATAAGTAGCACTGCTCCTGTGATGTTGGGGGTGGATGGGGAGGTAGTACCCATAGCAGTGCTGGCTGATGGGTCTGTAGTAATTCCCGGAGTGAAAGCCTACGTAGCTGCTGTCACCCGCAGAGTGCTTGGAACGCAGATAACGTTCTGCCTTCTGGACCCTGAGCAGGTCCCAGAGGGTTACCGTGGGGAAGGGACCCTGACGTCGCTTCTGGCTGCCCCTAGCCAGGAGTTCCAAGCTGCTCTGCACTCAGATGCGAGCCTGGAGAATTTGAGACGCCTTGCCGAGACGCCCACCTTCATGACTGATAAGGAGAGGGTGTTTTGGGAATGAGGGAGGTTGTAGCGGGAGACAATACCCGGAAATTCCCAAAAGGAGTGGTTGAGGGAAAGACAGCTGGTCGTCCTGCACCAATTCAGGGGTGAGTTGTTGCGGATTGCTCATGAGATCCCACTCGCTGGACACTTGGGGGTCAGCAAAACTAAGGCCCGGCTGTCTCAACACTTCTATTGGTCCAAGATGAGGACAGTTGTGACAAACTACTGCCGCACCTGTATCACCTGTCAAAGAATGGGGCAGGTAGAGTTGCTCTTAAGGCTCCCCTGATCCCTTTGCCAGTGATAGAGGAGCCTTTCCAGAGGATCGTGGTGGACATTGTGGGCCTGCTGGCCTTCCCAAGCAGCTCTGGAAACCAAAACGTCCTCACTGTGGTAGACTACGCTACCCGGTACCCAGAGGCAGTGTCCTCAACTAGGGCAAATAAGGTGGCGAATGCACTGCTGGCCATCTTTTCACGGGTAGGATTTCCCAGGGAGATACTTACCGATCAAGGGACCCAATTCATGTCTTGCCTAATGGAGGCTCTCTGTAAGAGAATGCAGGTGAAGCATCTGGTATCGAGTGTGTATCACCCACAGACCAATGGCTTGTGTGAGCGCTTCATCGGTACCCTCAAACAGATGCTACACATGCTGGTTGAGACCCAAGGACGCGACTGGGAGCGGTACCTCCCACACCTGCTATTCACTTACCGAGAGGTTCCGCAGGCCTGTACGGCAGGCGAGTCCGGGGACCCCTTGGGTTGGTAAGGGAATCCTGGGAAGAGGAGCCAAACCCTTCTGAAGTGTCCATAGTGGAGTATGTCATGCGCTTCCGTGACAAAATGCAGACCTTATATTATAAGATCCCTGAGCACAACTACTATAGTGGTGCGCAAGTAGGGGCCCAATCCATGTCCAGTTACATAGAAACTTGGCACACACTGTGTGTGCCAAGTTTATATGTAAAATGCAGACCTTGACTCAGTTGGTGCATGACAACATAACGCAGGCTCAGGCTGATCAGAAGCATTGGTACAACGAGAACGCCCGGGAGCGGGCCTACCAGGTGGGTCAAAAGGTGTGGGTGCTGGTCCCCGTACCAAAGGATAAGCTTCAGGCAGCCTGGGAAGGCCCATACATTGTCCACCAACAGCTCAACCCAGTCACCTACATGGTCACGCTTGACCACGCTCGGGGTAGGCTGAAGGCCTTTCACGTCAATATGATGAAGGCTCATCACATGAAACCTATGTCCTACCGGTCTGCAGCCTGCCCAAAGACGGGGAGGAAGACCCCCTCCTGGACATGCTAGCCCAAGCCAAGGTCGGTGGAGGTAAGCGCCTTGTTAACCGAACCCCAGCGGTCGCAGTTGCGGACCACACTGAAACCCTTCTGGGCCGTGTTCTCCAATCGACCTGGAAGGACTGAGTTAGCGGTCCACGAAGTGGACATCGGGAATCATGCCCCACTACGGCAAACACCCTATCGGATCTCCGACAAGGTGCAGCAGGTTATGCGGCAGGAGATCGATGAGATGTTACAGCTGCCGGTGATTCAACGGTCAAAGAGCACGTGGGCCTCACCTGTAGTTCTGGTGCCAAAGAAGGATCAGGACACCCGGTTCTACATGGATTACAGGGGGCACAACACCATAACAGCCTCTGACATGCACCCAATGCCGCGCTTCGAGGAGCTGCTTGAGCCGTTAGCCGGCACAGAATATCTGACCATAATGGATCTGAGTCGAGGATACTGGCAGATTCCCCTGAGCCCCGAGGGGCAGGAGAAGTCCACCTTTATCACACCCTTCAGACGGTACGAGTCCACGGTCATGTCCTTTGGCATGAAGAATGCCCCTGCCACTTTCCAGCGGATGGTCAACCACCTGTTTCAGGGACTGGAGAAGTACGCGGTGGCGTACTTGGATGACATTGCCATCTTCAGTTCCTCCTGGGACGACCAGTCTGACCATCAAGCCGGGAAAGTGCCAGATGGGCATGAGAGAGGTCCACTACCTGGGCCACCAGGTAGGTGGGAAGTCCATAAGGCCAGAGCCTGGGAAGGTGGACGCGATCGCATCCTGGCCCACCCCCAGGACCAAGAAACAGGACACATCATTCCTGGGCACTGTAGGGTACTATAGTAGCTTTGTACAGAACTATAGTAGCCTGGCAAAGCCCTTGACGGACCTCACCAGGAAGAAGCTACCCCAAATTGAGACTGGACTGACGGCTGTGAGGGGGCTTCCAGGCTTTGAAAGCAGCCCCGTGCAACTCTCCCATGTTAAAAGCAGTCAACAGCAGTCGACCGTTCCTGTGCAGACCGACACCAGCGAATTTGGCCTCTGTGCTGTGCTTAACCACGTCAACTCGGGGAACCAAGAGCACCCCGTGTTGTACCTGAGCTGGAAGCTTCTGCCGAGGGAAGTGGCTTATTCCACCATTGAGGAGGAGTGCCTAGCCATAGTCTGCAACATTTGCAGCCCTACCTGTAAGGTTGCACCTTCACTGTGGTGACTGACCACAACCCTCTGTGCTGGCTACAAACCATGTGTGGAACCAACAGAAGGTTGCTACGCTTGAGCCTTGCCCTCCAGCAGTATGACTTTACAGTCAAACACTAAACCGGCAGGGAGCATGGTTTTAGGCTAGTAAATAAGTGAGTGAAGTAGTAGTCTTCACATGTCTTTGGGTAGGGTCTTGCTGAAAGACAGGGGTGATGCATCTGGATATATGCTCGTCCTTCCCCCACAGCACACAGTCAGCCATCAGATGATATGACATATCAAAATGTAAGTGATTTTTTAACGTTAATCCCATTTTATTTGTAATAGTTTTGTACATACGATAATTGTCTTCTTTATAAAATCTTTTATTCTTCTGTAAACACTGCCTACTTTTTTTGGAGTAAAATATAAAATTACTAGCTTGTCTCTTCTTGCGCTATAATGTACGGTCACATCCTCTGAAATCAATTACTCTACTAATCTGGGTTGGCTTCGGACCCATTAATAATTAGGAAATCGGAGATGGTGGCAGCGGGATTTGTCCTGTGCGATTGGGAGGCTTTGTAGCGACCGGCGGCATTGATAATTATTGTTCCCGCCTGAGTGGGAATAGTTATATCGCCCTCACTGCAGCATGCCCAATAGCCAATACATAGCAGGCAGCCTTTCTGGCGACTAATTACCCTAGGTGCAGTACCCTGACTGACCTGAGTGTAAGAGGGCGCCAGAGAGCTGCAAGTTGCAAACTGGAACTGGGAAGTGGGATATACAGTAGATAAATCCCCTTCAGAAAGAACCAGGGGCAACCAAACAACTCCGGTTCATGACCAATTGGTGTGAGTGGTGGGGATAATAAAGGTATCCTCCCCGTGAACCGTGACATGGGATATCCGACTTAACCCAATGACACAGCGTGGCAGGGATGTATCATCTAGATTTAGTGCACGAATCCCTGCATAAATAACATTTATCAAGTAAAATCTTGTAAATGGCCCTACTGTCCTAGCACATGTGTATCAGGAGTAAGTACATCAATTAGGTATAACTTTATATATATTCCAATACGAAAAGTTGCAAACATGATGACAGATAAAAAGAATTGTCTGTGGTGACAAAGGGCTGCATATACAGTATGTGTTTCAGCCTCATATGGAGACACGACAGATCATCTGAAAAGCAGAAAACGGAAAAAGAGAAAAGAGGGAGGTGAGAGTGAGCTGAATCATCCCTTTTAAACACTGCACTATTACATGGTTAAAAAAAAGCCAGCGCTGTCTACGGTTAGTACTAGGGTTGAGCGAAACGGGTCGGCCAGATTCAGAAGTCGCCGACTTTTGGCAAAGTCGGGTTTCATGAAACCCGACCCCTGTGTGGGGTCGGCCATGAGGTCGGCGATCTTCTGATCTGGAATCGGAATTCCGATACCGAGTTCCGATGTTTAAGATATCGGGAATCGGTATCGGAATTCATATTTAAGTGTAAAATAAAGAATAAAAATAAAAAAATATTGATATACTCACCCTCGGACGCGCCCTGGTTCTCACCGGCAGCCTTCCTTCCTAAGAATGAGCGCCTGAAGGGCCTTCGATGACGTCGCGGCTTGTGATTGGTCGCGTGAGCGGTCACATGGGCAGTCACGCGACCAATCACAAGCCGTAACATCATCTAAGATCCTTCAGGCGCTAATTCTTAGGAAGGAAGCGTCCGAGGGCGCGTCCGAGGGTGAGTATATTCCTAATAGGTATATATTCACCCTCGGACGCGCCCTGGTTCTAACCCGCAGCCTTCCTTCCTAAGAATCAGCGCCTGAAGGACCTTAGATGACGTCACGGCTTGTGATTGGTCGCATGACGCCCATGTGACCGCTCACGCGACCAATCACAAGCCGCGACGTCATCGAAGGTCCTTCAGGCGCTCATTCTTAGGAAGGAAGGCTGCCGGTAAGTGCATTACATGGCTACCTAACGCGGAGGTTGGCACCCTAATAACCTACGCATTAGCTCCCCCACTCAATGGCTGCTGACCCTTGCAATAACGCTCCCTGTTAAACTCTGCCTTAAAGGAAAGAGGAGAATGAAAGATGCTCATTAAGTCCTTTATTAGCCATGGTTTGGTGATGGAAAATCCATGTGGTCTCTCTCTGTAAAATTAGTTTATCTTCAACTGTTTGGTGGATAGATCCTATGTATCCCCATAAATTTAAGTACATTTGTGTTTCCTTGATGTACCAAGTTAATATGATTGGCTACAGGTGTGTCATTTTTATTAAATGCGTCTCTCCAATGTTCACCCACTCTCTTTCTCAGTTCTCTTCTGGTTTTTCCAACGTATTCCAATCCACATTCACACATGGCCTTGTACACTACTCCCTTTGTGCAGCAATTAATGACGTGGTGGATGGAATACGATTTACCAGTGACATTGCTGTTGAATTCTTTTCCTTGGGAAATAGCTCTAAAATTCTTACAGCTGCCACACCTGTAGCATCCCTTGGTTTGTGCTCCTAGCCAAGGTGGATTTGTATGCGAGATAAAATGGCTCTGGACTAATCTATCCATCAGGGATCGGATACAGTGCCTTGCGAAAGTATTCGGCTCCCTGGAACTTTTCAACCTTTCCCCACATATCATGCTTCAAACATAAAGATACTAAATGTAAATTTTTGGTGAAGAATCAACAAAAAGTGGAACACAATTGTGAATTTGAACGAAATTTATTGGTTATTTTACATTTTTGTGGAAAATCAAAAACTGAAAAATGAGGCGTGCAATATTATTTGGCCCCTTTACTTTCAGTGCAGCAAACTCACTCCAGAAGTTCACTGTAGATCTCTGAAGGATCCAATGTTGTCCTAAATGCCTAATGATGATAAATATAATCCACCTGTGTGTAATCAAGACTCCGTATAAAAGCACCTGCTCTGTGATAGTCTCAGGGTTCTGTTTGAAGCACAGAGAGCATCATGAAGACCAAGGAACACAATAGGCAGATCCGTGATACTGTTGTGGAGAACTTTAAAGCCGGATTTGGATACAAAATTATTTCCAAAACTTTAAACATCCCAAGGAGCACTGTGCAAGTGATCATATTGAAATGGAAGGAGTATTATACCACTGCAAATCTACCAAGACCCGGCCGTCCCTCTAAACTTTCATCTCAAACAAGGAGAAAACTGATCAGAGATGCATCCAAGAGGCCCATGATCTGCAGAGATCTACAGCTGAGGTGGGACAGTCTGTCCATACGACAACAATAAGTCGTACACTGCACAAATCTGGCCTTTATGGAAGAGTGGCAATAAGAAATCCATTTGTCAATGATATCCATAAAAAGTGTTGTTTAAAGATTGCAACAAGCCACCTGGGAGACACACCAAACATGGAAACGTGGAAGAAGGCGCTCTGGTCAGATGAAACCAAAATCGAACTTTTTGGCAACAATGCCAAACGATATGTTTGGCGTAAAGGCAACACAGCTCATCACCCTGAACACACCATCCCCACTGTCAAACATGGTGGTGGCAGTATCATGGTTTGGGTCTGCTTTTCTTCAGCAAGGACAGGACAGATGGTTAAAATTGATGGGAAGATGGATGGAGCCAAATACAGGACCATTCTTGAAAAAACCTATTGGAGTCTGCAAAAGACCTGAGACTGGGACGGAGATTTGTCTTCCAAGAAGACAATGATTCAAAACATAAAGCAAAATCTACAATGGAATGGTTCACAAATAAACGTATCCAGGTGTTAGAACGGCCAAGTCAAAGTCCAGACCTCAATCCAATCGAGAATCTGTGGAAAGAGCTGAAATCTGCTGTTCACAAACGATCTCCATCAAGCCTCATTGAGCTCAAGCTGTTTGCCAAGGAAGGATGGGCAAGAATTTCAGTCTCTCGATGTACAAAACTGATAGAGACATACCCCAAGCGACTTGTAGCTGTAATCACAGCAAAAGGTGGCACCACAAAGTAATAAGTTAACGGGGCCGAATATTATTGCACGCCCCACTTTTCAGTTTTTGAATTTCCACAAAAATTTTAAATAACCAATACATTTTGTTCAACTTCACAATTGTGTTCCACCTGTTGTTGATTGTTCACCAAAAATTTACATTTGGTATCTTTATATTTGAAGCATGATATGTGGGAAAAGGTTGAAAGGTTCCAGGGGGCCGAATACTTTTGCAAGGCACTGTATATCATCCTGGTATGTGTCCTCTATTCTGCCACTGTTCTTTAATGCATAGAACAGTGATATGGTCCCCTTCCTATACACTTAGAACCTAGGGTCTGATATATACACTGCTCAAAAAAATAAAGGGAACACTAAAATACCACATCCTAGATATCACTGAATGAAATATTTCAGTTGTAAATCTTTATTCATCACATAGTGGAATGTGTTGAAAACAATAAAACATAAAAATTATCAATGTAAATAAAAATTAATATCCTATGGAGGTCTGGATTTGGAATGATACTCAAAATCAAAGTGGAAAATAAAATTACAGGCTGGTCCAACTTCAGTGGAAATGCATCAAGACAAGGAAATTATGTTCTGTTGTGTGTGTGTGTGTGTGTGTGGCCTCCACGTGCCTGTATAACCTCCCTACAACTCCAGGGCATGCTCCTGATGAGGCGGCAGATGGATTCCTGAGGGATCTCCTCCCAGACCTGGACTAAATCATCTGCCAACTCCTGGACAGTCTGTGGTGCAACGTGACGTTGGTGGATGGTGCGAGACATGATGTCCCAGATGTGTTCAATCAGATTCAGGTCTGGGGAACAGGCGGGCCAGTCCATAGCTTCAATGCTTTCATCTTGCAGGAACTGCTGACACACTCCAGCCACATGAGGTCTGGCATTGTCCTGCATTAGGAGGAACCCAGGGCCAACCACACCAGCATATGGTCTCACAAGGGGTCTGAGGCTCTCATCTCGGTACCGAATGGCAGTCAGGCTACCTCTGGCGAGCACATAGAGGGCTGTGTGGCCCTCCAAAGAAATGTCACCCCACACCATTAGTGACCCACTGCCAAACTGGTCATGCTGAAGGATGTTGCAGACAGCAGATCGCTATCCACAGCGTCTCCAGACTCTGTCACGTCTGTCACATGTGCTCAGTGTGAACCTGCTTTCATCTGTGAAGAGCACAGGGCGCCAGTGGCGAATTTGCCAATCCTGGTGTTCTCTGGCAAATGCCAAGTGTCCTGCACAGTGTTGGGCTGTGAGCACAACCCCCATCTGTGGACGTCAGGCACTCAAACCATCCTCATGGAGACGGTTTCTAACTGCAGACAAATGCACATTTTTGGCCTGCTGGAGGTTATTTTGCAGGGCTCTGGCAGTACTCCTCCTGTTGCTCCTTGCACAAAGGCTGAGGTAGTGGTCCTGCTGTTGGGTTGTTGCCCTCCTCCGGCCCCCTCCACATCTCCTGGTGTACTGGCCTGTCTCCTGGTAGCGCCTCCAGCCTCTGAACACTATGCTGACAGACACAGCAAACCTTCTTGCCACAGCTCGAATTAATGTGCCATCCTGGATGAGCTGCACTACCTGAGCCACTTGTGTGAGTTATAGAGTCCGTCTCATGCTACTAAGTCACCCGCCTGGGCTGTGGGGTACTCGGTACCGGGTCTGGTCGCACTTAAAGGGGATGTCACAGTGGCTGCGACCCGGTCTGTGGCCCTGGGCACTCAATTAAAAGGGAAGGTCTTTTAAAGGGTTTAGTATTAAAGTTTGTGTTCGTGACGCCACCTGTGGTTCTCGGTCAGAGGGGACTGACATTGCTTAAAGGGGTCCTCTGGGGTGATATTGTTGCAGCAAGATGGTGACACTTCCCACATGTGAAGCGGGGTCCCCAGGGCTTCTAAGGTGTATGGGCAAGGATGGTGTATGCCGGCAAATAAGTGGAGGACACAAAGTTGTAAAGACTTTACCTGGTTTACTGTCAGTAGCAATCCACAGTCCAGGGTGTCAGGAACAGGTGATGGTAGGGCCCGGCCGGCCTGGAGGAAATAGTGAATCCCTCTCCCAGGTGAGGTCTGTAAGCCTTCCTACTCACGCTAGTGTGCAAGGTCCCTGCTGCCTGTAGCTGCTGACAAAGTCCTCTCTCTCCTATCTTGGGACAGTTGCCTGTTTGGTGGGCAACTTGAGCCATTTTATAGGGTCTCTATCATAACCTGGGTTCTTCAGGTGCTGCTTCACCTTCAGGTGTGGTGTGGGCAAATCAAATACAGTTCTGTGCCCTCCGGTTCTGCCATGTGTCTTGGAGTATGCCACAGCCTCGGGTGTTGTGAGTTTTGTTTTTGGGCTCCCTCTGGTGGTTACTGATGGTACTGGGTGATTTGTGTTCTGCTGTCTCTGGTGTCTACCTGTTCTATTAGGATTTGGGAGTTTCCTATTTAACCGGGCTTTCTTGTCATTTCCCCGCCGGCTATCAAGGTTATCAGAGTGTTTTGTTACCTCAGCTTCTGGCTTCTGTAATCTTCAGGACAAGCTAAGTTTTTGATTTTCTTGTTCCACGTTTTGCTTTATTTTTGTCTTTTCCAGCTTGCATGTAATTGTTTCTTTGCTGCTGGTTGCTCTAGAGGGCTGTAATTGCTCCTCATGTTCCATGAGTTGGAACATGAGTTCAAGTAATTACAGGATGGTTTTTTGAAGGGTTTTTTGCTGACCGCGCAGTTTACTTTTGTATCCTCTGCTATCTAGTTTTAGCGGGCCTCATTTTGCTGAATCTGTTTTCATACTGTGTATGTGCCTTCCTCTCATTTCACCGTCTTTATATGTGGGGGTCTGCTATTTCTGTGGGGCATTTCTCTGGAGGCAAGAGAGGTCTGTGTTTCTTCTAATAGGGGAAGTTAGATCTTCAGCTGGTGCGAGACGTCTAGGATCAACGTAGGCACGTTCCCCGGCTATTGTTATTTGTGTGTTCAGGTTTAGGGTCGCGGTCAGCTCAGGTTCCATCACCCTAGAGCTCGTTGGTGCTTGTCCTTTTGTGATTCCCTGCCATTGGAATCATGACAGTATAGCCGGCCAAAAATGTTTGGGCTGAAGTAGGAGGATAAGTAGTCTGAGGAAGTTTTTTTTTTTTTTTTTTTTTTTTTTTCCTCTCCTCTGAGGTTGCTGCCTAGCCTTGATTGCAGCCTGGCTGATTTTTTTTTCCTCCTCTTAATCCTTGAATGGCTCTGACCTTAGCTGTTTATCATGGACGTCCAGAGTTTAGCTTCCAGCTTGAATAATCTTGCTGCTAAGGTTCAAAATATACAAGATTTTGTTGTACATGCTCCTATGTCTGAACCTAGAATTCCTATTCCAGAGTTCTTTGCTGGAGATAGATCTAGTTTTCTGAATTTTAGTAACAATTGCAAGCTGTTCCTTTCTTTGAAATCTCGCTCTTCTGGAGACCCTGTTCAGCAGGTTAAGATTATTATATCTTTCCTGCGGGGTGACCCTCAAAATTGGGCATTTGCATTGGCACCAGGGGATCCTGCGTTGCTTATTGTGGATGCGTTTTTTCTGGCATTGGGTTTGCTCTATGAGGAACCTAACCTGGAGATTCAGGCTGAAAAAGCTTTATTAGCTCTCTCTCAGGGGCAAGATGAAGCAGAAATATATTGTCAAAAATTTCGGAAATGGTCAGTGCTTACTCAGTGGAATGAGTGCGCCCTGGCTGCAAAGTTCAGAGATGGCCTTTCTGAGGCCATTAAAGATGTTATGGTGGGGTTCCCTGCGCCTACGGGTCTGAATGAGTCTATGACTATGGCTATTCAGATTGATCGGCGTTTACGGGAGCGCAAACCTGTGCACCAATTGGCGGTGTCTTCTGAACAGGCACTTGAGACAATGCTATGTGATAGAGTTCAGTCTAGAAGTGAACGGCAAAACTATAGGCGGAAAAATGGGTTGTGCTTTTATTGTGGTGATTCAGCTCATGTTATATCAGCATGCTCTAAACGCACAAAAAAGGTTGATAAGTCTGTTGCCATTAGTACGTTACAGTCTAAGTTCATTCTGTCTGTGACTCTGATTTGCTCATTATCATCCATTTCCGTCGATGCCTATGTAGATTCAGGCGCTGCCCTGAGTCTTATGGATTGGTCATTTGCCAAGCGATGTGGGTTTAGTCTTGAGCCTCTGGAAGTCCCTATTCCTTTGAAGGGAATTGACTCTACACCTTTGGCTATGAATAAACCTCAGTACTGGACACAAGTGACCATGCGTATGACTCCCGTTCATCAGGAGGTGATTCGCTTCCTGGTATTGTATAATTTACATGATGTTCTAGTACTTGGTCTGCCATGGTTACAAACTCATAATCCAGTCCTTGACTGGAAAACAATGTCTGTGTTAAGCTGGGGATGTCAGGGGGTTCATGATGATGCACCTCCGATTTCTATCGCTTCATCTACTCCTTCTGAGGTTCCTGTATTTTTGTCTGATTATCGGGATGTTTTTGAGGAGCCTAAGCTCAGTTCGCTTCCTCCTCACAGAGATTGCGATTGTGCTATAGATTTAGTTCCTGGTAGTAAATTTCCTAAAGGTCGTTTGTTCAATCTGTCAGTGCCAGAGCATACTGCTATGCGGGATTATGTTAAGGAGTCCTTGGAAAAGGGACATATCCGTCCATCTTCGTCCCCTTTTGGAACAAGTTTTTTTTTTCGTTCCCAAAAAAGATGGGTCCTTGAGGCCTTGTATAGATTATCGTCTTTTGAATAAGATTACCGTAAAATATCAGTATCCTTTGCCTTTGTTGACTGATTTGTTTTCTCGCATTAAGGGGGCTAAATGGTTCACTAAGATTGATCTTCGGGGTGCGTATAATCTTATACGAATAAAGCAAGGTGATGAGTGGAAAACCGCATTTAATACGCCTGAGGGCCATTTTGAGTATTTGGTAATGCCTTTTGGACTTTCTAATGCTCCTTCAGTCTTCCAGTCCTTTATGCACGATATTTTCCGTGAATATCTGGATAAATTTATGATTGTGTATTTGGATGATATTTTGTTTTTTTCTGATGACTGGGAGTCCCATGTTCAGCAGGTCAGGAAGGTGTTTCAGGTCCTGCGGGCTAATTCCTTGTTTGTAAAGGGCTCAAAGTGTCTCTTTGGAGTCCAGAAGATTTCTTTCTTGGGGTATATTTTTTCCCCTTCTACTATTGAGATGGATCCCGTCAAGGTTCGGGCTATTTGTGACTGGACGCAGCCTGCATCTCTTAAGAGTCTGCAGAAGTTCTTGGGCTTTGATAATTTCTACCGTCGTTTTATAACTAATTTTTCTAGTGTTGTTAAGCCTTTGACGGATTTGACTAAGAAGGGTGCTGATGTTGCTGATTGGTCTCCTGCAGCTGTGGAGGCCTTTCAGGAACTTAAACGCCGGTTTTCTTCTGCTCCTGTGTTGCGTCAGCCTGATGTTTCGCTTCCTTTCCAAGTTGAGGTTGATGCTTCCGAGATTGGAGCGGGGGCGGTTTTGTCACAGAGAAGCTCCGATTGCTCGGTGATGAAGCCATGTGCGTTCTTTTCTAGAAAATTTTCGCCCGCTGAGCGGAATTATGATGTGGGTAATCGGGAACTTTTGGCCATGAAGTGGGCATTTGAGGAGTGGCGTCATTGGCTGGAGGGTGCTAGACATCGTGTGGTGGTCTTGACTGATCACAAAAATCTGATTTACCTTGAGTCTGCCAGGCGTCTGAATCCTAGACAGGCTCGTTGGTCACTGTTTTTCTCTCGTTTCAATTTTGTGGTTTCATACCTGCCAGGTTCAAAGAATGTGAAGGCGGATGCTCTTTCTAGGAGTTTTGTGCCTGACTCCCCTGGAAATTCTGAGCCCACTGGTATCCTTAGGGATGGGGTGATTTTGTCGGCCGTCTTCCCAGACTTGCGACGTGCTTTGCAGGAGTTTCAGGCGGGTAAACCTGATCGTTGTCCGCCTGAGAGACTGTTTGTTCCGGATAGTTGGACCAGTAGAGTCATCTCCGAGGTCCATTCTTCTGCGTTGGCAGGTCATCCTGGAATATTTGGTACTAGAGACTTGGTGGCCAGGTCTTTTTGGTGGCCTTCCTTGTCGAGGGATGTGCGTTCTTTTGTGCAGTCTTGTGAGGTTTGTGCTCGGGCTAAGCCTTGCTGTTCACGAGCCAGTGGATTGTTGTCACCTTTGCCTATCCCGAAGAGGCCTTGGACGCACATTTCCATGGACTTTATTTCGGATCTCCCTGTCTCTCAAAAAATGTCCGTCATCTGGGTTGTGTGTGACCGCTTTTCTAAAATGGTTCATCTTGTACCCTTGCCTAAGTTGCCTTCCTCCTCTGAGTTGGTCCCTCTGTTTTTCCAGAACGTGGTTCGTTTGCATGGGATTCCGGAGAACATCGTTTCTGACAGGGGATCCCAGTTTGTGTCTAGATTTTGGCGGACGTTCTGTGCTAAGATGGGCATTGATTTGTCCTTTTCGTCTGCATTCCACCCTCAGATGAATGGCCAGACGGAGCGAACTAATCAGACCTTGGAAACTTATTTGAGGTGTTTTGTTTCTGCTGATCAGGATGACTGGGTTACCTTTTTGCCGCTGGCCGAGTTTGCCCTTAATAATCGGGCTAGTTCTGCTACCTTGGTTTCTCCTTTCTTTTGTAATTCGGGGTTTCATCCTCGTTTTTCCTCTGGTCAGGTGGAGCCTTCTGATTGTCCTGGAGTGGACATGGTGGTGGATGGGTTGCATCGGATTTGGAGTCATGTGGTGGACAATTTGAAGTTGTCCCAGGAGAAGGCTCAGCAGTTTGCTAATCGCCGTCGCCGCGTGGGTCCTCGACTTCGTGTTGGGGACTTGGTGTGGTTGTCTTCTCGTTTTGTTCCTATGAAGGTCTCTTCTCCTAAGTTCAAGCCCCGGTTCATCGGTCCTTATAGGATCTTGGAAATTCTTAACCCTGTGTCGTTTCGTTTGGATCTCCCGCCATCGTTTGCTATTCATGTGTTCCATCGGTCGTTGTTGCGGAGGTATGAGGTACCTGTTGTTCCTTCGCTTGAGCCTCCTGCTCCGGTGCTGGTGGAGGGAGAATTGGAGTATGTTGTGGAGAAGATCTTGGATTCTCGTGTTTCCAGACGGAAACTCCAATATTTGGTCAAGTGGAAGGGTTATGGTCAGGAGGATAATTCTTGGGTGGTTGCCTCTGATGTTCATGCTGATGATTTGGTCCGCGCTTTTCATAGGGCTCATCCTGGTCGCCCTGGTGGTTCTCGTGAAGGTTCGGTGACCCCTCCTCAAGGGGGGGGGGGTACTGTTGTGAGTTTTGTTTTTGGGCTCCCTCTGGTGGTTACTGATGGTACTGGGTGATTTGTGTTCTGCTGTCTCTGGTGTCTACCTGTTCTATTAGGATTTGGGAGTTTCCTATTTAACCGGGCTTTCTTGTCATTTCCCCGCCGGCTATCAAGGTTATCAGAGTGTTTTGTTACCTCAGCTTCTGGCTTCTGTAATCTTCAGGACAAGCTAAGTTTTTGATTTTCTTGTTCCACGTTTTGCTTTATTTTTGTCTTTTCCAGCTTGCATGTAATTGTTTCTTTGCTGCTGGTTGCTCTAGAGGGCTGTAATTGCTCCTCATGTTCCATGAGTTGGAACATGAGTTCAAGTAATTACAGGATGGTTTTTTGAAGGGTTTTTTGCTGACCGCGCAGTTTACTTTTGTATCCTCTGCTATCTAGTTTTAGCGGGCCTCATTTTGCTGAATCTGTTTTCATACTGTGTATGTGCCTTCCTCTCATTTCACCGTCATTATATGTGGGGGTCTGCTATTTCTGTGGGGTATTTCTCTGGAGGCAAGAGAGGTCTGTGTTTCTTCTAATAGGGGAAGTTAGATCTTCAGCTGGTGCGAGACGTCTAGGATCAACGTAGGCACGTTCCCCGGCTATTGTTATTTGTGTGTTCAGGTTTAGGGTCGCGGTCAGCTCAGGTTCCATCACCCTAGAGCTCGTTGGTGCTTGTCCTTTTGTGATTCCCTGCCATTGGAATCATGACACTCGGGCTCCCGGTGCCTGGTTCCTGCGCTTCGGCTCTGAGGGTGCCTGGTCACAGTTCCCCTCTGAGCCCCTTTCCTTCTCCACTGTGCTCCTTTCCTCAGTAGCTCCACCACTTTCAACCCCTCGGGTTCACTTCCTTTCCCGGGAGCTGCAGCTCAGTCCTGGCTGCGCGGCTCCGCTGTCTGCTCTCACTGTTCCAGACTTCCTTCTCTCTCCTCTCCCTCCAACAGACTGACCTGTTCGGTCTCCCTGGACCAACTGTCTAACTCCTCCTCCAGACCAGAACACTTAAAGCTGGGGAAGCTCCTCTGAATCCGGGTTCAGAGCTCCCCTGTTGTGAATTCTGTTGTCGGGCTCCCGCCTGTGGTCGTGAGTGGTACTTCGGCGGGTTCTGTCCATGGACTCCCTCTGGTGGCTGTGAGTGAAGCTGCTGCTTCTGAGGTTCCTTACACAGGTGACGTGGTTTATCCTTTGGTTGGCTGCTCTATTTAACTCCACTCAGATCGTTACTCCATGCCAGCTGTCAATGTTCCTGCATTGGTTCAGTTCGCTCTTGGATCTTTCTGGTGACCTGTCTTCTCCAGCAGAAGCTAAGTTCCTGATAGTTATTATTTGTTCATTGTTTCCTTGTCCAGCTGGTTATCATGATTTTGTCTTGCTAGCTGGAAGCTCTGGGATGCAGAGTGGCATCTGCGCACCGTTAGTCGGTGCGGAGGTCTTTTTGCACACTCTGCGTGGTCTTTTGTAGTTTTTTGTGCTGACCGCATAGATACCTTTCCTATCCTCTGTCTGTTTAGTAAGTCTGGCCTCCCTTTGCTGAAACCTGTTTCATTTCTGCGTTTGTGACTTTCATCTTTACTCACAGTCAATATATGTGGGGGGTTGCCTTTTCCTTTGGGGAATTTCTCTGAGGCAAGGTAGGCTTATTTTTCTATCTCTAGGGCTAGCTAGCTCTTAGGCTGTGAAGAGGCATCTAGGGAGAGTCAGGAACGCTCCACGGCTATTTTTAGTTGTGTGATAGGATTAGGGCCTGCGGTCAGCAGAGCTCCCACATCCCAGAGCTTGTCCTGTGTGAGTTTAACTATCAGGTCGTACCGGGTGCTCCTAACCACCAGGTCATAACAGTACAGCTGGCCCAAAGTATTAATGCATCTCAATAGAGGGATAAGAGAAGTTCTGAGACCATTTTTTTTTCTTTGCACTGTGTTTTGTCTTTCTTTTCCCCTAAACCTTTGGGTGGTTCAGGACACAGGTGTAGATATGGACATTCAAGGTCTGTCCTCTTGTGTGGATCATCTCACTGCAAGGGTACAAAACATTCAAGATTTTGTGGTTCAGAATCCTATGTTAGAGCCTAGAATTCCTATTCCTGATTTATTTTCTGGGGATAGATCTAAGTTCTTGAATTTCAAAAATAATTGTAAACTGTTTCTAGCTTTGAAACCCCGCTCCTCTAGTGACCCCGTTCAACAAGTAAAAATCATTATTTCTTTATTGCGTGGTGACCCTCAAGACTGGGCATTTTCACTTGCGCCAGGAGATCCTGCATTGCGTGATGTTGATGCGTTTTTCTGGCGCTTGGATTGCTTTATGATGAACCAAATTCAGTGGATCAGGCAGAGAAAATCTTGCTGGCTTTGTGTCAGGGTCAGGATGAAGCGGAGGTGTACTGTCAGAAGTTTAGAAAGTGGTCTGTGCTTACTCAGTGGAATGAGTGTGCCCTGGCGGCAATTTTCAGAAAGGGTCTTTCTGAAGCCCTTAAGGATGTCATGGTGGGATTTCCCACGCCTGCTGGTCTGAATGAGTCTATGTCCTTGGCCATTCAGATCGATCGGCGCTTGTGTGAGCGCAAAGCTGTGCACCATCTGGCAGTATTCTCTGAGCATAGGCCTGAGCCTATGCAGTGTGATAGGACTTTGACCAGAGCTGAACGGCAAGAACACAGACGTCGGAATGGGCTGTGTTTTTACTGTGGTGATTCCACTCATGCTATCTCCGATTGTCCTAAGCGCACTAAGTGGTTCGCTAGGTCTGCCACCATTGGTACGGTACAGTCTAAATTTCTTTTGTCCGTTACTCTGATTTGCTCTCTGTCGTCCTATTCTGTTATGGCATTTGTGGATTCAGGCGCTGCCCTGAATTTGATGGACTTGGAGTTTGCCAGGCGCTGTGGTTTTTTCTTGGAGCCCTTGCAGTATCCTATTCCATTGAGAGGAATTGATGCTACGCCTTTGGCCAAGAATAAACCTCAGTATTGGACTCAATTGACCATGTGCATGGCTCCTGCACATCAGGAGGATATTCGCTTTTTGGTGTTGCATAACCTGCATGATGTGGTCGTTTTGGGGTTGCCATGGCTACAGGTCCATAATCCAGTGTTGGATTGGAAATCTATGTCCGGCTGGGGTTGTCAGGGGGTACATGGTGATGTTCCATTGTTGTCAATTTCACCTTCCAATCCATCTGAAGTCCCTGAGTTTTTATCAGATTACTGGGATGAATTTGAAGAGCCCAAATCCGGTGCCCTACCTCCTCATAGGGATTGCGATTGTGCTATTAATTTGATTCCTGGTAGTAAGTTTCCTAAGGGCCGTCTGTTTAATTTATCTGTGCCAGAGCACACCGCTATGCGGAGTTATATAAAGGAATCCTTGGAGAAGGGTCATATTCGCCCGTCGTTGTCACCATTGGGAGCAGGGTTCTTTTTTGTGGCCAAGAAGGATGGCTCTTTGAGACTTTGTATTGATTACCGCCTTCTTAATAAGATCACAGTCAAATTTCAGTATCCTTTGCCGCTGCTGTCTGATTTGTTTGCTCGGATTAAGGGGGCTAGTTGGTTCACCAAGATAGATCTTCGAGGGGCGTATAATCTTGTGCGAATTAAACAGGGCGATGAATGGAAAACAGCATTTAATACGCCCGAGGGCCATTTTGAGTACCTGGTTATGTCATTCGGGATTTCTAATGCTCCATCTGTGTTTCAGTCCTTTATGCATGACATCTTCCGAGAGTACCTGGATAGATTCATGATTGTATATTTGGATGACATTTTGGTCTTTTCGGATGATTGGGAGTCTCATGTGAAGCAGGTCAGAATGGTGTTCCAGGTCCTTCGTGCGAATTCCTTGTTTGTGAAGGGGTCAAAGTGTCTCTTTGGAGTTCAGAAGGTTTCATTTTTGGGTTTCATTTTTTCCCCTTCTACTATCGAGATGGACCCTGTTAAAGTTCAGGCCATTTATGATTGGACTCAGCCGACATCTGTGAAGAGCCTGCAGAAGTTCCTGGGCTTTGCTAATTTTTACCGTCGCTTCATCGCTAATTTTTCTAGTATTGCTAAACCGTTGACTGATTTGACCAAGAAGGGTGCTGATGTGGTCAATTGGTCCTCTGTGGCTGTAGAGGCTTTTCAGGAGTTGAAGCGTCGTTTTTCCTCTGCCCCTGTGTTGTGCCAGCCAGATGTTTCGCTCCCGTTTCAGGTCGAGGTTGATGCTTCTGAGATTGGAGCAGGGGCTGTTTTGTCGCAAAGAAGTTCTGATGGCTCGGTGATGAAACCATGTGCCTTCTTTTCTAGAAAATTCTCGCCTGCTGAGCGCAATTATGATGTTGGCAATCGAGAGTTGTTGGCCATGAAGTGGGCATTCGAGGAGTGGCGACATTGGCTTGAAGGAGCTAAACATCGCGTGGTGGTCTTGACGGATCACAAGAATTTGACTTATCTCGAGTCTGCCAAACGGTTGAATCCTAGACAGGCTCGATGGTCGCTCTTTTTCTCCCGTTTTGATTTTGTGGTTTCATACCTTCCGGGATCTAAGAATGTGAAGGCTGATGCCCTGTCAAGGAGTTTTGTGCCTGACTCTCCGGGTGTTCCGGAGCTGGCGGGTATTCTTAAAGAGGGGGTAATTTTGTCTGCCATCTCCCCTGATTTGCGGCGCGTGCTGCAGAAGTTTCAGGCTGATAGACCTGACCGTTGTCCTACGGAGAAACTGTTTGTCCCTGATAGATGGACTAGTAGAGTTATCTCTGAGGTTCATTGTTCGGTGTGGCTGGTCATCCTGGAATCTTTGGTACCAGAGATTTGGTCGCTAGATCCTTTTGGTGGCCTTGTTTGTCACGGGATGTGCGTTCTTTTGTGCAGTCCTGTGGGACTTGTGCTCGGGCTAAGCCCTGCTGTTCTCGTGCCAGTGGGTTGCTTTTGCCCTTGCCGGTCCCGAAGAGGCCCTGGACGCATATTTCCATGGATTTTATTTCTGATCTCCCTGTTTCTCAAAGGATGTCGGTCATTTGGGTGGTTTGTGATCGCTTCTCTAAGATGGTCCATTTGGTACCCTTGTCTAAATTGCCTTCCTCCTCTGATTTGGTGCCATTGTTTTTCCAGCATGTGGTTCGTTTGCATGGCATTCCAGAGAACATCGTCTCGGACAGAGGTTCCCAATTTGTTTCGAGGTTTTGGCGGTCCTTTTGTGCTAAGATGGGCATTGATTTGTCTTTTTCTTCGGCTTTCCATCCTCAGACTAAGGGCCAAACCGAACGAACTAATCAGACTTTGGAAACATATCTGAGATGCTTTGTTTCTGCTGATCAGGATGATTGGGTGTCCTTCTTGCCTTTGGCTGAGTTCGCCCTTAATAATCGGGCCAGCTCGGCTACTTTAGTTTCTCCTTTTTTCTGTAATTCTGGTTTCCATCCTCGTTTCTCTTCAGGGCAGGTTGAGCCTTCGGACTGTCCTGGTGTGGATACGGTGGTGGACAGGTTGCAGCAGATTTGGACTCATGTGGTGGACAATTTGACATTGTCCCAGGAAAAGGCTCAACGTTTCGCTAACCGCCGGCGCTGTGTTGGTCCCCGACTTCGTGTTGGGGATTTGGTTTGGTTGTCATCTCGTCATGTTCCTATAAAGGTTTCCTCTCCTAAGTTTAAGCCTCGTTTCATTGGGCCATATAAGATTTCTAAAGTTCTTAATCCTGTGTCATTTCGTTTGGACCTTCCAGCTTCTTTTGCCATCCATAATGTGTTCCATAGGTCGTTGTTGCGGAGATACGTGGCGCCTATGGTTCCCTCCGTTGATCCTCCTGCCCCGGTGTTGGTCGAGGGGGAGTTGGAGTATGTGGTGGAGAAGATTTTGGATTCTCGTGTTTCGAGACGGAAACTCCAGTAAATGGTCAAGTGGAAGGGTTATGGTCAGGAAGATAATTCCTGGGTTTTTGCCTCTGATGTTCATGCTGCCGATCTAGTTCGTGCCTTTCATTTGGCTCATCCTGATCGGCCTGGGGGCTCTGGTGAGGGTTCGGTGACACCTCCTCAAGGGGGGGGGTTACTGTTGTGAATTCTGTTGTCGGGCTCCCTCCTGTGGTCGTGAGTGGTACTTTGGCGGGTTCTGTCCATGGACTCCCTCTGGTGGCTGTGAGTGAAGCTGCTGCTTCTGAGGTTCCTTACACAGGTGACGTGGTTTATCCTTTGGTTGGCTGCTCTATTTAACTCCACTCAGATCGTTACTCCATGCCAGCTGTCAATGTTCCTGCATTGGTTCAGTTCGCTCTTGGATCTTTCTGGTGACCTGTCTTCTCCAGCAGAAGCTGAGTTCCTGATAGTTATTATTTGTTCATTGTTTCCTTGTCCAGCTGGTTATCATGATTTTGTCTTGCTAGCTGGAAGCTCTGGGATGCAGAGTGGCATCTGCGCACCGTTAGACGGTGCGGAGGTCTTTTTGCACACTCTGCGTGGTCTTTTGTAGTTTTTTGTGCTGACCGCATAGATACCTTTCCTATCCTCTGTCTGTTTAGTAAGTCTGGCCTCCCTTTGCTGAAACCTGTTTCATTTCTGCGTTTGTGACTTTCATCTTTACTCACAGTCAATATATGTGGGGGGCTGCCTTTTCCTTTGGGGAATTTCTCTGAGGCAAGGTAGGCTTATTTTTCTATCTCTAGGGCTAGCTAGCTCTTAGGCTGTGAAGAGGCGTCTAGGGAGAGTCAGGAACGCTCCACGGCTATTTTTAGTTGTGTGATAGGATTAGGGCCTGCGGTCAGCAGAGCTCCCACATCCCAGAGCTTGTCCTGTGTGAGTTTAACTATCAGGTCGTACCGGGTGCTCCTAACCACCAGGTCATAACACTCCCCCTTCTGGCCTGGATTCGGAATGTGTTGAATGTGGGTGTGTTACCTGGTAAAGAGAATCCTCCTTGCCTCCAAGCATGATATCTGTTATGATCAGTTGGCCTTGGAGCAGCATGAAATGACCTTCGCTGGAGCAGTGGTAACTTTACTGACCGCAACCCCTGATCCTATCACTGCAACTAGAAGTAGCTGTGGGGTGTGCCTAACCAGATCTAGACACCTCGACACAGCCTAAGGACTAAATATCCCTAAAGATGTAAATAGGAAAACTCTCTTGCCTCAGAGTAGACCCCCAAAGGATAGGTAGCCCCCCACAAATAATGACTGTGAGTAGGAGAGGAAAAGACACACGCAGACAGAAAACAGGGATAAGCAAAGGAGGCCACTTCTACCTAGATAGGAAAGGATAGTACAGGATACTATGCGGTCAGCATAAAACACTACAAAATATCCATAGCAGAAAAATACAAAAACTCCACCACCTAACTAAAGATGTGGAGAGTATATCTGCGACTCCAGCGAGTCCAACTAGACTGAGAAAAACATCAGGCACAGTCTAGCAGGAACAAAATAGAAACAAGATAAGCACAGAAAATAAACACACAGCAGTGTGGGGCCAGGCAGAGGACCAACACTTCCAAAGGAACATTGACTACTGGCAAGGACTAATGAGTCCTGCACAGCTAAATACCCCAGTCTGAATTGCAATTAGCAGAAACACCTGTCCAAGACTGCTGCTCAGGAATAACTGCATTGCCATCAACAACCACCGGAGGGAGACCAAGAGCAGAATTCACAACAGTACCCCCCCCCTTGAGGAGGGGTCACCAAACCCTCACCAGAGCCCCCAGGCCGGTCAGGACGAGCAAGATGAAAGGCACGAACCAAATCAGCGGCATGGACATCAGAGGCCGAAACCCAAGAATTATCCTCCTGCCATAACCCTTCCATTTGACAAGGTACTGAAGCTTCTGCCTCGAAAAACGAGAATCCAAAATCTTCTCAACCACATATTCCAACTCCCCATCGACCAACTCAGGGGCCGGAGGATCAACAGAGGGAACAACGGGCTCCACATATTTCCGCAACAAAGATCTATGGAAGACATTATGGATAGCAAAAGAGGCCGGAAGCGCCAGACGAAAAGACACCGGATTAATAATCTCAGAAATCCTATAAGGACCAATAAACCGAGGCTTAAACTTAGGAGAAGAAACCTTCATAGGAACATGACGGGAAGATAACCAAACCAGATCCCCAACCCGAAGCCGGGAACCAACACAGCGACGTCGGTTCGTTGAGCCTCCTCCTGAGACAACGCCAAATTGTCCACCACCTGAGCCCAAATCTGCTGCAACCACAGAATCCACACCAGGAAAGTCAGAAGACTCAACCTGCCCAGAAGAAAAATGAGGATGAAAACCAAAATTAAAAAAAAAAAGGCGAAACCAAAGTAGCCGAACTAGCCCGATTATTAAGGGCAAACTCGGCCAATGGCAAAAAAAGCCACCCAATCATCCTGATCAGCAGACACAAATCATCTCAAATAAGTCTCCAAAGTCTGATTAGTATGCTCGGTCTGGCCATTTGTCTGAGGATGAAATGCAGAAGAAAAAGACAAATCAATGCCCAGCCTAGCACAAAAGGCCCGCCAAAACCTAGAAACAAACTGGGAACCTCTGTCGGACACAATATTCTCCGGAATACCATGCAAACGGACCACATGCTGAAAAAACAATGGAACCAAATCAGAAGAAGAAGGCAATTTAGGCAAGGGCACCAAATGAACCATCTTAGAGAATCGGTCACAAACAACCCAGATAACCGACATCCTCTGGGAAACAGGAAGATCGGAAATAAAATGCATAGAAATATGCGTCCAGGGCCTCTCAGGGACCGGCAATGGCAAAATCAACCCACTAGCACGGCAGCAACAAGGCTTGGCCCGCGCACAAGTCCCACAGGACTGCACAAAAGACCGCACATCATGCGATAAAGAAGGCCACCACAATGACCTACCAACCAAGTCTCTGGTACCAAAAATGCCAGGATGACCAGCCAACACAGAACAGTGAACCTCAGAAATCACTCTACTAGTCCATCTGTCAGGAACAAACAGCTTCCCCACAGGACAACGATCAGGTTTGTCAGCCTAAAATTTCTGAAGAACCCGTCGTAAATCAGGAGAAACGGCAGACAGGACCACCCCTTCCTTCAAAATACCGACTGGTTCCAAGACCTCAGGAGAATCAGGCAAAAAACTCCTAGAGAGGGCATCAGCCTTAATATTCTTAGAACCCTTAAGGTACGAGACCACGAAATCAAAATGACAAAAAAACAAGGACCATCGAGCCTGTCTAGGATTCAACCATTTGGCAGACTCGAGGTAAATCAGATTCTTATGATCGGTCAAGACCACAATGCGGTGCTTAGCTCCCTCAAGCCAATGTCGCCACTCCTCAAACGCCCACTTCATAGCCAACAACTCCCGATTGCCGACATCATAATTGCGTTCAGCAGGCGAAAACTTACGGGAAAAGAAGGCACATGGTTTCATTAAGGAACCAACAGGATCCCTCTGAGACAAAACAGCCCCTGCCCCAATCTCAGAAGCGTCAACCTCAACCTGAAATGGAAGAGAAACATCCGGTTGATGCAACACAGGAGCAGAAGTAAAACGATGCTTAAGTTCCTGAAAAGCAGAGACAGCCGCAGGGGACCAATTCGCCACATCAGGGCCCTTCTTCATCAAATCAGTCAAGGGTTTAACCACGCTGGAAAAATTAGCAATGAAACGGCGATAAAAATTAGCAAAACCCAAAAATTTCTGAAGGCTCTTCACGGATGTGGGCTGAATCCAATCATGAATGGCCTGAACCTTAACCGGATCCATCTCTATAGACAAGGGAGAAAAAATAAAGCCCATAAAGGAAACCTTCTGCACCCCAAAAAGACACTTAGACCCTTTCACAAACAAGGCATTGTCACGAAGGATCTGAAATAGCATCCTGACCTGCTGCACATGAGACTCCCAATCATCGGAAAAAATCAAAATATCGTCCAAATATACAATCAGGAATTTATCAAGATAATCCCAGAAGATATCATGCATGAAGGACTGAAAAACAGATGGAGCATTAGAGAGTCCGAATGGCATCACAAGGTATTCGAAATGGCCCTCAGGCGTGTTAAACGCAGTTTTCCATTCATCACCCTGCTTAATACGAACAAGATTATAAGCCCCCCGAAGGTCAATCTTAGTAAACCAACTAGCTCCCTTAATCCTAGCAAACAAATCGGAAAGCAAAGGTAAAGGATATTGAAACTTGACCGTGATCTTATTCAAGAGGCGATAATCAATACAGGGTCTTAAGGAACCATCTTTTTTAGCAACAAAAAAGAACCACACTCCCAACGGTGAAGAAGATGGTCGAATATGCCCTTTCTCCAATGACTCCTTAATATAGCTCCGCATGGCGGTATGTTCAGGTACAGACAGGTTGAAAAGGCAGCCCTTAGGAAACTTACAGCCTGGAATCAAGTCAATAGCACAATCGCAGTCCCTGTGTGGTGGAAGGAAACTGGACTTGGGCTCATCGAATACATCCTGAAAATCAGACAAAAACTCCGGAATTTCAGAAGAGGGAGAAGGGGCGATAGACATCAGAGGAACATCATTATGAACCCCCTTACAACCCCAACTAGTCACAGACATGGACTTCCAATCCAAAACAGGATTATGTACCTGCAACCATGGAAAACCCAGCACGATAGCATCATGCAAATTATGCAACACCAGAAATCGACAATCTTCCTGATGGGCTGGCGCCATGCGCATGGTCACCTGTGTCCAAAACTGGGGCTTATTTTTAGCCAAGGGTGTAACATCAATGCCCCTTAAAGGAATAGGGGTTCTGCAAAGGCTGCAAGGGAAAACCACAACGCCTGGCAAAGTCAAAGTCCATTAAGTTCAAGGCAGCGCCTGAATCCACAAACGCCATGACAGAAAACGATGACAATGAACAGATCAAGGACACAGATAACAGAAATTTAGGTTGTACAGTACTGATGGTAAATGAACTGGCGATCCTCTTTGTCCGCTTAGGGCAGACAGAAATGACATGGGAAGCGTCGCCACAATAATAACACAACCTATTGAGACGTCTGAAACCTTGTCGTACTGTTTTAGACAGAATCCTATCACACTGCATAGGCTCAGGAATTTTCTCTGAGGATAACGCCATAGCGCGCACAGTTCTGCGCTCCCGCAAGCGCTGATCAATCTGAATGGCCAGAGACATAGAATCACTCAGATTGGAGGGTGTGGGAAACCCCACCATAACATCTTTAACGGATTCAGAAAGACCCTTTCTGAAAATTGCCACCAAAGCATCATTATTCCATTTAGTCAATACAGACCATTTTCTGAATTTCTGACAATACAATTCTGCCGCCTCTTGACCCTGAGACAGGGCCAACAAGGTCTTCTCAGCTTGATCCACTGAATTAGGTTCATCATACAGTAATCCTAACGCCTGAAAGAAGGAGTCTACATTAAGCAAAGCAGGATCCCCAGATTCCAGGGAAAATGCCCAATCCTGTGGATCACTGTTGTGAATTCTGTTGTCGAACTCCCTCCTGTGGTCGTGAATGGTACTTCGGCGAGTTCTGTCTATGGGCTCCCTCTGGTGGCTGTGAGTGAAGCTGCTGCTTCTGAGGTTCCTTACACAGGTGACGTGGTTTATCCTTTGGTTGACTGCTCTATTTAATTCCTCTCAGATCGTTACTCCATGCCAGCTGTCAATGTTTTTGCATTTGTTCAGTTCGCTCCTGGATCTCTCTGGTGACCTGCCTTCTCCTGCAGAAGCTAAGTTCCTGATAGTCATTATTTGTTCATTGTTTTCTTGTCCAGCTGGTTTTCATGATTTTGTCTTGCTAGCTGGAAGCTCTGGGATGCAGAGTGGCCCCTCCGCACCGTGAGTCGGTGCGGAGGTCTTTTTTGCACACTCTGTGTGGTCTTTTGTAGGTTTTTGTGCTGATCGCAAAGTTACCTTTCCTATCCTCGGTCTATTTAGTAAGTCTGGCCTCCCTTTGCTGAAACCTGTTTCATTTCTGCGTTTGTGACTTTCATCTTTACTCACAGTCAATATATGTGGGGGGCTTCCTTTACCTTTGGGGAATTTCTCTGAGGCAAGGTAGGCTTTATTTTCTATCTCTTGGGCTAGATAGTTCTTAGGCTGTGACGAGGCGCCTAGGTCTGGTCAGGAGCGCTCCACGGCTATTTCTAGTGTGTGTGATAGGATTAGGGCTTGCGGTCAGCAGAGCTCCCACATCCCAGAGTTCATCCTGTATGAGGTTTAACTATCAGGTCATTCCGGGTGCTCCTAACCACCAGGTCATAACAGATCACCACGCAGCAGGGAAATGATGATTTTAACTTGTTGAATGGAATCACCGGAGGATCGAGGTTTCAATGCAAAAAATCAGTTTACAGTTGTTTTTAAAACTCAAAAATTTGGACCTGTCACCAAAAAAACAAATCAGGAGTAGGTATCTTCGGTTCTAAAGCAGGAGTCTGAACAATGTAATCAGAAATACCCTGTATTCTAGCAGCAAGCTGGTCTACACGAGAAGCTAATTTCTGAACACTCATGCTAGCACAAGGCTCTTCAGCCACCCAGAGATAAAGAGGGAGGATAAGACAAAACAGACTGAAGAAAAAAAAATGGCTCAAGATCTTTCCTCCCTTCTTCTGAGATGCAATTAACTCATTGTTGGCCAGTAGTACTGTTATGATCAGGTGGCCTTGGAGCAGCATGAAATGACCTTCGCTGGAGCAGTGGTAACTTTACTGACCGCAACCCCTGAACCTATCACCGCATCTAGAAGTAGCCATGGGGTGTGCCTAACCAGACCTAGAGACCTCGACACAGCCTAAGGACTAAATATCCCTAAAGATGGAAATAGGAAAACTCTCTTGCCTCAGAGAAGACCCCCAAAGGATAGGTAGCCCCCCACAAATAATGACTGTGAGTAGGAGAGGAAAAGACACACGCAGACAGAAAACAGGGATAAGCAAAGGAGGCCACTTCTACCTAGATAGGAAAGGATAGTACAGGATACTATGCGGTCAGCTTAAAACACTACAAAATATCCACAGCAGAAAAATACAAAAACTCCACCACCTAACTAAAGATGTAGAGAGTATATCTGCGACTCCAGCGAGTCCAACTAGACTGAGAAAAACATCAGGCACAGTCTAGCAGGAACAAAGTAGAAACAAGATAAGCACAGAAAATAAACACACAGCAGTGTGTCTAAAAAATGAAGAACACACTTATCTTAGCTGAATTGGCAGCAAGCAGGAGGGGCCAGGCAGAGGACCAACACTTCCAAAGGAACATTGACTACTGGCAAGGACTAATGAGTCCTGCTCAGCTAAATACCCCAGTCCGAATTGCAATTAGCAGAAACACCTGTCCAAGACTGCTGCTCAGGAATAACTGCATTACTATCAACAACCACCGGAGGGAGCCCAAGAGCAGAATTCACAACAGATATCGCCCTCCCCGAAAGGAAGGCAACATCACTGTAACAACCGGTTACCTGGGGTATTACACTACCACTAGTGTGAAAGCACAACCAACATTCAAAAGTGACTAAAACATCAGCCAGAAAGCATTGGTACTGAGATGTGGTCTGTGGTCCCCACCTGCAGAACCACTCCTTTATTGAGTGTGTCTTGATAATTGCCAATAATTTCCATCTGTTGTCTATTCCATTTGCACTACTGCATGTGAAATTGATTGTCAAACAGTGTTGCTTCCTAAGTGGACAGTTTGATTTCACAGAAGTTTAACCCCTTAGCGACCGCCGATATGCCTTTTCACGGCGGCCGCTAAGGGTACTTAAACCACAGCGCCGTTAATTAACAAAAAGTGAATAGCGCCCCCCAGAGTCGGATTTTCTGCGGGGTCTCGGCTGCCGGGGGTAGCCGAGACCCCAGAGAATATGATTTGGTTTTTTTTTACCCACCCCGCATTTGCGATCGCCGGTAATTAACCGTTTACCGGCGATCGCAAAAAAAACCAAAACGCGATCTCTTTTTAATTTCTCTGTCCTCCGATGTAATCGCACATCGGAGGACAGAGAAAAGGGGTCCCAGGTAGCCCCCCAATACTTACCTATCTCCCCCGATGCTCCTCGTGTCTCCCGGTGGGCGCCGCCATCTTCAAAATGGTGGGCGCATGAGCAGTGCGCCCGCCGGCCGGCCCCGCGAGAATCTTTGGGGTCTCGGCTGCCGGGGGTAGCCGAGACCCCAAAGAGCATGATCGGGGTCGGTTTTACCGACCCCTGTTTTGCGATCGCCGGTAATTAACTGTTTACCGGCGACCGCAAAAAAAAAAAAAAAAGTAAAGTGTAATTCTCTGTCCTCTGATGTGATCGCACATCAGAGGACAGAGAAATAGGGGGATTCGGGGACCCTAGCATACTCACCTGTGTCCCTGGATCCTCTTGCTGCTCCTCCTGGCCGCCGGCAGAAGAAAATGGCGGGCGCATGCGCAGTGCGCCCACCATCTGTCTCCATCTGCCGGCCGGCAGGAGAACAGCAGTTGGGGCTAAAATTAGGGTTAGGGGTAGGGTTAGAGTTAGGGGTAGGGTTAGGGGTAGGGTTAGGGCTAGGGTTAGGGGTAGGGTTAGGGTTAGGGTTAGGGGTAGGGTTAGGGGTAGGGTTAGGGGTAGGGTTAGGGTTAGGGGTAGGGTTAGGGTTAGGGGTAGGGTTAGGGGTAGGGCTAGGGTTAGGGGTAGGGTTAGAGGTAGGGTTAGGGCTAGGGTTAGGGCTAGGGTTGGGGCTAAATTTAGGGTTAGGGTTGGGGCTAAATTTAGGGTTAGGGTTGGGGCTAAATTTAGGGTTAGGCTTCTTTCACACTTACGTCGGTACGGGGCCGTCGCAATGCGTCGGCCCGACATACCGACGCACGTTGTGAAAATTCTGCACAACGTGGGCAGCAGCTGTAGTTTTTCAACGCATCCGCTGCCCAATCTATGTCCTGGGGAGGAGGGGGCGGAGTTACGGCCACGCATGAGCGGTCAGAAATGGCGGATGCGACGTACAAAAAAACGTTTCATTGAATTTTTTTTGTGCTGACGGTCCGCCAAAACACAACTGATCCAGTGCACGACGGACGCGACGTGTGGCCATCCGTCACGATCCGTCGGCAATACAAGTCTATGGGCAAAAAACGCATCCTGCGGGCACATTTGCAGGATCCGTTTCTTGTCCAAAACGACGGATTGCGACGGAATGCCAAACGACGCAAGTGTGAAAGTAGCCTTAGGGTTAGGGTTGGGGCTAAAGTTAGGGCTAGGGTTGGGGCTAAAGTTAGGGTTAGAGTTGGGATTAGGGTTAGGGTTTGGATTAGGGTTGGTATTAGGGTTAGGGTTGGCATTAGGGTTATGCTTGGGATTAGGGTTAGGTTTGGGATTAGGGTTAAGGTTAGGGTTGTGATTACGGGTGTATTGGGATTAGGGTTAGGTTTGAGGTTAGGGTTGAGATTAGGATTAGGGGTGTGTTGGATTTAGGGTTTTTATTAGGGTTATGGTTAGGGTTGACATTAGGGTTGTTTTGGGGTAAGGGTTGTGATTATGGTTAGGGTTAGTGATTAGGATTATGGATCAGGTTGGGATTAGGGTTAGGGGTGTGTTGGGGTTAGGGTTGGAGCTAGAATTGGGGGGTTTCAACTGCTTAGGTACATCAGGGGGTCTCCAAACACGATAGCCAATTTTGCGCTCAAAAAGTCAAATGGGATCCCTCCCTTCTGAGCTCTGCCGTGCGCCCAAACAGTGGGTTACCCCCACATATGGGGCATCAGTGTACTCGGAATCAATTGGACAACAACTTCTGGGGTCCAATTTCTCTTGTTACCCTTGTGAAAATAAAAACTTGGGGGCTACAAAATCTTTTTTGTGGAAAAATATATATATATATTTTTTGTTATGACTCTGCATTATAAACTTATGTGAAGCACTTGGGCATTCAAAGTTCTCACCACACATCTATATAAGTTCCTTGGGGGGTCTAGTTTCCAAAACAGGGTCACTTGTGGGGGTTACTACTGTTTAGGTACATCAGGGGCTCTGCAAACGCAACATAACGACTACAGACCATTCTATCTAAGTCTGCATTCCAAAATGGCGCTCCTTCCCTTCCGAGCTCTGCCGTGCGCCCAAACAGTGGTTTACCCCCACATATGGGGCATCAGCATACTCAGGATAATTTGGACAACAACTTTAGTGGTCCAATTTCTCCTGTTACCCTTGTGAAAATAAAAACTTGGGGGCTACAATATCTTTTTTGTGAAAAAAAAAATATTTTTTATTTTCACGACTCTGCATTCTAAACTTCTGTGAAGCACTTGGGCATTCAAAGTTCTCACCACACATCTAGATAAGTTCCTTGGGGGGTCTAGTTTCCAAAATGGGGTCACTTGTGGGGGGTTACTACAGTTTAGGTACATCAGGGGCTCTGCAATCGCAACATAATGCCCACAGACCATTCTATCAAAGTCTGCATTCCAAAAAGGCGCTCCTTCCCTTCCGAGCTCTGCCGTGCATCCAAACAGTGGTTTACCCCCACATATGGCACATCAGCGTACTCGGGATAAATTGGACAACAACTATTGCAGTCCAATTTCTCCTGTTACCCTTGTGAAAATAAAAACTTGGGGGCTACAATATCTTTTTTGTGGAAAAAAAAATATTTTTTATTTTCACGACTCTGCATTCTAAACTTCTGTGAAGCACTTGGGCATTCAAAGTTCTCACCACACATCTAGATAAGTTCCTTGGGGGGTCTATTTTCCAAAATGGGGTCACTTGTGGAGGGTTTCTACTGGTTAGGTACATCAGGGGCTCTGCAAACGCAACATAATACCCGCAGACCATTCTATCAAAGTCTGCATTCCAAAACGGCGCTCCTTCCTTCCGAGCTCTGCCGTTCGCCCAAACAGTGGTTTACCCCCACATATGGTGTACCAGCATACTCAGGACAAATTGGACAACAACTTTTGTGGTCCAATTTCTCTTGTTACCCTTGTGAAAATAAAAATTTGGGGGCTAAAAAATATTTTTTGTGGAAAAAAAATATTTTTTATTTTCACGACTCTGCATTATAAACTTCTGTGAAGCACTTGGGCATTCAAGGTTCTCACCACACATCTAGATAAGTTCCATGGGGGGTCTAGTTTCCAAAATGGGGTCACTTGTGGGGGATTTCTACTGTTTAGGCACATCAGGGGCTCTCCAAACGCGACATGGCGTCCGATCTCAATTCCAGCCAATTCTACATTGAAAAAGTAAAACGGCACTCTTTCTCTTCCAAGCTCTGCGGTGCGCCCAAACAGTGGTTTACCCCCACATATTGGGTATCGACGTACTCAGGAGAAATTGCACAACAACTTTAGTGGTCTAATTTCTCCTGTTACCCTTGAGAAAATAAGAATTTGTGGGCGAAAAGATCATTTTTGTGTAAACAAAAGCGATTTTTTATTTTCACGGCTCTACGTTATAAACTTCTGTGAAGCACATGGGGGTTCAAAGTGCTCGCCACACATCTAGATATGTTCCTTAAGGGGTCTAGTTTCCAAAATGGTGTCACTTGTGGGGGGTTTCCACTGTTTAGGCACATCAGGGGCTCTCCAAACGCGACATGGCGTCCAATCTCAATTCCAGCCAATTCTACATTGAAAAAGTAAAACGGCACTCCTTCTCTTCTAAGTTCTGCGGTGCGCCCAAAAAGTGGTTTACCCCCACATATGGGGTATTGGCGTATTCAGGAAAAATTGCATAACAAAATTTATGGTTACATTTCTGTTTTTACACATGTGAAAATAAAAAAAATGGTTCTGAATTAAGATGTTTGCAAAAAAAAGTTAAATGTTCATTTTTTCCTTCCACATTGTTTCAGTTCCTGTGAAGCACGTAAAGGGTTAATAAACTTCTTGAATGTGGTTTTGAGAACCTTGAGGGGTGTAGTTTTTAGAATGGTGTCACACTTCATTATTTTCTATCATATAGACCCCTCAAAATGACTTCAAATGTGATGTGGTCCCAAAAAAAATGGTGTTGTAAAAATGAGAAATTGCTGGTCAACTTTTAACCCTTATAACTCCCTAACAAAAAAAAATTTTGTTTCCAAAATTGTGCTGATGTAAAGTAGACATGTGGGAAATGTTATATATTAACTATTTTTCGTGACGTATCTCTCTGATTTAAGGGCATAAAAATACAAAGTTTGAAAATTGCAAAATTTTAAAAATTTTCGCCATATTTCCGTTTTTTTCATAAATAATCGCAAGTAATATTGAAGAAATGTTACCACTACCATGAAGTACAATATGTCACGAAAAAACAATCTCAGAATCAGCGGGATCCGTTGAAGCGTTCCAGAGTTATAACCTCATAAAGTGACAGTGGTCAGAATTGCAAAAATTGGCCTGGTCATTAAGTACCAAATTGGCTCTGTCACTAAGGGGTTACATTACTTGGAGTTATATTCTGTTGTTTACTGTAAGTGTTCCCTGTTTTGAGCAGTGTATATAGTAATTCCATAAAATATATTTATTATCAGATCTGCTCTATTTATCAACAATTGTGTTCCTGGATTAAGGTGTATGTGACACTTATGGAAGCACTGTGGAAGTCACTGCTATGGGGGCATTGTGGAAGTCACTGCTATGGGGGCATTGTGGAAATCACTGCTATGGGGGCATTGTGGAAATCACTGCTATGGGGGCATTGTGGAAGTCACTGCTATGGGGGCATTGTGGATGTCACAGTATTGGAGAAGTATGGCTTTCTCAGGAGAGAGACATAGTAGCTGTTGTTGCTATGGGCATGATGGCATGCTCTTTTATGGGGGCGCTTTGGCTATCACTATTAGGAGGGTGCTGTGGCTCTCTCAGTTATGGGGATACTATGAATGTTGCTGTTTACAAATACTGTTGTTGCCACTGTTTTGGGGCACTGTGGCTTTTGCTCTCAAGGGGACACTTTCACTACCGTTATTAAAGGGTGACTATGACTGTCATGATCATGGGTACCCGGATGTCTGCCACTGTTAAAGGGGCTCTGCATTAAACTCTTCCTTATTGGTGCACGATGGCTGACACTCTGGCTGACACTGTTACACTGTCTGACACTGTTATTGGGGCACTGAGCCTGGCACTGTTACATTGTGGCTGACGTTATTTGCCTTTAATGATCTGATTTTATGATACATCTGAGACTACTGGCAGCAGCACAAGGATTTATACAATCCCAGAGAAGCCTTTTCAGGATTTCTGCATAGGCCAGTGCCCAGCAGGTGTCCTGAATACACAATGAAATAGTTAAATGTGGCGCTACCAGTGAGATTGATACCGGCCAAGACTTTTCCTCCTTATCTGAATCAGTTACGGGAGAGGTATCGGTTACACAAATGAAAATATGGAGCTGGACTCTTGATGATGTGGATGGCCTGGAGTCGTCTGGCCTGTGTACAATATAGGTGTGTCTCTGGGAGTGGAAACAAGCCATGGGCGCTGTACCTGACAGAGGCACGTAGATCACCGAGCCACAATTATCCCTCCTGTTAAGAGCGTTTTCCTATATGATAAAAATAGACGCATCATCCTCCTCAGTTAGACTCAGGACATGCTGGGAGTTGTTGCCTCCCCCATAACTAGACAACGGCAGGTTACTGGTCAGTGGTCTAAAGTCCAAAAAGCATCCACAGGATGGTGGAAGTGAGCAATTCGACTCATGGAGTGTTGTCTGGCTCCCAATCTGACCTTCCAAGACGTTGTGGGGCCTAGTGAGCACAAGAGGCTCCCAAGGAGATGTTTTTGCTGCATACTATGGGGCACCAAGGATGTTGGTGCAAGACCTAGTAAGGGTCCTCATAAGAGGATATCACTGGGCCTTTTAAGGGACCTTGAATGTCACAGGAACTAGTAAGTACCAGGGGCGCCCAGAATGAGGTCACTGAACTCAATTGCGGAAGATGTTGCAGGACTTAGTGGGGAGAGTCCTAACATCACAGAGCCTACTAATGGGCATCTATGATGACGTCACAGATCCTTGTCAGGGGCATCATGATGTAGATTTTGGCTCATATTCCACCCCAAAATCGACTTGAAAATGACCCCAAAAATGCTTTTTATTTGCAGTGTTGCTGATATTTCGGCCGCAGATTAAAAAGCCACTTCTGCAGTTAGATTCTGTCCGGAAAGTGAAGAGAATAGCCACATGTGGATTAGCGCCATCGATTAGGGCTAATCGGCACATGGACTGGTGGAAGTTCAGACTGCAAATCTTGGGCAGAAACCTAATTCAAAATCCTACCTTTTGGGCATATTCTAGAGTTGAGCAAAAATATCCCATTGTAAAAAATTCTCAAAGTGACCACTCTTAAAGGGACTCTTCCTCCATTACTCTTCCTACAGTTTATTTTGCCCTTCTATATTTTGATGAAACGCGACAATCTGTTTCCATGCAGGAACATCTGTGATCGAGAAAGTCTTGGAGCTTGTCCCTTCTAGTAGTCCGTTTCCAAGTAGGACATCTTTGTAGGGTGGCAGCGTGCCCATTAGGAACAGCCGTGAAGCTTCGACGTAGTCGAGACCTCCAGTGTTAACGCTCAGCTGCCAGAAGCCATAGACTTCACATTAAGAGACAAGGATACAGCTGACGTGTTTCATTATCCCAAGTGCAGGAAATATCCCTCTATGACAAGTGCAATAGAGCACAGATGTGCAGGTAAATTACTGATGTCTGGTGCTGAAGAATAAACTACTGCTAATATACCGTATATTGCAATCTCAAAGATGCATAGAGCTGCTGCGGAACCTCATAGTGCACACCTCAGCTGCTGCACAGATTCTTCTGGCTGACCCTCCTGTTTGTAGGACCCCTCTGGTTTGACAGGCACATAAAGACAACCCTGATCTGGTCATACAGGTCCTGTCTGTTC
This sequence comes from Ranitomeya imitator, assembly GCF_032444005.1. Taxonomy (NCBI): domain Eukaryota; kingdom Metazoa; phylum Chordata; class Amphibia; order Anura; family Dendrobatidae; genus Ranitomeya; species Ranitomeya imitator. Next base: position 638,588,773 of record NC_091282.1, on the reverse strand, counting down.
CCCTTGACGAGTGCATGGAAGCAGGTGTGAGGGTTGTTCATCTGCTTCTGCACCTATTCGGTCTGTCCTCATCCACTACTTAATGGGAAATTCTACTTTAAATTATTTCTTACACATCGTAGAGGCAAGCCTGGAGACATCAGTGTTGGAGCCTACAGGGGAGATCAGGACTGGTTCCTCAGCCAATGGGGTTTCCAAAAGTCATATTTGGGCTCATTGGGTTGTCAGGATTACATAAGTCAGGCACATATGAATATACCCTGATGGGATTGATGGGATTCAATGGGAAGAACCTATGGAAACCTCTGTCAATGGATTTTCAGTTGGGTACTTATTAGGGTCTCTAGCACCTAAGAGGTCTTTGGTGGCATTGACTTCTGGGGGTATTAATGACCATAGGAACACTTAAGTGGTCATCAATATCAGGCACCTGTGAGGTAATTTCTGAAGATATTTCTGGGGATAGTTTAGGCAGATACTTACAGGAGCATCTGTGACTGGAACGTAAGAGGTCATTTCTAATAAGCACAGCACCTGAGGCAGAGATTGAAACTTTGCCAAGCACCTATGGAGGCATCTATAGAACTTAGAAGGCCAAACTCATACTACTACACTAAGGAAAAACAAAATGAGGGGTGAACTGATTTGTAGGCCCCCGGCAACTTGCAGTAGTGGGAAAAACTTTATCGGGGAATTCTTGACAGGTACACAATGGTGCATCTGGCACCTAAGTGGTCATTGATGGCAGGCAGACACTTCCGCAAGTATCAGGGACAATTACTTGGATGTGAAATAGTGCTGGATGCTGAATTTAATTAAATGAAACATTTCTGGAGATATTTTAAGCAGCTACTTACAGGAGCATCAGCAGCTGACACATAAGGGGTCTTATATGGCAAACACATACATACACGACAATGATGAAGTATCTATAGCAGGATCCGATGGGTTATCAGTGGCTGGAATTTATGTTGATGGTTTAAGAAGTTACTTACAGGAGCATCAGCAGCCGACACGGAATAAGTCCTATATGGCAGGCACATATAGCAGATACTGAAGGAATATCTGTGGTAAGATCCTTTGAGGTTGTCGGTGGCAGGAATTTATGGGGATACTGGTACTTTAGGCAGATACTTAGAGGAGCATCAGCAGCTGACACAGGGGGTCTTATATGGCAAACACATACATACACGACAATATCTATAGCAGGATCCTATGGGTTATCGGTGGCAGGAATGTATGGGGATACTTTAGACAGATACTTACAGGAGCATCAGCAGCCAATATGTAAACATAAGGAGGGATGTGTGGCAGTTATTTAACTCCTTAGTGACAGAGCCAATTTGGTACTTAATGACCGAGCCAGTTTTTACAATTCTGACCACTGTCACGTTATGAGGTTATAACTCTGGAACGCTTCAACGGATCCCGCTGATTCACAGACTGTTTTTTCATGACTTATTGTACTTCATGTTAGTGGTAACATTTCTTCGATGTTACTTGCGATTATTTATGAAAAAAAACGGAAATATGGCGAATTTTTTATTAGAATTTTGCAATTTTCAAATTTTGTATTTTTATGCCCTTAAATCAGAGAGATATGTCCCAAAAAATAGTTAATAAATAACATTTCCCACATGTCTACTTTACATCAGCACAATTTTTGAAATAACATTTTTTTTTGTTAGGGAGTTATAAGGGTTAAAAGTTGACCAGAAATTTCTCATTTTTACAACACCATTTTTTTTTAGGGACCACATCACATTTGAAGTCATTTTGAGGGGTCTATATGATAGAAAATAACCACGTGTGATACCATTCTAAAAACTGCACCCCTCAAGGTGCTCAAAACCACATTCAAGAAGTTTATTAACCCTTAACGTGCTTCAGAGGAACTGAAACAACGTGGAAGGAAAAAATGAACATTTAACTTTTTTTTTGCAAACATTTTAATTCAGAACCATTTTTTTATTTTCACAAGTGTAAAAACAGAAATATAACCATAAATTTTGTTGTGCAATTTCTCCTGAATGCGCCGATACCCCATATGTGGGGGTAAACCACTGTTTGGGCGCACGGCAGAGCTTGGAAGTGAAGGAGCGCCGTTTTACTTTTTCAATGCAGAATTGGCTGGAATTGAGATCGGACGCCATGTTGCGTTTGCAGAGCCCCTGATGTGCCTAAACAGTGGAAACCCCCCTCAAGTGACACCATTTTGGAAACTAGACCCCTTAAGGAACTTATCTAGATGTGTGGTGAGCACTTTGAAACCCCAAGTGCTTCACAGAAGTTTATAACGTAGAGCCGTGAAAATAAAAAATCACACTTGTTTACACAAAAATGATCTTTTCGCCCACAAATTCTTATTTTCAAAAGGGTAACAGGAGAAATTAGACTACAAAAGTTGCGCAATTTCTCCTGAGTACGTTGATACCCCATATGTGGGGGTAATCCACTGTTTGGGCGCACCACAGAGCTTGGAAGAGAAGGAGCGCAGTTTGACTTTTTCAATGCAGAATTGGCTGGAATTGAGATCGGACACCATGTCGCGTTTGGAGAGCCCCTGATGTGCCTAAACAGTAGAAACCCTCCACAAGTGACCCCATTTTGGAAACTAAACCCCTTAACGAACTTATCTAGATGTGTGGTGAGCACTTTAAACCCCAAAGTGCTTCACAGAAGTTTATAAAGTAGAGCCGTGAAAATAAAAAATCCTTTTTTTTCCTCAAAAATGATTTTTTAGCCTGCAATTTTTTTATTTTCTCAAGGGTAATAGGAGACATTGGACCCCAAAATCTGTTGACCAGTTTGTCCTGAGTATGCTGATACCCCATATGTGGGGGGGGGGCACTGTTTGGGCACCCATCGGGGCTCAGAAGGGAAGGAGCTCTGCTTGGAATGCACTTTGATGGGATGGTTTGCGGGCGTCATGTTGCATTTGCACAGCTCCTGATATACCTAAACAATAGAAACCCCCCCACAAGTGACCCCATTTTGGAAACTAGACCCCCAAAAAAGCTTATCTAGATGTGTGGTGAGCACTATGCTTCACAGAAGTTTATAATGTAGAGCCATGAAAATAAAAAAATCATATTTTTTCCACAAAAATGATCTTTTCACCCCCAAATTTTTATTTTCACAAGGGTAACAGGAGAAATTGGACTCCAAAATTTATTTTGCAATTTATGCTGAGTAGGCTGATACCCCATATGTGGGGGGACCACTATTTGGTTGCATGGCAGAGCTCGGAAGGGAAGGAGCGCAGTTTTGGAATGCAGACTTTGATAGAATGGTCTGCGGGCGTTATGTTGCGTTTGCAGAGCCCCTGATGTACCTAAACAGTAGAAACCCCCACAAGTGACCCCATTTTGGAAAGTAGACCCCCCAAGGAACTTATCTAGATGTGTGGTGAGAACTTTGAATTCCCAAGTGCTTCACAGAAGTTTATAATGCAGAGTCATGAAAATAAAAAAATATTATTTTTTTCCACAAAAAAGATTTTTTAGCCCCCAAGTTTTTATTTTCACAAGGGTAACAGGAGAAATTGGACCCCAAGAGTTGTCCAGTTTATCCCGAGTACGCTGATGCCCCATATGTGGGGGAAAACCACTGTTTGGGGGCACGGCAGAGCTCAGAAGTGAGGGAGCACCATTTGACTTTTTGAGCACAAAATTGGCTGTTGTGTTTGGAGACCCCCTGATGTACCTAAACAGTGTAAACCCCCCAATTCTAACTTCAACCCTAACCCCAGCACACCCCTAACCCTAATCCCAACCCGATCCATAATCCTAATCACAACCCTAACGATCACAACCCTAACCCCAAAACAACCCTAGTCTCAACCCTAACCATAACCCTAATCAAAACCCTAAATCCAACACACCCCTAATTCTTATCTCAACCCTAACCTCAAACCTAACCCTAATCCCAATACACCTCTTACCCTAATCCCAACCCTAACCTTAACCCTAATCCCAAACCTAACCCTAATCCCAAATGTAACCCTAATGCCAACCCTAACCCTAAAACCAACCCTAATCCAAACCCTAACCCTAATCCCAACTCTAACCCTAACTTTAGCCACAACCCTAGCCCTAACTTTAGCCCCAACCCTAGCCCTAACTTTAGCCCCAACCCTAACCCTAAATTTAGCCCCAACCCTAACCCTAACTTTAGCCCCAACCCTAACCCTAAATTTAGCCCCAACCCTAACCCTAACTTTAGCCCTAACCCTAACCCTAAATTTAGCCCCAACCCTAAGCCTAGCCCTAGCTTTAGCCCCAACCCTAACCCTAACTTTAGCCCCAACTTAACCCTAGCCCTAACCCTAGCCCTAAGGCTACTTTCACACTTGCGTCGTGTGGCATCCGTCACAATCCGTCGTTTTGGACAAAAAATGGATCCTGCAAATGTGCCCGCAGGATGCGTTTTTTGCCCATAGACTTGTATTGCCGACGGATTGCGACGGATAGCCACACGTCGCGTCCGTCGTGCATTGGATCCGTTGTGTTTTGGCAGACCATTGTCACAAAAAATGTTCAATGTAACGTTTTTTTGTACGCAGCGTCCGCCATTTCCAACTGCTCATGCGTGGCTGTAACTCCACCCCATCCTCCCCAGGACATAGACTGGGCAGCGGATGCGTTGATAAACTGCATTCGCTGCCCACGTTGTGCACAATTTTCACAACGTGCGTCGGTACATTGGGCCGACGCATTGCGACGGCCCCATACTGACGCAAGTGTGAAAGAAGCCTAACCCTAACCCTAAATTTAGCCCCAACCCTAACCCTAAATTTAGCGCCAACTCCTCTAGCTGCCGGCCGGCAGATTATGGCGGGCGCACTGCGCATGTGCACGCCATTTTCTTAACAGATGAAGAAGCCAGTGGGCAGGAGGGGACGCAGGAGGACCCAGGGACACCGGTAAGTATAACAGTGTCCCCGAATCCCCCTATTTCTCTGTCTTCTGATGTGCGATCACATCAAAGGACAGAGAATGACACATAGCTTTTTTTTTTTTTGCAGCTGCCGGTAAACAGTTAATTACCGGCGATCGCAAAACGGGTCGGTAAAAAACGACCCGATCATGAGCCGAGACCCCAAAGATCTTCCCGGTGCCGGCTGCCTGCCATTTTTTGGCCGGAACAAGACGGCGCCGCCCATCGGGAGCCACGAGGAGCACCGGAGAGACAGGTGAGTATCGGGGGGCTATCGGGGACCCCATTTCTCTGTCCTCTGATGTGCGATCACATCGGAGGACAGAGAAATTAAATGGGAAATCGCCCATTTTGCGACCGCCGGTTAAACGGTTAATTATCGGCGATCGCAACCCGGGGGTCGGTAAAAAAAACCCCGAATCATGTTCTCTGGGGTTTGGGCTACCCCAGGCAACCGAGACCCCAGAGAAAATTCGACTCTGGGGGGCGCTATTTACTTTTTCCACAGCGCCGTTATTTAACGGTGCTGTGGTTTAAGTACCCTTAACTGCCACCGTTAAAAGGCGTATCGGTGGTCGTTAAGGGGTTAAAGAGATTCTCACATAATGTTAATGTAATGCTGCGGTGCAGAGACAAAAGTAGATGTAACGGCAGCACGCGTTGGTATTGACGACATCATTCAGCCATATGATGTCTCTTCTAAATATTGCAGGGAGATCTGTGGCTGGTATCTAGAGGAGGACGGCATGAAGTGAGAAGCTCCAGTAATTGTAAATTCCCTGAGTTCTTAGGCTATGTGCACACGTTGCGGATTAGGCTTAGGAATTTCTGGTGCGGATTCTGCATTTTGAATTTTTATTCTGTTAAACCAGAGAGTTATGTGACACAAAGTAGTTAATAAATAACACTTCCCACATGTATACTTTACATCAGCACAATTTTGGAAACAAAATTTTTTTTTGCTAGGAAGTTATAAGGGTTAAAATTTGACCAGCGATTTCTCATTTTTACAACGAAATTTACAAAACCTTTTTTTTTAGGGACCACCTCACATTTGAAGTCAGATTGAGGGGTCTATATGGCTGAAAATACCCAAAAGTGACACCATTCTAAAAGCTGCACCCCTCAAGGTGCACAAAACCACATTCAAGAAGTTGTTTAACCCTTCAGGTGCTTCACAGCAGCAGAAGCAACATGGAAGGAAAAAATGAACATTTAACTTTTTAGTCACAAAAATGATTTTTCAGCAACAATTTTTTTATTTTCCCAATGGTAAAAGGAGAAACAGAACCACGAAAGTTGTTGTCCAATTTGTCCTGAGTATGCCGATACCTCATATGTGGGGGTAAACCACTGTTTGGGCGCACGGCAGGGCTTGGAAGGGAAGGAGCGCCATTTGACTTTTTGAATGAAAAATTGGCTGCACTCTTTAGCGGACACCATGTCACATTTGGAGAGCCCCCGTGTGCCTAAAAATTGGAGCTCCCCCACAAGTGACCCCATTTTGGAAACTAGACGCCCCAAGGAACTTATCTAGATGCATAGTGAGCACTTTAAACCCCCAGGTGCTTCACAAATTGATCCGTAAAAATGAAAAAGTACTTTTTTTCACAAAAAAATTCTTTTAGCCTCAATTTTTTCATTTTCACATGGGCAACAGGATAAAATGGATCCTAAAATTTATTGGGCAATTTCTCCTGAGTACACCGATACCTCACATGTGGGGGTAAACCACTGTTTGGGCACATGGTAAGGCTCGGAAGGGAAGGAGCGCCATTTGACTTTTTGAATGAAAAATTATCTCCATCGTTAGCGGACACCATGTTGCGTTTGGAGAGACCCTGTGTGCCTAAACATTGAAGCTCCCCCACAAGTGACCCCATTTTGGAAACTGGACCACCCAAGGAACTTATCTAGATGCCTAGTGAGCACTTTAAACCCTCAGGTGCTTCACAAATTGATCCATAAAAATGAAAAAGTACTTTTTTTTCACAAAAAATTTCTTTTCGCCTCAATTTTTTCATTTTCACATGGGCAATAGGATAAAATGGATCCTAAAATTTGTTGGGCAATTTCTCCCGAGTACACCGATACCTTATATGTGGGGGTAAACCACTGTTTGGGCACACGGCAGGGCTCGGAAGGGAAGGCGTGCCTTTTGACTTTTTGAATGGAAAATTAGCTCCAACTGTTAGCGGACACCATGTCGCGTTTGGAGAGCCCCTGTGTGCCTATGCATTGGAGCTCCCCCACAAGTGACACCATTTTGGAAACTAGACCCCCCAAGGAACTTATCTAGATGCATACTGAGCACTTTAAACCCCCAGGTGCTTCACAGAAGTTTATAACGCAGAGCCATGAAAATAAAAGATAATTTTTCTTTCCTCAAAAATGATTTTTTAGCCTGGAATTTCCTATTTTGCCAACGGTAATAGGAGAAATTGGACCATAAATGTTGTTGTCCAGTTTGTCTTCAGTACGCAGATACCCCATATGTGGGGGTAAACCACTGTTTGGGCGCACGGCAGGGCTCGGAAGGGAAGGCACGCCATTTGGCTTTTTAAATGGAAAATTAGCTCCAATCATTAGCGGACACCATGTCGCGTTTGGAGAGCCCCTGTGTGCCTAAACATTGGAGATCCCCCACAAATGACCCCATTTTGGAAACTAGACCCCCAAAGGAACTAATCTAGATGTGTGGTGAGCACTTTAAACCCTCAAGTGCTTCACAGAAGTTTATAACGCAGAGCCATGAAAAAAAAAAATTTTTTTTCTCAAAAATGATTTTTTAGCCTGCAATTTTTTATTTTCCCAAGGGTAACAGGAGAAATTTGACCCCAATATTTGTTGTCCAGTTTCTCCTGAGTACGGTGATACCCCATATGTGGGGGTAAACTACTGTTTGGGCACATGCCGGGGCTCGGAAGTGAAGTAGTGAAGTTTTGAAATGCAGACTTTGATGGAATGCTCTACGGGCGTCACATTGTGTTTGCAAAGCCCCTGATGTGGCTAAACAGTAGAAACCCCCCACAAGTGACCCCATTTTGGAAACTAGACCCCGAAAGGAACTAATCTAGATATGTGGTGAGCACTTTCAACGCCCAAGTGCTTCACAGAAGTTTATAACGCAGAGCCGTGAAAATAATAAATACGTTTTCATTCCTCAAAAATAATTTTTTAGCCCAGAATTTTTTATTTTTCCAAGGGTTATAGGAGAAATTGGACCCCAAAAGTTGTTGTCCAGTTTCTCCTGAGTACGCTGATACCCCATGTGTGGGGGTAAACCACTGTTTGGGCACACGTCGGGGCTCAGAAGGGAAGTAGTGACTTTTGAAATGCAGACTTTGATGGAATGGTCTGCGGGCGTCACGTTGCGTTTGCAGAGCCCCTGGTGTGCCTAAACAGTAGAAACCCCCCACAAGTGACCCCATTTTGGAAACTAGACCCCCCAAGGAACTTATCTAGATATGTGGTGAGCACTTTGAACCCCCATGTGCTTCACAGACGTTTACAACGCAGAGCCGTGAAAATAAAAAATCATTTTTCTTTCCTCAAAAATGATGTTTTAGCAAGCAATTTTTAATTTTCTCTAGGGTAACAGGAGAAATTGGACCCCAGTAATTGTTGCACAGTTTGTCCTGACTATGCTGGTACCCCATATGTGGGGGTAAACCACTGTTTGGGCGCACGTCGGGGCTCGGAAGTGAGGGAGCACCATTTGACTTTTTGAATATGAGATTGGCTGGAATCAATGGTGGCGCCATGTTGCGTTTGGAGACCCCCTGATGTGCCTAAACAGTGGAAACCCCTCAATTCTACCTCCAACACTAACTCCAATACACCCCTAATCCCAACTGTAGCCGTAACCCTAATCACAACCCTAACCCCAACACACCCCTAACCCTAACCACAACCCTAATTCCAACCCTAACCCTAAGGCTATGTGCCCACGTTGCGGATTCGTGTGAGATTTTTCCGCACCATTTTTGTAAAATCCACAGGTAAAAGGCACTGCGTTTTACCTGAGGATTTACCGCAGATTTCCAGTGTTTTTTGTGCGGATTTCACCTGCGGATTCCTATTGAGAATCAGGTGTAAAACGCTGCAGAATCCGCACAAATAATTGACATGCTGCGTTTCCGCGCGGTATTTTCCGCACCATGGGCACAGCGGATTTGGTTTTCCATATGTTTACATGGTACTGTAAACCTGATGGAACACTGCTGCGAATCCGCAGCCAAATTCGCACCGTGTGCACATAGCCTAATTCTAAAGGTTTGTGCACACACTGCAGAAAACTCTGCGGATACGCAGCAGTTTCCCATGAGTTTACATTTCAATGTAAACCTATGACAAACAAAAATCGCTGTACACACGCTGCAGAAAAACTGCACGGAAACGCAGCAGTTTACATTCCGCAGCATGTCACTTCTTTCTGCGGATTCCGCAGCGGTTTTACAACTGCTCCAATAGAAAATCGCAGTTGTAAAACCGCAGTGAAATGCGCAGAAAAACCGCGGTAAATACGCGATAAATCCACAGCGGTTTAGCACTGCGGATTTATCAAATCCGCTGCGGAAAAATCCGCAGAGGACCAGAATACGTGTGCACATACCGTACCCTAACCCTAACCCTACCTCTAACCCTACCCCTAACCCTACCCCTAACCCTACCCCTAGCCCTACCCCTAACCTCAACCCTACCCCTAACCCTAACCCTAGTTCTAACTCCAACCTTAGTGGAAAAAAAAATTCTTTATTTTATTATTGTCCCTACCTATGGGGGACAAAGGGGGGGGGGGGGTCATTTACTGTTTTTTTTATTTTGATCACTGTGATCAAACTTCACATTGGAACGAATCTGCCGGCCGGCAGATTCAGCGGGCGCACTGCGCATGCGCCCGCCATTTTGGATGGCGGTGCCCAGGAAAGAAGACGGACGGACCCCGGGAGGCTAGGTAAGTATAAGGGGCGGGGGAGATCAGGGCACGGGGGGGCGTCGGAGCATGGGGGGTGGATCGGTGTGCGGGCGGGTGGATCGGTGTGCGGGGGGGTGGATCGGTGTGCGGGGGGGTGGATCGGTGTGCAGGGGGGGTGGATTGGAGCACGGGGGTGGGATTGGAGCACGGGGGCGCGGACAGGAGGACGGGGGAGCGGAGCACAGGACGGAGGGGAGCGGACCACAGATCGGAGGGCTGGGGGGGGCGATCGGTGGGGTGGGGTGGGGGAACAAAAGTGTTTCCAGCCATGGCCGATGATATTGCAGCATCGGCCATGGCTGGATTGTAATATTTCACCAGTTTTTTAGGTGAAATATTACAAATCGCTCTGATTGGCAGTTTCACTTTCAACAGCCAATCAGAGCGATCGTAGCCCCCCCTGGGCTAAATTACCACTCCCCCTGTCCCTGCAGATATGGTGAAATGGGAGTTAACCCTTTCACCGGATCTGCAGGGACGCGATCATTCTGTGACACAGCATATGCGTCACAGGTCGGATTGGCACCGACTTTCATGACGTATACGCTGTGTCACAGGTCGGGAAGGGGTTAATCCGCAGCGTTTCTGCGCGGAATTTTCCGCACCATCAGCACAGGGTTTTTTTTTCTCATTGATTTACATTGTACTGTAAATCACTTGCGGATCTGCATTTCTGCACCGCAAAAAACGCTGCGGATCCGCAGGAAATCCGCAACGTGTGCACATAGCCTAAATCCTCCAGATTTTTCTTCTTCCCCTAGCACGGAGGCAGCGCGGCTCGGGAAGGTGGTGGTAATGAAGCATCACAGATTTAATTTACAAGAAAGACATAATTATCCTCATCTCTTGTACAGCGGGGAGATGGGAGCTGCGTCTCTGAAAAACACAGACGAGATGGGAAACAGCCACCACCGGCAGGAGCACACTGTAACCAGAAACCGATGGATAAGTTTTGTATTATGCAAAGTCATCATACAAATTATAATAAATTAACCCCTAATTGTTTCACAGGTCCCTGGTTCTATGTCTGACCACCACTCCATTCACTTAATAATAATCTTTATTTTTATATAGCGCTAACATATTCCGCAGCGCTTTACAGGTTGCACACATTATCATCGCTGTCCCCATTGGGGCTCACAATCTAAATTCCCTATCAGTATGTCTTTGGAATGTGGGAGGAAACCGGAGTGCCCAGAGGAAACCCACGCAAACACGGAGAGAACATGAACTCTTTGCAGATGTTGTGATTAGTGGGGATTGAATCCAGGACTCCAGCGCTGCAAGGCTGCTGTGCTATCCACTGCGCCACCGTTATATGGAACTAACAGAGTAGGCTGTCCCTTCTGTCCCATAGAAGTGAACGGCACTGTGGTCTCACATGCACGCTACCTCTCCATTCCCTTTTTTATCATGATCACTGTCACTTTATTAACAATCCTGTGACAACCCCATTAAGGGACCTGAACCTCGTTAATGTGGCTTCAGGTTTGTAGACACTATAGAAAAAAAATATATATAATTATTTGTTGTTCACTCATGACCCTGGATTTTATCCCACTCCTCGCTCCTGGAATGTGACAACGGTGGGTGTTACAGGAAAGGGTTAAAGGGTAAGGGGCTGAAAGAGAGGGACAGATTTAACCAACTTCTTTCAGTTCTCCAAGAGTCTCATACAAAGCCTTTTCACTTGTATTCAATAGGACAGAAGGCCGTTGTCAGGGACACAAGTCCTCACCAGACGCCCTCTACCCTCCTCCTGACACCCATGCACACCCCCTCACAGGGCACCACCATGCCTCTCCCTGATCATTGGACACATCTCAAATTCTCCAGAAGAATAGAGAGCAGAGCACAGAGGGTTAACTCCTTCTGCAGCTGAAGGCTCATTGTCCTAGGAGCTCCAGAAAGGGGGGGAGGAGAAAGGGCGGAAGGAAGGGGTTAACAGGAAAAGAGAGACTGTAAATAAGTAATGAGGAGGCATTGTACAGAAATGTAATGTGATACATGTGTGGGGAAAGGAGGGATAGATAGATAGATAGATAGATAGATAGATAGATAGATAGATAGATAGATAGATAGATAGATAGATAGATAGATAGATAGATAATAGACAGATAGATGATAGATAGATAGATAGATAGATAGATAGATAGATGATAGATAGATAGATAGATAGATAGATAGATAGATAGATAGATAGATAGATAGATAGATAATAGACAGATAGATGATAGATAGATAGATAGATAGATAGATAGATAGATAGATAGATAGATAGATGATAGATAGATAGATAGATAGATAGATAGATAGATAGATAGATAGATAGATAATAGACAGATAGATGATAGATAGATAGATAGATAGATAATAGACAGATAGATGATAGATAGATAGATAGATAGATAGATAGATGATAGATAGATAACAGATAGATAGATAGATAGATAGATAGATAGATAGATAATAGAGAGATAATAGATAGATAGATAGATAATAGATAGATAGATGATAGATAGATAGATAGATAGATAGATAGATAGATAGATAGATAGATGATAGATAGATAACAGATAGATAGATAGATGATAGATAATGGATATGATAGATAGATAGATACATAGATAGATAGATCTCTAGATAGATAATAGATAGATAGATAGATAATAGATAGATCTCTAGATAGATAGATAATAGAGAGATAATGGATAGATAGATCTCTAGATAGATAGATAATAGATCTCTAGATAGATAATAGATAGATAGATGATTGATAGATAGATAGATAGATAGATAGATAGATAGATAGATGATAGATAGATAACAGATAGATAGATATAGATATATAGATAGATAGATAGATAGATAGATAATAGATCTCTAGATAGATAATAGATAGATAGATAGATAGATGATAGATAGATAGATAGATAGATAGATAGATAGATAATAGATCTCTAGATAGATAATAGATAGATAGATAGATAGATAGATAGATAGATAGATAGATGATAGATAGATAGATAGATAATAGATTGATAATAGATAGATAATAGATCTCTAGATAGATAATAGATAGATAGATAGATGATAGATAGATAGATAGATAGATAGATGATAGATAGATAACAGATAGATAGATAGATAGATAATAGATAATGGATAGATAATAGATAGATAGATAGTAGATAGATGATACATAGACATCTGCAATGAGTGAGTATGTTCTCCCCGTATTCGTGTGGGTTTCCTTCCAATTCTCCGGTTTCCTCCCACATTCCAAAGACATACTGATAGGGAATTTAGATTGTGAGCCCCAACGGGGACAGTGATGATAATGTCTGTAAAGTGCTGCAGAATATGTTGGCGCTATGTAATTAAAGAGATTATTATTTTTAGATAATAGATACATAATAGATGATAAATAGATGATAGATAGATAATAGATAATAGATAGATAATAGATAGATAATAATTAGATAATATATAGATAATAATAGATTCACATGTAAAGTGCCATGAAATAAATGATGCTATAAAAATAAATAATAATAATTTATTATTATTATTTATTTATATAGAATCACCATTGATTCCATGGTGCTGTACATGAGAAAGGGTTACATACAAATTACAGATATGACTTACAGTAAACAAACTAACAATGACAGACTGATACAGAGGGGCGAGGACCCTGCCCCTGCGGGCTTACATTCTACAGGATTATGGGGAAGGAGACAGTAGATAATAGATTGATAGATAATAGATACAGTTGTGCTCAAAAGTTTATATACCCCATTTCTTAATAATGTGTATTGCCCCCTCTAACATCAATGACAGCTTGAAGTCTTTTGTGGTAGTTGTGGATGAAGTTCTTTATTTTCTCAGATGGAAAAGCTGTCCACTCTTCTTGGCAAAAAGCCTCCAGTTCCTGTAAATTTCTGGGCTGTCTAGCATGAACCACGTTTGAGATCTTCCCAGAGTGGTTCAATGATATTGCGGTTTGAGACTGAGATGGCCACTCCAGAACCTTCACTTTGTTCTGCAGCCAATGACAGGTTGACTTGGCCTTGTGTTTTGGATCATTGTCATGTTGGATCGTCCAAGTACGTCTCATGCTCAGCTTCCGGGCTGATGAGTGCAAATTTGCCTCCAGCATTTGTTGATAACGTGCTGCATTCATCTTTCTTTCAACTTCGACCAATTTTCCTGTGCCATTGTAGCTCACACATTCCATTTGTTAATCACAGTTTGAACACTGCTGACTGGCATTTTCAATTCCTTGGATATCATTTTGTATCCCTTTCCTGTTTTATACAGTTCAACTACCTTTTCCCATAGATCCATTGACAATTCTTTTGCTTTCCCCATGACTCACAATCCAGAAATGTAAGTGGCTGGATGAAAGATGCAAGAGTCTGTCTGGATCCCAGAAACTCACTGAGTTTTTATGCACACACACTGATTACAAGCACACAGGTCACAGGTGAGGATGTTACCTTTAGTAGCCATTCAAACCCATTTGTGTCAACTTCTGTGCATGTTATCAGGCCAAAATCACCAGGGTATGTGAACTTTTGATCAGGGTCATTGGGATGTTTTGGGTTGTTATTATCATTTAAAAAGAGAAAACACAGTAGTTTGACAAAAAATGGCTTCACCCAACCACTAACCATGAGTGGAGAAAAAGTTTTGGTGTTATCATTCATATTCTCAGAAAAAAGGCCAAGAAAGTAAAAATTCTGCTGGAGTATGGAAACTTTTGAGCACAACTGTACATAGATAGATAATAGATAGATAATAAAAAGATAGATAGATAATAGGTATGGTGAGGAGAGTAAGGAAATCACTAACATAATTAAACGGCATTATCCAATACGAGAAAAATGTCTCCCTGAAATAAAATATGGAAGTCCACCATTGATTTCATACAAACGAGCCAGGAACATAACAGATAAGATTGTCCTTTCTGATATAGGTCCTCATAAGTCTACCATCCAAACTGGTAGGATTAGGACTGGGTGTTATTCTTGCCTTAGCTGCATTAACTGGGCCAATAGTATGAAAGGAGATTCATTCCAACATCCTATAAAAAGAGACATTTTTTGTATCAACCACTTTCTAACATGTTCATCTGAATTTGTCATTTATCTTCTGCAATGTCTCTGGGATTTGTGGTACGTGAGGGAGACTGTAGAAATCACAGGAAAGCAGGATGCAGTGATGTGCAGGAGGCAGAACAAGAGTTAAGGGGTTTATTACAGGGGATACTCCACGCAGAGAGAATATTAGTGGTGTAGGGAGGGTTAAAAGCGAAACGCATAAACAATGATAACGAAACAGTTGGCTAAACAACAGGCAAAGTTAACAGTCTGAAGTTTTCGGGGCGTTGAAGGCTTGTACTCCCACGGTGGCGCCGTAGAAAGCGCGTGAAGTCCCTGGCTTGGTCTGACTCCTGAAGGAAACCGAGGAACTGCCTCCTGAAGGAAGTGGTGTGTCCGGGTTCTCTTGAGCGAAGTCCTGCGGGGACGGTGTGATGTATGGGTAGTTACACAGTCTATGGCTCCACCGGAGTGCTGTAAAGTTCAGAGACGGAGGCGGGATTAAAGCCAGACAGCTCCAGCTGATAGTCCGGTTCAGCAGTGGACCGCACGCCCGCATTAGACTGAGGAACGGCATGCGCGAACAATTTGGCACACAGTCAATTCCCTCACGGTCAGCAGGGGGAGCGAGGTAGCATACGGCAGTGAGGATCAGTGATGCAACATCATCTCACGGAGCGAGAGTGAACTGTCTCCTGTTACGTAATCTGTCTTCCTGCCAAGTCTCCTCTTTTCCTGCACGCAGCGCTTTTATCTCAGTCATGCCCCTTTTAGAGCAGTGAAAAGGTCCATCCAGGTCTAAATGCTCCCCCCCTGCAACAATAGTGACAGTCTCAATGGTTCTGGGTCTGGTACAAGAAAGGCACCACTGGTCCAGTCCATCTTCCTATACTCCAACTCTCCTTGAGCTTGTCATTCCAAGGGTGAGTTTTCTTGTAAGATACATTAAAGTTCTGTTGCTTCTTGAACAGTTTGCTTCCAAACAAATTGGTCCTGATTGTATCGATTGAGGGGTATTCCAGCTGTTGCTTGTTCGGAGCACTTTAAGTCAGAAGGAGTAATGCAGTCACCTTGAGTGGTCAAGTCAGGCTGTATAGAGGAAGGTGGCGGTGTGTCTGGTTCCACTGGTGTGGGGCTTTCAGGAACATCTGGAACTTGCTCCAGTGGGGGACCCTTGGATAATCCCTCAGGCTCTTCTTCGCAATTTGTGACCTCTGATGCAGGTTTCTCGGGAGCTTCTTGTTCACTTTTGATTTGCGCAGGATCTTTTGACAGACATGGCCGCAGCATGTTTCGGTGAAAACCCGAGTGGCGGAGTTCTTCCCCCCTTCAGGTTGAATTTCGGAGTTCTCTCTGCGTGCTCTATTTCTTGAAGTTTGGTCAGCACCAGGCGATGCAAAGTCTGCAACCGATGACGATGTTCTCGAACCCAGGTGGGGTGTCCAAGTATCCGTCCAAGGATACTTCTCTTCAGGCTCCAGCTGCAGCTCAGCGATGTCTCTCCCTGTATGCCCAAACAACAGGATATACAGGGCATAGCTGGTGACTCAGTTTACATGGTTGTTATAGACCCACACTAATACAGCCACATAATCAGGCCATTGAGCCTTCCGATCTTCTTCCAGAGTTCTCAGCATCTGAATGAGGGTGTGATTGAATCGCTCACAGTCTCCATTTCCTTGTGGATGGTAGGGTGTGGTGTGAGACTTCTCGATCTGATATAACCGGTGTACTTCATCCATTACTTTTCCCAAAAAACAGGTCCCCTTATCAGAATGATTTTGTTTTGGGCAGCCGTATATTTGAATGACGTTTTTGCAGATGGAATGCGCGGCGAATTCAGCAGTCTGGTCTCATGTTGGGGTCACAACAGCAAACTTGATAAAGTGGTCCACCATCACCAAACAATGTCCATATCCTTGATGGGCTGGCCCGATGGTCAAGTCATCATTAACACCTCTAGGGGGGCTGAGGTCACAATGGTCTGTGTGGCAGCTCTCTACTAAGGTGATTTTGCTAGCTCACAACTTCTGCACAATCTACAGGTCTCTTCCACTGCTGCTCTTAATCGGGGGTCGTATGCGAGTCATTGTAACCACTGGAAGTGTGCCCCCTGTTCATGCACTTCTATGGCCACCTTGGATAATAGCGACTCCGGGATTACCACTTGCCAGGTGACGCCGAGCTGCTGCCGTAGCTACACCTTCCGATACAGCAGCCCATTTCGCATCTGAAGTAGTTTCCATTGCGGAAGAATCTTCAAAGTCTCTGGTGATAAGGCATTTCTCTCTTCCTAACTGGGAGGTTACTTGGATATCACCCACTGTCTTAGCTGGGCCAGTTCCCCATCTTACTGCTGTAACCACACCCATTCATCACGAGTTTGACTCAAAGCTCCCTGACGGGTCAACACTTGCATCAGTTCCTGCATAGCCACCACCGTCCTGGTGGAATTTCGAAATCTGGGGATTTCTTTGTCTTCCAATTCTTCATCCCTATTTCGCCCTGGTTGTGCATGTTTTGCCCTGGACAAGGCATCAGCATGAATGTTTTCAGCCCCCCTCTTGTAAGAGATTTTATACTGAAACTTCACCATCCTAGCCACAGCGTCGGTCAGCCGGAAAGCAGAGCGGTGACGTCACCGCTCTGCTTTACGGGCGCTGTGCTCACAGCCAGTGCAGGAGGAGTGCAGAGAAGCAGAGCGCCGGGGACAGACAGCGGTAGGTAAGCATGTAGTGTTTGTTTTTTTTACTTTTACGCTGGTAACCAGGGTAAACATCGGGTTACTAAGCGCGGCCCTGCGCTTAGTAACCCGATGTTTACCCTGGTTACCCGGGGACCTCGGGATCGTTGGTCGCTGGAGAGCTGTCTGTGTGACAGCTCTCCAGCGACCAAACAGCGACGCTGCAGCGATCGACGTCGTTGTCGGTATCGCTGCAGCGTCGCTGAGTGTGAAGGTACCTTTAGAAGCTCTAGTAGAGGACTCACTATGAGTACAACATTTTTCATAAAACGTCCATAGCATTCGGTTAGCCTCAAAAATGCACGGACATCTTTTACTGTTGTCGGAGTGGGCCAATCTCGTACTACAGCGATCTTCTCCTGAGATGGCTTTACCCCTTTGGCCGAAACAACATGACCCAGATATTCTATTTGGGGACAGAACAAATGACATTTCTGAGGTTTTACTTTTAGCCCATGTTTTTGGAGACGACTCAACACTTGTTCCAATCTCTGCAGATGATCCTCAAATGAAGCGGCATAGACTATGATGTCATCCAGATAAATGAGCGTGGCTTCAAAGTCAAGATCACCCAGACACCTCTCCATTTGCCGTTGAAACATCCCCGAAGTGTTGGACAATCCGAACGGCATTCTGTTGAATTCGTATAGTCCCATGGGTAGTATAAAGACTAAAACATAGAGCCGAAGTGTCACACAAATGGACCATTAATACAGCTTTTTGGAACTAAAGTAATAGTGTTTTGCTGCTTCTTCATTTTCTCTAGATAATAGATAAATATGTAATAGATGATAGATAAATAATAGATAATAGATGGATAATATACATTAGATAGATATTAAATAGATAATAGATACATGAGAGATAGATTAAAGATAGATAATAGATACATATTAGATAGAATTCCCTGTATTCAGAGATGTGTAAATCACACATTTCTCCTGATAATAATACATGTCGCCCCCTCGTGGTGAACTAGTATAATAACAGAGTGAAAGTTTTATGATCTTTCTTAGCTTTGTGGACTGTATTGTGTTACCTTGTAATTTATATACAGTACAGACCAAAAGTTTGGACACACCTTCTCATTTTAAGATTTTTCTGTATTTTCATGACTATGAAAATTGTACATTCACACTGAAAGCATCAAAACTATGAATCACATATTGAATTATATGCTTAACAAAAAAGTGTGAAACAACCGAAAATATGTCTTATATTCTAGGTTCTTTTAAGTAGCCACCTTTTGCTTTGATGACTGCTTTGCACACTCTTGGCATTCTCTTGATGAGATTCAAGAGGTAGTCACCGGGAATGGTCTTCCAACAATCTTGAAGGAGTTCCCAGAGATGCTTAGCACTTGTTGGCCCTTTTGCCTTCAATCTGTGCTCCATCTCACCCCAAACCATCTCGATTGGGCTCAGGTCTGGTGACTGTGAAGGCCAGGTAATCTGGCATAGCACCCCATCACTCTCCTTCTTGGTCAAATAGCCCTTACACAGCCTAGAGATGTGTGTGGGGTCATTGCCCTGTTGAATAATAAATGATGGTCCAACTAAATGCAAACCGGATGGAATAGCATGCCGCTGCGAGATGCTGTGGTAGCCATGCTGGTTCAGTATGCCTTCAATTTTGAATAAATCCACCAGTGTCACCAGCAAAGCACCCCTACACCATCACACTTCCTCCTCCATGCTTCACGGTGGGAACCAGGTATGTAGAGTCCATCCGTTCACCTTTTCTGCATCGCACAAAGACACGGTAGTTGGAACCAAAGATCTCAAATCTGGACTCATCAGACCAAAGCACAGATTTCCACTGGTCTAATGTCCATTCCTTGTGTTCTTTAGCCCAAACAAGTCTCTTCTGCTTGTTGCCTATTCTTAGCAGTGGTTTCCTAGCAGCTATTTTACCATGAAGGCCTGCTGCACAAAGTTTCCTCTTAACAGTTGCTGTAGAGATGTGTCTGCTGCTAGAACTCTGTGTGGCATTGACCTGGTCTCTAATCTGAGCTGCTGTTAACCTGCGATTTTTGAGGCTGGTGACTCAGATAAATTTATCCTCAGAAGCAGAGGTGACTCTTGGTCTTCCTTTCCTGGGGTGGTCCTCATGTTAGCCAGTTTCTTTGTAGCGCTTGATGGTTTTTGCCACTGCACTTGGGGACACTTTTAAAGTTTTCCCAATTTTTCAGACTGACTGACATTAATTTCTTAAAGTAATGATGGCCACTAATTTTTCTTTACTTAGCTGCTTTTTTCTTGCCCTAATACAAATTCTAACAGTCTATTCAATAGGGCTATCAGCTGTGCATCCACCAGACTTCTGCACAACACAACTGATGATCCCAACCCAATTTATAAGGCAAGAAATCCCACTTATTATACTTGGCATACCTGTGAAGTAAAAACCATTCCCGGTGACTACCTCTTGAAGCTCATCAAGAGAATGCCAAGAGTGTGCAAAGCAGTCATCAAAGCAAAAGGTGGCTACTATGAAGAACCTAGAATATAAGACATATTTTCAGTTGTTTCACACTTTTTTGTTAAGTATATAATTCCACATGTGTTAATTCATAGTTTTGATGCCTTCAATGTGAATGTACAATTTTCATAGTCATGAAGATACAGAAAAATCTTTAAATGAGAAGGTGTGTCCAAACCTTTGGTCTGTACTATATGTGAGTCGCCCACCAGGGCCGTGGGGTACCCGGTACTGGGTCCGGTATTCACAGGGGGATGTCACGGTGGCGACCCGGTCCGTGGCCCTTGGGTGACCATGTAAATGGAAAATTGAATAAAGTTTATGTTTGTGATGCCACCTGTGGTATTCAGTCAGTGGGAACCGACGCTGCTTTAAGGGGTCCTCTGGGATGATGTTATGGCAGCTAGATGGTATAACTTCCCACAGGTGAAGTATATCCCCAGGGCTCCCGCTGTGTAGATGGAAGATGTTGGTGAATGGTGCAGTAAGGAACGAGGACACAGGTTTGCAGTCTCTTTACCTTGTTTACTGAAGACTTCAGGCAGCCACAGTCCAGGGTACAGATCACAGGATAGGTAGAGTCCGGCCGGCTTGGAGGCAAGTTGGGAGTCCCCTTTTCCAGGTGGAGATTAAAATCTTCCCTCTAGCGCGGTGGTATTGTAGTCCCTTACTGCCTATGGCTTCAGATAAGGTCCTCACAGTTCTTCTCTCTGTCCCCCATATAGCATAGGACAATACCTATATGACAGGTAACTCGAGCCTTTTTACAGGGACTCTATCACGCCCCGGGCTCTATATTTTACTGTGTCTTCAGGTGTGTGTGCGGACAGGTAACTTGCAGTTCAGCTGTCCTGCCGGTCTCTGATGTAAGTCTTAGAGTCCCTTACAACCTCGGTGTTCCGACTAACGGTTGTCTGCGATTTGCCAGGGAGACAGTCTGCTTGCTGCTGTCCTCCCCCTGGTGTCCTCTCCCATGCCTCTCTCTCCTACACACTCACTGCAATCTGTTCTGCTTTCGGTGTTATCTCGGTCCAGGAGCTGCAGCACCTTCTCGTGGCTGCATGGCACCTCTGCTTCCTTCCCCCCTGTCTCTCTAACAGGAACTGACTGACTTTCCCTCCAAAACACAATTATATAGGGGAGTCACCTAGGAATAGGATCAAAAGCTCCCCCTTGTGGCTTGGAGTGTGAACATGTTCCATGCTTGTGTTTACCTGTTGAAAGTTATCCTTCCTTGCCTCCAAGCATGACATCACTCTCCCCGTGAGGAAAGCAACGCCACTGTGGCGACCAGGACTCTGGGGCGCCACATATGCAGCTTACTTTAACCATCCCAACACTTAGTGTGCTGGAGGAAAAATATCCTGATTTCATACCACTTATGTCAACATGCACAGTGCACATATCTCCCATCGAACACTTCCAGTGACTCTGTCACAATATGTACATATCTACTATATAATTGTCTAAGAGTAACTTCTGTCTGTCTGTCTGTCACAGATATTCATTGGTCGCGGCCTCTGTCTGTCATGGAATTCCAAGTCGCTGATTGGTCGCGGCAAAATAGCCACAACCAATCAGCGACGGGCATTGTCCGGAAGAAAATGGCCACTTCTTCATCCCCGCAGTCACTGCCCGGCACCCGCATACTCCCCTCCAGTCACCGCTCACATAAGCGTTATGCCGTGGGTAACTCACTCCGTTACTGCCGCTATTAACCCTGTGTGACCAAGTTTTTACTATTGATGCTGCCTATGTAGCGTCAATAGTAAAAACATCTAATGTTAAAAATAATAAAAAAATAAAAAATCATTATATACTCACCTTCAGCCGCCTTTCCCGCTCCTCGCGACGCTCCGGTGACCGCTCCATGCAACTGGCAGGTTTTGTTGGCAATGATGGTATGCGACAAGGACCTGCCATGACGTCACGGTCATGTGACCGCGACGTCATCACAGGTCCTGCGCGCCTGCGCGAGAAGGACCTGCCATGAAGTCACGGTCATGTGACCGCGACGTCATCACACCCTGGGACCGGAAGTTGCTGCTCGGTGACAGAACTACAAGGGGCCCTCGGATTGGAAGGTGAGTATGTTTATTTTTTATTTTTTAATCTGTGACATATGTGGCTAGGCAATATACTACATGGCTGGGCAATATACTACGTGACTGGGCAATATACTACGTGACTGGGCAATATACTACGTGGCTCTGTGCTGTATACTACGTCGCTGTGCAATATACTACGTGGCTACGTGGCTGGGTAATATACTACGTGGCTGGGCAATATACTACGTCACTGGGCAACATACTACGTGGCTGGGCAATATACTACGTAACTGGGCAATATACTACGTGGCTGGGCAATATACTACGTGGCTGGGCAATATACTATGTCACTGGGCAATATACTACGTGGCTGGGCAATATACTACGTCACTGGGCAATATACTACGTAACTGGGCAATATACTACGTGGCTCTGTGCTGTATACTACGTGGCTGGGCAATATACTACGTAACTGGGCAATATACTACGTAGCTGGGCAATATACTACGTGGCTGGGCAATATACTACGTGGCTGGGCAATATACTACGTCACTGGGCAATATACTACGTAACTGGGCAACATACTACGTGGCTCTGTGCTGTATATTACGTGGCTGGGCAATATACTACGTAACTGGGCAATATACTACGTAGCTGGGCAATATACTACGTCACTGGGCAATATACTACGTGGCTGGGCAATATACTACGTGGCTGGGGAATATATTATGTGGCTGGGCAATATACTACGTCACTGGGCAATATACTATGTGGCTGGGCAATATATTACGTGGCTGGGCAATATACTACATGGGCTGTGCAATATACTACGTGGACATGCATATTCTATATTTATATCGGGCCACCATCTAGTATATATATATTTATCATAGAATTTCTACGCACTTAGCTGCAGTGAGATAAACACAGGAAGTGGTTTCATCAAAATGTTGAGGCTGGTTTATTAAAATTTTCATAAACCGATCAGCATAAACAAAAAGACAGCCTTGTCCAGCATAGAGTGAAAAACAGAAAATAAATAGTCCATACAGTAGTGCAGCTTCGCCCACTCAGGATAGTGTCCTTTAGCCAACACATTGGAGATCTTCACATCTCCAGACAGAGACTCTGAATGAGACAGCTAATCCCCATTTTATTTGCCATACCATGCCCCCAGGATGGAGATATGTGAGCAGCCAGCCCCACCCATCTCTTTGACTGCTTGTAAACCTGACCCTGATATGCCCTATTAACTCTTACACAGTACATGCTAGAGCCTGCTTTCCAGGGCTTACATCCCGAAGCTACCATCCTCTATATATATGAAAAAATTGGTCCTGTGCAGTGCACATACAGTATAATACAGATACTGAGAATCATACCCAGTGTACAGGTCAGACTGTGCAATGGTTATAGAAATTGTGAAAACCCAAGAGCTACAGCTTAGATTCTAAAGGTCTCAGAATGCTAAATAGAATGATAAATATTCAAGTTCATGACAGTACAGGGAGGAAAACACTGAACAAGCATGGCTTGTGTGGAAGGGTTGCAAGTAGAAAGCCTCTTTTTTCAGAAACAGGATAGCACAGATAAATATTTCATGGTTTCATTTTAAAAAAACCTCAAGACTTCTGGAAAAATGTCCTTTGCACAGACGAAACCAGAGTGAACTCCTGCACTAAATTTGGCAGAAAACAAAGTGAATTGAGAACCAACAATTCATGCCAACTGTCAGGCACGGTGGTGGAGGAGTGATCATTCGGGCTTATTTTACACCCACAGAGCTTGGGCATCTTGTAGTCATTGAGTCAACTGTCACAGAGAAAGATTAAACTCCATAAGACATCTCCAAGGAGGGCACATTCACCCTCCCACATAGAGCACCAAGGACAAAGAGCTGACACTCTGGACTTATGAGAAAGAAGAAACCAGTTATACCTAGGAGATAAAAAGTAATTAAAACAAAGGAAATAGGGAGAGAGCTAAATCTCTAATCTCTTTTGAAGCTGAGAATCTCTGTGGTGGATTGGTAATTAAACAGGAAAGGTCTTCTATGAGAAAACAAATACCAAAGGTAGAGATATTTATCAGGGGATAAGTTTGCTTTCCCAGGCATAGAGCTTCCATTTACACAGATCGTAACCAGCCCGGATCTGGGGTCCAGATAGGAATACTGGGGTTTGCATCAATCCGATATTTATGGGATATAGATTTCTGGCGTCGTAGCCAAAGGACGCATTCACTCACATTGCCGTGTGGCCTCTAGAATACCTTCAATTGAATAACAGTCTGATAGGTGGTGTGAACCAGGACATATTTGGTTCCTATGTACAAGTAAGATCACGATAGCAAATATGACATCAATATCTAACGCATGGGACCTTCAGAAGAATAGATATTTTAAATGTTGAGAATCTCAATTTTTTAAGACTAAACAACCTACTGCTCTCTTGAGTCCAGCATTGTTATGAGTCACCAGAGGGGAAGTGTGTGGGTGTAACTTATGCATTAATAAAAATCCAATGCCAATTAGGATCCTTGTTCAAAGCCAGGAAGATAGATACAGTAGCTGTGTAAGCTTGATCCGTGTTTTCACTAGGAGATATTCCCTCCATAAATCTGTGCCATTTCCGTGACCAGATTTAGTAAGTTTCTTTCATTATTCCTTTTTGTTTTATGTAATTGCATATCTTTTATTGCTTTGTCCCCTTTGTAAAATCTTTTTGTATATTTTTTGTTTTTTTATAAATACTGCATATCTTTCTGCATTAAATTTAAAATTTAATAGCTCTGCTTCTCTTGCTCTGTAAACCGTACTCCTGAAAGCCACGTGCTACATATAACGGTGTTCAATCGGCCTGAATAAACGATGGATGGTGGCAGCTAGTTTCTTTTGTTACTGTGGAGCTTGCAGTGACTGTACAGGGAGTATAAACACTGGGGAAAAAAGTATGTAGTCAGCCATCAATTGTGCAAGTTCTCCCACTTAAAAAGATGAGAGAGGCCTGTAATTGACATCATAGGGTAGACCACAACTATGAGAGTCAAAATGAGAAAACAAACCCAGAAAATCACCTTGTCTGATTTGTCAAGATTTATTTTGCAAATTATGGTGGAAAATAAGTATTTGTTCATTAACCAAAGTTCATCTCAATATTTTGTTATATATCCTTTGTTGGCAATGACAGAGGTCAAATGTTTTCTTTAAGTCTTCACAAGGTTGGCATATTCCTCCATGCAGATCTCCTCTAGAGCAGTGATGTTTTGGGCCTGTCGCTGGGCAACACGGACTTTCAACACCCTTGTGACGGAGTCATTGGTGAAGTGATGGACAGGAGATATATGTCACTGCACATGATCACGTCAGTGATGTGAAACCAGATTAGTTTCCTCTAGCACTGTGTGTTGGGACGGTATATATAAAGTTATATAATGGGATGGTTTTAGTGGACATTCATAAAATGGGAGGGAGAATGTCCACGTATCTCCTCCTGAAAAATTGCCAGGACCTGTGTGATGTCAGAATCATGTGATCAGTCACATCATGAAGGAGTCACAAGGTCAGGGCTTAAATGGCTGGCTGGCAGAGCTTCCAATGTTCAGTGGTTTCTGGAGAGTTGGAGTGGTTTCTCCAGAGAGTTGTGTGCCCTAACTGAACCATGCACATTGCTGTATGTTAGCAGTCTGATCCCGCTAGGAAAAAGGACTGTGTTTTCTTTCTTTTGTTTCTTTGTTTTGCTGTTTTTCCCAGAGGGCTGTGTTTACTTTTAAGCTTGGCTTATGCTGCTACGATAAACCAAACTCTTTCTTAAAGAGACAGTGTTCCAGAGACACCTCTGTGTCCTGCTGAGTGAGACACTCTACCACATGTAGTGTTAGAAGTGCGGGCAGTTTCCCAGCAAACACGTGTGACAGCCACAAGCCAGCATAGATGTCGGGCAAGATGGAGGACCTACTCAAACATCTGTTACAAGCCCAACAGCTGCAACATCAGCAGCAATTACAACAGCAGATGGCACAGCAAGAGACCAGTAAGTTGCTTATACAACAAATGCAGCAACAACAGCAACACCAGCAGCAGATTGACTTACTGGCAGAGGCAGTTCGTGGAAGGCCAGCAGCCCCTCCCCCAAGTTCAGGTGACGACACGTATGTCCAGAAGATGGTAAGACAAGTAATGCAAAAGATGACCCCAGGGGATGATGTGGAGGCTTTTTTGACTGTGTGCGAGTGGGTGGCGGAGCGTGAGAAGCTACTGCCAGAGCAGTAGGCAGAGGTGCTGGCCCCCTATTTGACTGGTGAGCCCCAGAAGGCGTATTTTGATTTGGCATTACAGGATGAGCAGGAGTATGCCAAGTTAAAGACTGAAATTTTGTCACGCGCAGGAGTGACTATGTCAGTCATAGCACAAAGGGTTCACCACTGGGCGTGCTGTGGGGACAAACCACCTTGATCTCAAATGTTCAAACTACTACATCTGGTGCAAAAATGTCTGCAGATGGAATCCTCCACCCCAGTCCAGATGGTTGAGCGCATTGTCATGGACCGGTTTGTGCATTCCCTTCCTAGGGTGGTGCAGACCTGGGTTGCCCAGGGAGATCCCCAAAATGCAGACGAACTGGTGGGCCTAGTGGAACGATTCCAGGTGGTCGACAGGTCCCGAAGGAAGCCCGGGGGTGGTACATCCTCATACTGAGTTACCCAGCGAGAACCTGAGTCCCAAAAGAGGGGTAGTAAAGCCACCACTGGTGGAAGTCCTAAATCCCAGGGGGTCACTGAGGGGTTGTCAAAGGCCACGGATAAATACTTGCTTTGCTGGAGGTGTCACGTCCTGGACATATAGCCTCTCATTGCCCCTTGTCCTCTGAAGAGATGGACTGTAGCTTCGGGAGGCGCTACTCCTACTATGCCTACCCTGCTTTCAGTGTGGACTATCAGCCCAGTGAGGGGCCGCAGGCATGTCCTGTGTCAATAAATGGGGTGCTGGTGACAGGACTCTTAGACTCAGGGAGTTTGGTGACCCTAGTAAGGGCCAAACTACCCATCAGTTAATTCCGGGAAAACACGTGGGTGTACGCTGTATCCACGGGGATTCCAAAGACTATCCTGTTGCCAGAGTGTCGGTTAAAACAAACTGGGGTATGGTGTCCCATGAGGTCGGGGTGGCCGAAGGTTTGCTACATCCCATGATAATTGGGAGGGACTTAAGCTTTTTTGGGACTTGTGGGGAAAGGTAGAGCTGTCAAAGGACGCAGACAGGAGCTAGCCACCACAGTCAGAGATGGATGATTTCCCCTTGCGTGTCCTGGCTGGTGATGAGGATGAGATGGTTACAAGTGAACCTGAAATTCCTGATCTGGAGGTTTCTGGTGGGAATTTTGGGACTGCCCAAATGCAGGACTTGACTTTGAAAAATGTACGGGAGAACGTGACTGTGATAAATGGGATTGCCCAAGAGTCGGTGGCCGACATCAGGTTCTCATACTTTGCGGTCAATGGGGAGTTGCTGTATCGGGATACTAAACAGAGAGGGGAAGTATTAGACCAGCTGCTAGTCCCAGGACCCTATAGATGTGGGGTGTTAGATCTGGCCAATGCTCATGTCTTGGGGGGCATCTATGTGTAGATAAGACCCAAAAATGAGTCCTTCAGAGGTTTTACTGGCCTGGGTGTCACAGAGACATCGTTAATTTCTGCCGCTCCTGCCCTACCTGTCAGCTAACTGCCCCTGTATCCCACTTCTGCAGTCCCCCATTTCTGTTACCCATAATCGAAGTCCCATTCGACTGGATTGCCAAGGACCTGGTCGGGCCATTAGTTAAGTCAGCCAGGGGTCATCAATACATCCTTGTGGTAATAGACTACACTACACGGTACCCAGAAGCGGTACCCCTGAGAAACTCCTCCGACAGGAGTATAGCACGAGAGCTATTTCATATTTTCTCCCAGACAGGCCTGCCAAAAGAGATCCGGATGGACCAAGGGACACCATTTATGTCTAAGGTAATGAGGGAGTTGTGCAAGGCCCTTCAGATTACCCAACTTAGGACGTCAGTGACAGTACCATCCGCAGACAGACAGCCTGTGGAGAGGTTCCAAAAGACCCTGAAGTACATGTTGAGGAAGGCCGTAGAGAAGGATGGATAAGATTGCG
The DNA here is from genome assembly GCF_032444005.1 of Ranitomeya imitator. Classification (NCBI taxonomy): domain Eukaryota; kingdom Metazoa; phylum Chordata; class Amphibia; order Anura; family Dendrobatidae; genus Ranitomeya; species Ranitomeya imitator. The sequence continues at coordinate 638,560,326 of NC_091282.1, read as the reverse complement.
ATTGCCTCCTGCCATACCTACTTTTCTCCATCAGGGAAGTTCCGCAGGCTTCTACAGGGTTCTCACAATTCAATTTGTTATACAGACAGCATCCCTGGGGACTTCTAGATGTTGCAAAGGAGACTTAGGAAGCAGAAGTTACACCCCACTGAAGCATCATCAAGCATGTGGCCCAAATGCAGGATCGATTCGCAAGGGTAATGACGATTATGAAGGAGAGTCTCCTTCAAGCACAAGAAGCCCAGGCAAGGGTCTACAACCGGGCAGCGAGGCTGAGATAGTTTAACCCTGGGGACCGGATGCTCATGTTGATCCCCACCATGGAGAGGAAATTCCTGGCCAAGTGGCAAGGGCCATACGAAGTGGTTGAGAAATTGAGTGATATCAACTATAATATGCACCAACCAGGGAGAAGGAAACAGTACCAAATGTACCACGATAACCTGCTAAAGCCGTGACACAACAGGGATCCGGTAGAAGCACCGTGCCTAGGGGCCCATCCTGGAGCCAAGGTCGAGGATGTCTCAGTGGCAGAGACACTGTCGCCGGACCAGAAACAACAGTGCTATGAGCTGCTTCAGAAAAACCGAGACCTGTTTTCAGAGTTACCATGATGTATGCAAGTGGTGGAGCATGAGATCCTGACTGGATCACATGTGAGGGTGAACCAAAGGCCGTATCGGATTCCTGTGGCTCACCGTGCAGTGAACTCCCAGGAGGTGAAGAGAATGTTGAGCCTGGGTGTCATCGAGGAGTCAAAGAGCGGCTGGTCCAGCTCTACTGTCCTGGTGACGAAGCCAAGGGGAGAGTGGCACTTCTGTAATGATTACAGGAAGCTTAATGTCACGTCAGCCGCTCCTGCGCCTGCTGCTTCTCCTCCTAACCGCCGATATACTTACCCGGCCTTGCGTGCTCCTGCTTCTGCTGCCGCCGCATCTTCTGGATCTTCCTCCGGCTCCTGGCATTTCTTCTCCGTGCGCACTCGGTGTTTGTGCGCGTCCTTCTTCCTCCTCACTTCCGGTCTCTTCACTGTCGTCTGGCTCCCATCGGGTGTGCATGCGCACTTCACCTCCTGGCTTCTGCGGTGCATGCGCATCTCCACTGGCTGGCTCTCGGTAGCTCCGTTCCTCCTTCCTGTGACCCTGGTGGTTCCTGAACCGGAAGTTCCTCTGTACTTCTCCTATATATCAGGTAGCCTTTCCTCCTGTTCCTTACCTGATTGTCAAGTGTGTTTTGCCTTTGAGTCAGGTCCCTCACTTTCCTGCGTTCCTCTGTCTATTTGCCAGCTAATCTTGTATTTTGTCCTCTCCCGTTTCTTGTGCTATTTTATCCCTTCCCCTCTCTGTGAGCCCTCCAGGCCCATTCGTATGTCTCCATTTTGTCCCTTGTCTGTCTTGTGTCCCCTGCATTTCCTGCTACTCATTTCCCCTCTCTGTTTATTAGTTGTCCTATCCCAGAGTCTACAGTTCCTGCTATCCGCTTCCTCGTCTGCCTTCTCTGTTACTCCTATTTCCTGTTCCCAGGTATCAGCTCCCCTGGGCCTGCCCCTAACGCTCCTTGTATATGGGGTGGTCCACCAGGCCAGCTCACCCTTGGGAGGTTCGTTGTCTCGGTCCTGTGGGTTCACTTTTGGAGTCTTTTCCTCTCCCTAGTCCAGGACCTTGCAGTACACTCAGGCCATGGACCCTGCTGGTACCCCATCACCAACTCAAAAGGAGCTTGTATTGTACGGGAGAATCAGACTAGGATAATGTCCTTCCTCAAAACTATGGAGTCCCGCCTCTCGACCTTTCAGACTTCCAATCCATGGTGCGCAGCCCAGCTGGCCAGTCTCCAACAGCAGCTTGCTCAGCAGCGTGATACCCAGGCCCACATCCTTAATTATATGGCGTCTGTGGATGACCGTCTCCTTGCTCTTCAGTCTGCTGCCTCTGCCTCGACCCAGGCGACAATTCCCCATCCGCCACTCTGCCTGGCAAGAGCGCCGCGGTACAGCTGAGATCATAAGTTATGTAGGGGGTTTCTAAATCAGTGCCAGTTACATTTCTAGTTGCTGCCACAACAATACCCCACAGATCGAGCCAAGGTGGCCTTTGTGGTGTCCCATCTGGAGGGAGAGGCTTTAGCCTGGGTCAATCCTCTTTGGGAAAGGGACAATCTATTAGTCTCACGACTCTCCACCTTTCTCGACACGTTCCGTAAGGTTTTCGATGAGCCTGGTCGCTTTGGTTTCTGCCACTGAGTCGCTCTTTAACATTCACCAGGGTACGCTCTCTGTGGGTCAATACGCCATTCGGTTCCGCACTTTATCTTATGAGTTAGGTTGGAACAATGAAACCTTGGTGGGAGCTTTTTGGCATGGTCTTTCAGCTCGGATTAAGGATGAGCTGGCCGGTCGGGATACTCCGACATCTTTGGAAGATCTGATCTCCTTGGCGACTCGTATTGACTTACGCTTTCAGGAGCGTTCTCGTGAGGTCGCTAGGGAGAGAAGATTTCCTCAAGTTTCTTTGGCTACCCGTAGTCCTCCTCGCTCAAGCCCTGTGTTGAGTTCAGCTATCTCTGCCCCGGAGTCCATGCTGGTGGACCAACTCAAGCCTGTGGAGCAGCGCCGTAAAGAGAGACTCACAGAAGGTCTCTGTTTCTACTGTGGTAGTGCATCACATTTTCTGCGTTCCTGTCCCCTGAGATCGGGAAATTCCTCCGCCTAGGACAGGTAAGAGAGGTCTCCCTAGGTGGCGCTGATCCCTCTCTACCCTTGACTCTTTCTGTTCTTTTACACTTGGGTTCCAAGCGTGTTTCTGAAATAACTTATGTCAATTCAGGTGCTGCCGGAAATTTCATCCAGCCCGAGGCAGTCAAAAGACTTCGAATTCCTGTCAGATCCCTGGAGACTCCTCGGCAGATTGCTTCGGTCGATGGTCAACCCCTCCGGGAGTCCGTTACTCAGGTCACCAAAGAGTTGGAACTACAGATCCAAGTTCGACACCGTGAGAAAATAGTCTTTTACGTGCTTCCCTCGCTGTCTCATACGATTCTTCTCGGCCTTCCTTGGTTGAGCCTACCCTCGACTGGCGATCTGGGGACATCTTGCGTTGGGGACAATTCTGCCAAGATAAATGTTTAATTCCTGTTCAGATGAAGATCTCTTCATGGCCAACTTCGGTGTCTCCTGATTTACCACCTGCTTATTGGGCCTTTACTGATGTCTTCAATAAAAAGGAGGCCGAGATCCTGCCTCCGCACCGTCCATATGATTGCCCGATTAATCTTGTTCCTGGTTCCATTCCTCCTAGGGGTCGGATTTACCCCTTGTCCACCATCAAGCTATGTCCGAATACGTCCAGGAAAATTTAGCCCGAGGCTTTATTCGTATATCTTCTTCTCCTTGCTGGTGCAGGTTTCTTTTTCGTCAAGAAGAAAGATGGTTCCTTTCGTCCCTGCATCGACTACCGCGGTCTCAACAATATCACGATTAAGAACAAGTATCCACTTCCACTCATTCCTGAGTTGTTCGACCGTCTCCGAGGTGCTAGGATATTCACAAAATTGGATCTACGTGGAGCCTACAATCTCATCTGCATCCGTCCTGGTGACGAGTGGAAGACTGCATTCAACACCAGAGACGGCCATTATGAGTATTTGGTTATGCCTTTCGGCTTGAGCAACGTGCCCGCAGTTTTCCAGGAGTTTGTGAACAATGTGTTACGGGATCTACTATATTCCTGTGTGGTGGTGTACTTAGATGATATTCTTATATTCTCTCCAGATCTCTCTACCCACAGAACAGACGTCCATCAAGTTCTTCTACATCTTAGAGCGAATCGTTTGTATGCCAAGCTCGAAAAATGTGCCTTCGAACAGTCTTCTCTACCGTTCTTGGGGTATATCATATCTTCCGGTAAAAGTGTCCGCCGTACTGAACTGGCCGCATCCTCAGGGAATTAAAGCAATTCAATGGTTCCTTGGCTTCACTAATTACTACTGGCAGTTCATTCCACACTTTTCCGTTCTGTCTGGTCCTATCTCCGCACTGATCCGCAAGGGAGCAAACTCTCACTCCTGGCTTCCTGAGGCCGAAAATGCTTTCCGGTCCTTGAAACAAGCCTTTGCTACAGCTCCCGTTCTCCATTGTCCTGAGATTAACAAACCCTTCGTTCTGGAGGTGGATGCTTCTGCCATCGGAGCCGGTGGCCTAGTAGTGGAAGCAGCCGCTGTCTTGTCTATCACTCATCAGACAGTTGCGTAATTGTCCTGATTGGAGGCAGCGGAGTTGCGTTCTCCTAAAGAAAATGTAACAGTGGGTGGACCTGCGCAACCCTTCCCCCGGCTGTGATTTTGACATTTAACTACTCTGTATACCAAAGTATTCTAGATTCCACTATGATGCCAACTAACCAAAAGGTAAAGCTGCCCATTCTGCGTCATGGAAAGACATGACACTGGCATTGTCAAGTGCTTGGGGCATACCGGGGCCTCTACCCCCACCCACACCTTATAACCCCACCCCAACCCAATTATTGCCCAATACCCATATTCCCATTCACACAAAAAACACATGGCAATAATTTCTTTGGAATAATTTGGCCACAGCAGCCTTTATTTTAACATACCAATTAAATAATTACACACAATATATTAACTCTTATACTAGGAGGAGTCCTTGAAGCTACAAAGAATCTGGTGATTACCCAAAACATAATTGTGAACATAACAGTAACACCAATTTATTCCCAGCCGTTACCACCCTGGCTCGGGAGTTCCAAGAAACTCAAAGTTTTCACTGTTCACGATAAACTTCTCGGGGATTTGACCACCCCAGCCGAAAATCCCCTCCACAATTCACCAGATCCGAAACCTGTTGAACTCCGAAAAACAGGGGACCCATATGCCAATGGATCCCCCAAACCAATTTCCACCAACTTCAAGGACTCCCCCCAGCCACCACAACAAGGGCCATTGAACCTCTCAAAGGCCCGAGACCCCACTATACCGAAAAGCTATGGCCCATTCAATACCATCCTGTAGACCCAGAGCCTAAAAATCACTGCCAACCACATTCAAATGAACGCCGTCAGCCAACCAATACCCACCTTCCCCTTTTTCCAATTCAAAATGCAGAACGGCTACACTCCCATTCCGGGACATGAAAGACGAAACCGCCCTGTTCACCTTTATCCTGGCCTTGTTGATCTTGACACAAGTCCGCATGTTCCACCAACGTGTCCGTGGCACAATTTCCAACCAAACAATAGTTGGACCGGTATACAAAACCCACAAACGCAACAAATCCTGCTTTATATCTCTAACCAATTCCCGAAAAAGGCCGCACCCCCAAATCGTTCCCACCAGCGTGCAAAACCAAAATATCTGGAGCCCTATCTAAACTCACGCTGTTGTGTAACTCCCACAATACCCTGCTCCATAGCATACCCTAAAACCGAGCCAACGTACCAATGCCATTGTTCATTCAAAACCAAGCTGTCTTCCTTCCTTCCGCATGTCGGCACGCAAAGCTCCCCAATGGACGAACGATTGACCGAAGATCCAAACCAATAACGGCAGAGACACCGAAACAACAGAAACACAACAACTCAGAAAAAAACTAAAACAAGACATGAAAGCACCAAAAGATCACGAAGAATTAATGTTCCGCGATCACTCATTGCGGCCTAGCGTAACTGTGATACCTATTGGACTGCCCCCGACGAATCCGCTGAATAACATCAACCCCCAAGCCGCCCAATGCGGCCTCCGTCGCTGCCCTAATCGTAAAAGAGTGAGGCGCAAAACATGAATTATCCAGGCCCAGAAATTGAACCACCTTCTTGAAGACCACCGTAAATTGATACCTGGACAAAAATGTACCGTCGGCGTGACGTAACAAAGCCCCATCCCGATTAGGCTGCAGCATCCAAAAATTCGCCACACAACTCACCGGACACATAGCCAAACCGGCAACCTTACCCAGCATGACCTTCTTTCCTCGTCCTTCCTGATCGGTTTTAGACCTATGCAACCAAAACTCAACACAATCATAAGATAACAACACATCCTTCGCTAAAATACCCCCCATCACGCTCTTGCTGGGCGACACCAGCTCACCAAGCCTTAGCGCCCAAAAAAAGGTGAACGAAAAAGCCAACCTCAACAAACTACATTCAAAATCCGATGTATATACAGATGGCAAGACCCCTCCCAATTTTTTTAACAAGCCAAAAGATACAGGCCGCCTAGCAACCCCGTGACTACATCTCCTGCGAAATCCTTTAACAGCCTGCTTTACCAAAAAGACCTTAGACAAATCTTGCTGCCCTCGCAATTTGAAATCAAAAGCCAGGGCTGCCATAATCTGTGACACCTTTGCCACTGACCACCCTTCAGAGGCCCCCATACTCAACCAAGTTAGCAACGCACCCACCTGGTCCTGCATGCTCGGCCCATACGGCCCTTTCGCCAATATGCCCTCCCAAGTTAACCAAACCGCCTGATAAGCCTCCCAAGTTCTAGGAGCCAGCAACGACCTTATCAATCCTTCAGCGTCTCGAAAACCACCTGCCAGAGTTCCACAGGGCATTTCAAGCCGACAACCTCTGCTTCTGGGACCAATGACCAAAAACGGTCGAACTGTGAACGAGAAAGAGAGTCAGCAATGGAATTCCGTTAGCCAGGCACATGGGATGCCGTCACGTGTGCATTCAACGCCAAACATGCCAAAACCAACTTTTTCAGCACCCGTACTACTGGAGGTGACGACGCCGTCAGCCCCTTGACTGCGCATACCACACCCATATTATCACAATTAAAACGCACACGCCTGTCACGAAAATCCTTTTTCCACAAATGGAACGCCACTAGAATGGGAAAAATCTCTAACAACGCGATATTCCGAACCAAACCTGCAGTGATCCAAGCCTCGGGCCATTTTTCAGCACACCACTGGCCCCGAAAATACGCTCCAAAACCAATCCCGCTGGCGGCGTCCGTAAACAACTCCAGCGTGTCACTGTCAATTACATCCTCCATAATCAAGGAGCGTCCATTATAGTTTGTCAAAAACGTGTTCCGGACTGCCAAATCCTCCTGTAGCTCGGCCGACAACCTGATGAAATGATGAGGAGCTCGAACTCCAGCCGTAGCACTGGCCAATCTTCTCAAAAAAACTCTACCCATAGGCATAACACAACACGCAAAATTAAGCTTCCCCAACAGCGACTGTAGCTCCCGCAACGACAATTTCTTTAAGCGACAAGCCCTGGCCACTTCAGCCCGAAGACTAACCACCTTTTCATCCGGCAACCTGAACTCCCACCGTACCGTGTCAATAACAATGCTCAAAAAAACAAAGACACGTATTAGGCCCTTCTGTCTTACCAGGAGCCAAAGGAACACCGAAAAGATTAGCCACCCATTGGACAGCTCTCAACAATCTGTGACAACCGTCGGACCCGGCTGGACCGACGCACAAGAAATCATCCAAATAATGAATGACAGAGTCACAACCAGACACATCCCATACCACCCATTCCAAAAATGAACTAAAAGCCTCAAATAGAGTGCACGATAGCGAACAACCCATCGGCAAACACCTATCAACAAAGAACCCCCCATTCCAAAAACAACCTAAAAGTTTAACACTGGTTGAGTGAACCGGCAACAAGCGAAATGCTGACTCAATCTCTGTCTTAGCCAAAAGCGCCCCCCTGCCGGACCTACGAACCCAAGATACAGCTTCATCAAATGACACATAAACCACGGAACAAAGCTCTGGGGCAATACCGTCATTAACGGACAACCCCCGAGGATAGGGCAAATGATGAATCAAACGAAATTTTCCCAACTCTTTCTTGGGCGCTACCCCTAACGGTGAAACCACTAAATCAGCAAACGGTGGCACCGCGAAAGGGCCAGCAATGCGACCCAATGCTACTTCTTTGCCCAATTTTTCCGTAACCACCGCACTGTGCAACACAGCTGAATACAAATTTTTAACAACTTGCGGCACAACAAAATTAGGGGCCGGTATAACAAAACCGTCTTGAAAACCAGAAAACAGCAATTCCAACTTTTCCCTATCGGGTGTCACGCTCCCGCCCTGACTGGTGGGCGTGAGCTCGGGGGGTTTGTGGCCCCACTGTGCCACAAACCAGACTACCCTGGAAGGGGCGTGACTATGACAGCTGCCTGGGTTTTCACTGGAGCCTCTGATGGTGAGGACAGGCTTGTGCAGCAGGCAGCTGCCAGGTGCCACTCCAGGGTGGTGTCTGGCTGTGGCTGCTGATCCCACTTGGGAGACAGGAACACCTGGATTGGTGCGGGCATTAGGCAGGACTGGCAGAAGAGCACGGCTGGAACACAGACGAGTAGGCTGGCACGGCTGAGACAGGGCTGGCAGAGACACGGCAGAGAACTCAGGGCTGGCAGAGACACGGCAGGAAACAGGACTGGAAGGCAGGGCAGGAACGGCAGGACTGGCAGGAACACAGGATTGGGAGGCACTGCAGGAACGGCAGGACTGGCAGGAACACAGGATACACAGGACAGGTTGATGTGGTGTATGAATCAGGCTGCACTCTGATGACACCCGAGTGCAGTCCTATTGTGAGTGTGATGAAGGAACAGGTAGGGACCTGTACACACAGAAGATGCAGGTACGGAAACAAGCCAGAAGGAAAGGAGAATGAAGGAACAGGTAGGGACCTGTTCACACAGGAGGACCAAGTAACAAGTAGAAGGTGGAACTAAGAGAAGAGAAGGAGAAGGCAGAGCCAAGGACGGAGCCGCAAGAGGCGGAGCCAAGGGCGGAGACGCTGGAGGCGGAGCCAAGAGCGGAGACGCTGGAGGCGGAGCCAAGAGCGGAGATGCTGGAGGCGGAGCCAAGAGCAGAGACGCTGGAGGCGGAGCCAAGAGCGGAGATGCTGGAGGCGGAGCCAAGAGCGGAGACGCTGGAGGCGGAGCCAAAAGTGGAGACGCTGGAGGCGGAGCCAAGAGCGGAGACACTGGAGGTAACGCCAAGAGCGGAGACGCTGGAGGCGGAGCCAAGAGCAGAGACGGAGCCAAGTGCAGGAACACAGGAGGCGGAGCCAGATAGTACCGCAAAGAGCGGAGCCAGATAGAACCGCAAAGAGCGGAGCTACAGAGCAAAGCCAGAGAGTGCGAAGCAAGGTCTGAGTGCAGAGCCGCAAGAGTGCGGAGAGTAAGCAGACAGAAAACACAAGGAAAGAAAGCAGGGAAGGAAGCCACAAACAAGGAGACCGAGAAAAGACAAAGTACAGACAAGGCAATAGAACAAGACACAGGGACAAAGACACAGGGACCAGGATATTCTGCCTCCTTTTTGGGGGCGGACTACAAGAACAAGGCAAAAGCGCAGAGAAAAGCTCAGAGGGAGTAACTTAGAGCAAGGCCAGGCAAACTCAGCAACTAAACACTAACTGAGCTAACACATTGCACAGGCCCAGAGCACAGGGTGGAGCTGCACTATATACAGGAGGCCTCTTGGTAATTGGTCAGGAACTGATTGGACAGGTGCACCTGATTCCTATAAGAACCAGAGAGTTCAGGCGCCGGCCCCCTATACACATAGCCATGATGAGGCATGCAGAGAGCAAAGACACAGAACATGGAGCTGGCAATAAAGAGAAAGCACATCATGGCCTGGAGCAGTGGGTAAGATTGTGTGAGAGATGTGAGGCCATGCTGTGATGCCAGCAGAGTTGTTACATCGGGGTATCTACTTAGATATGGGGCCATCTTTTCCAACTTCACCTTTGTCACACCCATGGGTATTACCGGCCCCTGTCTAAGACTTGGCTTTTTTGAAGCATTTTGCAGCCCCATGAGAGGAGCCACTGTAATGGGAGCAAAGATGTTTAAATTTGCAGTTGGCCCCAAACTTGCATTGACCCTCATTAAACTGCCAGCATAAACCCGGTTTATGCCCTCCTGAATTTCCTGATTGACCTGAGGAACCTGACCCACTGGGTTGATTAGCCTGACTGGAAGTTCCGGATCCCCCGTGAAAGGAATGACCAAACTTATACTGCGCCATAACCCTCAACCATAGCCCAATGTCCTTTTGGTCTCATCTGAGTTTTTCGCTGTCTAAATTGTTCATCGTACCGTAGCCATGCCTGCCCCCCATAAACCCAGTGGGCCTCGCCGATGGAATCCATATAACAAAATAACCCAGCGCAGTTCTCTGGCACTTTTTCCCCAATCACACTGGCTAAAATAGCAAACGCCTGAAGCCAATTGCTAAACGTCTGCGGGATCAAACGCCACCTCCGCTTCTCTTCGTCCTCTTTTTTGCTATCCTCCTTTTTGCCCTTGTCCAAATTAAATTTCTCCAAAGGAAGCAACGAAAATATCTCAACATATTCATCTTTGAAAATCTTCTCCTTGACCTCCTTTTTAAGATGGGCCCCCAAAGGACCTTCAAAACAAACATAGACCTCCCCATGTGCCCTATCATCCAGATGCACCCTGCATTCCTTCTCCTTTTCTGTCTGTACCGAAACGGGAACCGGAGCCGATGGCAGCGCAGCTGCCGCTAAAACACCTACAGGGGCCTACCCACGCAGCCAAATGCCTCTGTTCAGTCAAACCTCTATCCAACCTGGTTAACAAGTCCCACACATTGTCCAACACTTCCCGCACACCCGCGCTCTCCACAAAAGCAGACCCTCCAGTCACATTCACACCAAATGCACCACTCTGAGTACCACCATCAACCGGTACAGAAACGTTTTGAGGACATAGACTTGACATGGACACATACTCACCAGGCTGCGAGGAGGCTGTGACCCCTCCAGCCAGAATACCAGGATCCAGACGTCCCTGGAGCACGAAATCCAGACCTGGTGAAACTTGCGTGGACTGTGGACCTCGGACGAGGGGTGCTCCACTTGTACAACGACCTCTGAAGAAGGGGCTGCCACTCCGCTTCTGACAGGAGTAAGTGTCCACCCAGCCGATCCTGTTGCACACCAACAGTCATCAGCTGCCAACCCGAGCGACGAGGACGCCCCACTGCCGGGATTCCTGAGAGCACACGCGGTGGAGGCCTAGCAGCCGCCGACGGGCCCTCCTTGCTGTAGGATTCCTCCCAGGCCGGAGCCTGCTGGCCCTGGAACTTACTGGCGCCAGGCCTGGAGGGTCCCTAGAGGGGCTCCTGTGCCTGCGGGGGGCCCGAGGAGCCACATCCGGAGACAACCTTTCAGGGGTCCTGGTCCGACGGGATCGCCGCTTCGGCGGTGAAGCAAGCGCCGCTGTCCCCATGCTTCCTCCCATAATCCTGGACACCTGCGCTTCCAGCCAGCCATCCGGGTGCAGAGCAGCCGCAACCCTAAGGCCATCCAGAACCCTATCAACAGCAGCCATGGTAAGTGCGATGATTCCAGGGTTCGGAGAGCGGGAACTAACAGGCCCCACCCCCAACCTGCCCTTTAATACCACCCCCCCAGTGTGACCCTTCCCTTAATTACCCTATTTCCCCCAACCTCCAAACCACTGTCATGCTGGCCTCAGCCCAGGGCGTGGGGGTGTGGGGGGGACGGCCCTGCTGCGGCCATTTCTATGATTCCAAGCACACGCACAAATCTACATCAGAATTTCAAGTTATTGTTGTTAGAATTGGTTCTGCAAGATATTAATTCATTGGGTGTAACTTCATTTTTCACATACTGCTTCTATATGTTGGCAAAGTTTTAGTAAATAAATAGTGACGAGTTGCAATCCGTCATGTGGTGTTCTTCATTTGAGGTCATATTTACCAAATTTAAAGACATTGCAACAACCAAATATTATTTTATTATTATGTACTGATGCATAAAACCATAGAATTTCAGGAGGGTGTTTGCAGTTTCCCTCATGATTGCAAATATATATGCAAATATCTACTATATAATTGTCTAAGGGTCACTTCCGTCTTTCTGTCTGTCCTTCTGTCACGGTTATTCATTCGCTGATTGGTCTCGCCAGCTGCCTGTCATGGCTGCCGCGACCAATCAGCGACGGGCAAAGTCCGGAAGAAAATGGCCGCTCCTTACTCCCCGCAGTCAGTGCATGTCACCCGCATACTCCCCTCCGGTCACCGCTAACACAGGGTTAATGCCGGCGGTAATGGACCGCGTTATGCCGCGGGTAATGCACTCCGTTACCGCCGCTATTAACCCTGTGTGCCCCCAACTTTTTACTATTGACGCTGCCTATGCGGCATCAATAGTAAAAAATGTAATGTTAAAAATAATAATAATAAAAAAAAACCTGCTATACTCACCCTCCGTAGTTGCTCGCACCGGCCGCCATCTTCCATTGCAGGTTCCGGTGGCAAAGATGGTATGGGAGAAGGACCTGCCATGACGTCACGGTCTTGTGACCGCGACGTCATCACAGGCCCTGCGCGCCTGCTCTAGAAAGACCTGCCATGACGTCACAGTCATGTGACCACGACGTCATCACAGGTCCTGCGCTCATACCAACCCTGGAACCGGAAGCTGCCGTGGACTACAAGTGGCCCTCGGAAAGGTGAGTATATGTTTATTTTTTATTTTTTAACCTGTGACAAACCTGGCTGGGCAATATACTACATAGCTGTGCAATATACTACGAGACTGGCCAATATACTATGTGGCTCTGTGCTGTATACTACGTCGCTGTGCAATATACTACGTGGCTCTGTGCTGTATACTACGTCACTGGGCAATATACTACGTAACGGGGCAATATACTACGTGGCTCTGTGCTGTATACTACGTCACTGGGCAATATACTATGTCACTGGGCAATATACTAGGTGGCTGCACAATATACTATGTCACTAGGCAATACACTACGTAACTGGGCAATATACTACGTGGCTGCGCAATATACTACGTCACTAGGCAATATACTACGTAACAGGGCAATATACTACGTGGCTGGGCAATATACTACGTCACTGGGCAATATACTATGTGGTTGGGCAATATACTACGTGGCTGGGCAATATACTACGTGGCTGCGCAATATACTACGTCACTAGGCAATACACTACGTAACTGGGCAATATACTACGTGGCTGTGCAATATACTACGTCACTAGGCAATATACTACGTAACAGGGCAATATACTACATGGCTGGGCAATATACTACGTCACTGGGCAATATACTATGTGTTTGGGCAATATACTACGTGGCTGGGCAATATACTACGTTGCTGGGCAATATACTACATCACTGGGCAATATACTACATGGCTGGGCAATATACTACGTGGCTGGGCAATATACTACGTCACTGGGCAATATACTACGTGGCTGGGCAATATACTACGTGGCTGGGCAATATACTACATGACTGTGCAATATACTATGTGGCTGGGCAATATACTACTTGGCTTGGCAATATACTACGTGGCTGGGCAATATACTACGTGGCTGGGCAATATACTACGTGACTGCAATATACTATGTGGCTGGGCAATATACTACTTGGCTTGGCAATATACTACGTGGCTGGGCAATATACTATGTGGCTGGGCAATATACTACTTGGCTTGGCAATATACTACGTGACTGTGCAATATACTATGTGGCTGGGCAATATACTACTTGGCTTGGCAATATACTACGTCACTGGGCAATATACTACGTGGCTGTGCAATATACTACGTGACTGGGCAATATACTACGTGACTGTGCAGTATACTATGTGGCTGGGCAATATACTACTTGGCTTGGCAATATACTACGTGGCTGGGCAATATACTACGTGGCTGGGCAATATACTACATGGACTGTGCAATATACTATGTGGACATGCATATTCTAGAATACCCGATGCGTCAGAATCGGGCCACCATCTAGTATATATATATATATATATATATATATATATATATACACATACACACTACATACACACAAATCAGATAAGTTGTGCTGTATTGTGACAGAGGAGCAACTGAAACTTACAACCAAGATCCAAAAAGTGCGGGAAATTTTAATGAGCACACGTGTAGACAAGCCAACTTGTACAGTATGTAAAAAATTGCTTAATCAAAAGAATTTTCCAGCCGCAACCCAGAACAGACATCTCCTGCTGTGCCAGGTAACAAGTACATTTTATTTCAGCATCTGCCAACCTGTCTGCGGTGTGTGCCGGGGGGCAGTGTATTTGGGAGGGAAGCTGTGTAAAAGAATATAATACACAGTAATGTGAAAGATTACTATATAGATCAGTCAATCAAGAAACAGCTGACCGCACCACCAAGACGCTGAACTCATGAACCCACAGGCTGTCAGCATGAGCCGGCCACTAGATCTCGGGTGCTGGACCGAGAAAACATCACAATGCAGCTGCGAGTAAGGAAGGAGACGGCAGCACTCACCGATATTCAGTGCAGGTTTTACCTTTCACTAGGCACTGCTCCTAATAGCCAGTTTCCTATTCCACACTGATGAGGGGCAAATACCCCGAAACAGCTGTCTGTGGATGGATACCATGTTTTGGCATAGGTGGTTTTCCTTTTTGGATGCTGCCCTTCCCGTGGTTGTTCCTTCCTGGTGAAAGACCTGGCTATTCATTGCTTGCGTTGAGAAACACGTGATGGTGTCTCTGCGGGTTTTCTACATGCATTTGCATATTTCCCATAAAGGATGGGGGCAGTGTTCTGGATCACTGCGTTGAGAAACACGTGATGGTGTCTCCGCGGCTTTTCTACATGCATTTGCATATTTCCCATAAGGGATGGGGGCAGTGTTCTGGATCACTGCGTTGAGAAACACGTGATGGTGTCTCCGCGGTGTTGGATGTTTTGATCTCCCCGAGGTCATTCATCCTTATGTTTATAGTCCTTTTACCAGGCACTGCTCCTAATAGCCAGTTTCCTATTCCACACTGATGAGGGGCAAATACCCCAAAACAGCTGTCTGTGGATGGATACCATGTTTTGGCATAGGTGGTTTTCCTTTATGGATGCTGCCCTTCCCGTGGTTGTTCCTTCCTGGTGAAAGACCTGGCTACTCATTGCTTGCGTTGAGAAACACGTGATGGTGTCTTCGCGACTTTTCCACATGCAGGACCATGATAAACACAGGCCTGCTGCTGCGGCTTAAAGGTACAGCACCGATTTCTGATATAGGTGTATCTTTACATTAATAACACTGTAGGTGTATCTTTAAATCACCAGCGCATCCAAGTCCCCCATTTTGCTACTGCTCACTGGGCCCCATACAGTAGTAAAGGCAATAATGTCCTGATGGCGGCTCTGGGCAGTATTATAGTAGCTATATTCTTGTACATAGAGAGCAGTATTATAGTAGTTATATTCTTGTACATAGGAGAGCAGTATTATAGTAGTTATATTTATGTACATAGGGAGCAGTATTATAGCATATTCTTGTACATAGGACCAGTATTATAGTAGTTATATTCTTGTACATAGAGGGCAGTATTACAGTAGTGATATTCTTGTACATAGGTCCAGTATTATAGTAGTGATATTCATGTACATAGAGGGCATTATTATAGTAGTTATATTTTTGTACATGGGGCAGTATTATGGTAGTTATATTCTTGTACATAAGGGCAGTATAATAATAGTCATATTCCCATAAATAAGGGCAGTCTTATAGGAGGTATATTCTTGTACATAGGGATCAGTTTTATAGTAGTTATATTCTTGTACATATGGGGCAGTATTATTGTTGTTATACTCTTGTACATAGGGAGCAGTATTATAGTAGTTATATTTGTGTACATAGGAGCAGTATTATAGTAGTTATACTCTTGTACATAGGGGCAGTATTATAGTTGTTATACTCTTGTACATAGGAGCAGTATTATAGTAGTTATATTTGTGTACATAGGAGCAGTATTATAGTAGCTATATTCTTGAACTTAGGGGCAGTATTATAGTAGTTATATTCTTGTACATATGGGGAAGTATAATAGTTATATCCTTGTACATAAGAGCAGTATTACAGTAGTTATTTTCTTGTACATGAGGCAATGTTACAGTAGTTATATTCTTGTACATAAGCGGCAGTATCAGGGATGCCAATAGGAATTTCAGGGCCCCATACTGTCAACATTTTTGGACTACCTTGAGTTTCCGCCCAGGCTCCACCCTAGCTCCACCTCCACAACTCAAATCGTCCACAGTCCCACGGACCACTCTTGGAAAAACTCCACTTCTGCATCACGCACTCACCAATCACACATTAACAGTTCCCATCACCAGATCACATACACAACCAGCAGCTTTTGCTTTAGCCAAAAGAATTTTTAAGTCACCACCACGGCAAGGTAGACTCTTTTGGCCAGGTCCTACTCTACTCTAACCTATTAAAAATTTGTTAAAATACCCAATACTCTTTTTAGGAATATTTTTCTTTTTCTTTAAGGGAATTAGTCACATACATTTTTTAAAATAATTGAAACCAGATTGTGACTTTTTATAATCTGTATTTCTGATTGCAGATTCTTGTTTTCTGTATATTTATGGAAGCTGTTGGTGGATATAGGTCTGCGCTCGGACTGCAGTGCGTGGAATGGCCTAGGGTCTCCTGACTTGAACTCAGCAGCCTCACATCGGTGCCCTGTCCATGCACTGCAGTGTGAGGGCAGACCAATTTCCCCCTTCCAATAATTATTCTGCCATAATAATAATAAAACACAACACCTATCATATATCCTAGAGTGGTTGGCCGAACATGAAATAACCACCTATAAAAAGAGGCACCACGCAAATATAATATACTCAATATTTTATTAGAGACATAAATAAAGACCACAACATGGTCATAAAACCGACCAAGGAGGCACAGATGAAAAACAACAAATACAGGAAAAGAAGGTGGACCTCCTGGAGATGGTTACAAAACTATCAATACCAGTGTATTAGTGCAACTCACATTCAAAAAAAGGGGGACATAGTAGTATTTGAAAGACCAGACGGTACTTGTTCAGATTGTTCGTATATAATGCTATATTCATTACACAAGTTGATATAATAAATAACTATGTACAGTAAAAGATTTTTCTAATGAAAAAACAAGCAAATATTGCACTTTTTCGTCTTGACTTACAACAGTGTTACAAGTCGTCTTACTATATGATCCATCTCACCTTGTTATGTATTTTTCATGTGTGTACATAAATTTTTATTAGTGTTTGGTTGTGTATTTATAGTGCACTCACAATTCACTATTTATTAATAAGTATATGTTGGTGTATTTTTATATATGTATGATTATAATATACTTATGTAGTTATATTTATGCGTGTCCATTTTAACTTATCGTTAAATAAATAAGGCAGCACACTGCAGCGCTAGAACATACAAACTTGAAATACAAAATTTGAACTACATTACTGCACTAGAAATATGAAAAATGAGAGCGTTTAGCGCATAAAAATGGCCAATTTTATGTGTACCTGGTAGCCACTTTACGGCATCTCTCTTATACCAGGTCCTACGCTTGCCTTACCTCGCTGAGAATAAACGTCTACATCTGAATGGGTACATGTGAAACCTCTTTCTAGACTAAAATTCTCTCTCTCTATGGAGGGGTATTGGACCTGCTGTAATTAAAACACCTGTGGCTAGAAGGCAGAGTGCACGATCAGAAGGCTAGAGAATACATTTCAAAAACCTGACCTGCACATCCAAACATAGACTAAGTGTGAACAGGTCCTGAACCTAGAGTCGCCAACTCGTATATAGTTAAATAAATAAGGCAGCACACTGCAGTGCTAGAACATACAAACTTGAAATACGAAATTTGAACTGCATTACTGCACTAGAAATATGAAAAATGAGAGCGTTTAGCGCATAAAAATGGCCAATTTTATGTGTACCTGGTAGCCACTTTACGGCATCTCTCTTATACCTGGTCCTACGCTTGCCTTACCTCGCTGAGAATAAACGTCTACATCTGAATGGGTACATGTGAAACCTCTTCCTAGACTAAAATTCTCTCTCTCTATGGAGGGGTATTGGACCTGCTGTAATAAAAACACCTGTGGATAGAAGGCAGAGTGCACGATCAGAAGGCTAGAGAATACATTTCAAAAACCTGACCTGCACATCCAAACATAGACTAAGTGTGAACAGGTGCTGAACCTAGAGTCGCCAACTTGTATATAGTTAAATAAATAAGGCAGCACACTGCAGCGCTAGAACATACAAACTTGAAATACGAAATTTGAACTGCATTACTGCACTAGAAATATGAAAAATGAGAGCGTTTAGCGCATAAAAATGGCCAATTTTATGTGTACCTGGTAGCCACTTTACGGCATCTCTCTTATACCAGGTCCTACGCTTCCCTTACCTCGCTGAGAATAAACGTCTACATCTGAATGGGTACATGTGAAACCTCTTCCTAGACTAAAATTCTCTCTCTATGGAGGGGTATTGGACCTGCTGTAATTAAAACACCTGTGGCTAGAAGGCGGAGTGCACGATCAGAAGGCTAGAGAATACATTTAAAAAACCTGACCTGCACATCCAAACATAGACTAAGTGTGAACAGGTGCTGAACCTAGAGTCGCCAACTCGTATATAGTTAAATAAATAAGGCAGCACACTGCAGCACTAGAACATACAAACTTGAAATACGAAATTTGAACTGCATTACTGCACTAGAAATATGAAAAATGAGAGCGTTTAGCGCATAAAAATGGCCAATTTTATGTGTACCTGGTAGCCACTTTACGGCATCTCTCTTATACCAGGTCCTACGCTTCCCTTACCTCGCTGAGAATAAACGTCTACATCTGAATGGGTACATGTGAAACCTCTTCCTAGACTAAAATTCTCTCTCTCTATGGAGGGGTATTGGACCTGCTGTAATTAAAACACCTGTGGCTAGAAGGCGGAGTGCACGATCAGAAGGCTAGAGAATACATTTCAAAAACCTGACCTGCACATCCAAACATAGACTAAGTGTGAACAGGTGCTGAACCTAGAGTCGCCAACTCGTATATAGTTAAATAAATAAGGCAGCACACTGCAGCGCTAGAACATACAAACTTGAAATACGAAATTTGAACTGCATTACTGCACTAGAAATATGAAAAATGAGAGCGTTTAGCGCATAAAAATGGCCAATTTTATGTGTACCTGGTAGCCACTTTACGGCATCTCTCTTATACCAGGTCCTACGCTTGCCTCACCTCGCTGTGAATAAACGTCTACATCTGAATGGGTACATGTGAAACCTCTTCCTAGACTAAAATTCTCTCTCTCTATGGAGGGGTATTGGACCTGCTGTAATTAAAACACCTGAAGCTAGGAGGCGGAGTGCACGATCAGGAGGCTAGAGAATACATTTCAAAAACCTGACCGGCACATCCAAACATAGACTCAGTGTGAACAGGTGCTGAACCTAGAGTCGCCAACTCGTATATAGTTAAGTAAATAAGGCAGCACACTGCAGCGCTAGAACATACAAACTTGAAAAACGAAATTTGAACTGCATTACTGCACTAGAAATATGAAAAATGAGAGCTTTTAGGGCATAAAAATGGCCAATTTTATGTGAACCTGGTAGCCCCGTTACGGCATCTCTCTTATACCAGGTCCTAAACTTGCCTTACCTCGCTGAGAATAAACGTCTCCATCTGAATGGGTACATGTGAAAACCTCTTACTAGACTAAAATTCTCTCTCTCTGTGGAGGGGTATTGGACCTGCTGTAATTAAAACATCTGAAGCTAGGAGGCGGAGTGCACGATCAGAAGGCTAGAGAATACATTTCAAAAACCTGACCTGCACATCCAAACATAGACTAAGTGTGAACAGGTGCTGAACCTAGAGTCGCCAACTCGTATATAGTTAAATAAATAAGGCAGCACACTGCAGCGCTAGAACATACAAACTTGAAATACGAAATGTGAACTGCATTACTGCACTAGAAATATGAAAAATGAGAGCGTTTAGCGCATAAAAATGGCCAATTTTATGTGTACCTGGTAGCCACTTTACGGCATCTCTCTTATACCAGGTCCAACGCTTGCCTTACCTCGCTGAGAATAAACGTCTACATCTGAATGGGTACATGTGAAACCTCTTCCTAGACTAAAATTCTCTCTCTCTATGGAGGGGTATTGGACCTGCTGTAATTAAAACACCTGTGGCTAGAAGGCGGAGTGCACGATCAGAAGGCTAGAGAATACATTTAAAAAACCTGACCTGCACATCCAAACATAGACTAAGTGTGAACAGGTGCTGAACCTAGAGTCGCCAACTCGTATATAGTTAAATAAATAAGGCAGCACCTGCAGCGCTAGAACATACAAACTTGAAATATGAAATTTGAACTGCATTACTGCACTAGAAATATGAAAAATGAGAGCGTTTAGCGCATAAAAATGGCCAATTTTATGTGTACCTGGTAGCCACTTTACGGCATCTCTCTTACACCAGGTCCTACGCTTGCCTTACCTCGCTGAGAATAAACGCCTACATCTGAATGGGTACATGTGAAACCTCTTCCTAGACTAAAATTCTCTCTCTCTATGGAGGGGTATTGGACCTGCTGTAATTAAAACACCTGTGGCTAGAAGGTGGAGTGCATGATCAGAAGGCTAGAGAATACATTTCAAAAACCTGACCTGCACATCCAAACATAGACTAAGTGTGAACAGGTGCTGAACCTAGAGTCGCCAACTCGTATATAGTTAAATAAATAAGGCAGCACACTGCAGCGCTAGAACATACAAACTTGAAAAACGAAATTTGAACTGCATTACTGCACTAGAAATATGAAAAATGAGAGCTTTTAGCGCATAAAAATGGCCAATTTTATGTGTACCTGGTAGCCCCGTTACGGCATCTCTCTTATACCAGGTCCTAAACTTGCCTTACCTCGCTGAGAATAAACGTCTCCATCTGAATGGGTACATGTGAAAACCTCTTACTAGACTAAAATTCTCTCTCTCTGTGGAGGGGTATTGGACCTGCTGTAATTAAAACACCTGAAGCTAGGAGACGGAGTGCACGATCAGAAGGCTAGAGAATACATTTCAAAAACCTGACCGGCACATCCAAACATAGACTCAGTGTGAACAGGTGCTGAACCTAGAGTCGCCAACTCGTATATAGTTAAGTAAATAAGGCAGCACACTGCAGCGCTAGAACATACAAACTTGAAAAACGAAATTTGAACTGTATTACTGCACTAGAAATATGAAAAATGAGAGCTTTTAGCGCATAAAAATGGCCAATTTAATGTGTACCTGGTAGCCACTTTACGGCATCTCTCTTATACCAGGTCCTAAACTTGCTTTACCTCGCTGAGAATAAACGTCTCCATCTCAATGGGTACATGTGAAAACCTCTTACTAGACTAAAATTCTCTCTCTCTGTGGAGGGGTATTGGACCTGCTGTAATTAAAACACCTGAAGCTAGGACGCGGAGTGCACGATCAGAAGGCTAGACAATACATTTCAAAAACCTGACCGGCACATTCAAACATAGACTCAGTGTGAACAGGTGCTGAACCTAGAGTCGCCAACTCGTATATAGTTAAGTAAATAAGGCAGCACACTGCAGCGCTAGAACATACAAACTTGAAAAACGAAATTTGAACTGCATTACTGCACTAGAAATATGAAAAATGAGAGCGTTTAGCGCATAAAAATGGCCAATTTTATGTGTACCTGGTAGCCCCGTTACGGCATCTCTCTTATACCAGGTCCTAAACTTGCCTTACCTCGCTGAGAATAAACGTCTCCATCTGAATGGGTACATGTGAAAACCTCTTACTAGACTAAAATTCTCTCTCTCTGTGGAGGGGTATTGGACCTGCTGTAATTAAAACACCTGAAGCAAGGAGGCGGAGTGCACGATCAGAAGGCTAGAGAATACATTTCAAAAACCTGACTGGCACATTCAAACATAGACTCAGTGTGAACAGGTGCTGAACCTAGAGTCGCCAACTCGTATATAGTTAAGTAAATAAGGCAGCACACTGCAGCGCTAGAACATACAAACTTGAAAAACGAAATTTGAACTGCATTACTGCACTAGAAATATGAAAAATGAGAGCGTTTAGCGCATAAAAATGGCCAATTTTATGTGTACCTGGTAGCCCCGTTACGGCATCTCTCTTATACCAGGTCCTAAACTTGCCTTACCTCGCTGAGAATAAACGTCTCCATCTGAATGGGTACATGTGAAAATCTCTTACTAGACTAAAATTCTCTCTCTCTGTGGAGGGGTATTGGACCTGCTGTAATTAAAACACCTGAAGCTAGGAGGCGGAGTGCACGATCAGAAGGCTAAAGAATACATTTCAAAAACTTGACCGGCACATCCAAACATAGACTCAGTGTGAACAGGTGCTGAACCTACAGTCGCCAACTCGTATATAGTTAAATAAATAAGGCAGCACACTGCAGGGCTAGAACATACAAACTTGAAATACGAAATTTGAACTGCATTACTGCACTAGAAATATGAAAAATGAGAGCGTTTAGCGCATAAAAATGGCCAATTTTATGTGTACCTGGTAGCCACTTTACGGCATCTCTCTTATACCAGGTCCTACGCTTGCCTTACCTCGCTGAGAATAAACGTCTACATCTGAATGGGTACATGTGAAACCTCTTCCTAGACTAAAATTCTCTCTCTCTATGGAGGGGTATTGGACCTGCTGTAATTAAAACACCTGTGGCTAGAAGGCGGAGTGCACGATCAGAAGGCTAGAGAATACATTTCAAAAACCTGACCTGCACATCCAAACATAGACTAAGTGTGAACAGGTGCTGAACCTAGAGTCGCCAACTCGTATATTTAAATAAATAAGGCAGCACACTGCAGCGCTAGAACATACAAACTTGAAATACGAAATTTGAACTGCATTACTGCACTAGAAATATGAAAAATGAGAGCGTTTAGCGCATAAAAATGGCCAATTTTATGTGTACCTGGTAGCCACTTTACGGCATCTCTCTTATACCAGGTCCTACGCTTGCCTTACCTCGCTGAGAATAAACGTCTACATCTGAATGGGTACTTGTGAAACCTCTTTCTAGACTAAAATTCTCTCTCTCTATGGAGGGGTATTGGACCTGCTGTAATTAAAACACCTGTGTGTTGTCTGCCTCTGTGGTAAATCCTTTATTATTGCGTCACTGTTATCTATATACTGCTGTGCCGTTTTTGTTGCTTGTTTTATATTTATTCATAACCGTGTTTGTAGTCTGTATTATTATTTAATTATGTTTGTAATAATTTCCGTTCTTTTCTATGTGTTTGTATCATTCATTCATGATTGTTTTCTTTCCCTGTTGCCTTGGCAACCTTAGCTTTGGGTTTTCACATCACTGGGATATTTACCTTTAAATGGCACCGCCCACAAGTTCCCAGCTTGCCGCGCGGTAGTCGCATGTGTGCTGGTGTTGCTAGGTTACCTAACACCTGTGGGACAGCAGCCACACGTCATCACTTTCTGTTTACGGCCGGACACCCGGAAGTGATTCCCCGGGAATGTCCGGAACACTGCGCACCTGGCACAATACTTCACCGTTTCGACACCAATATTGTCCTCTCTAATGCGGTTTTGTTTATATATCTAATGCGTTCTATTTTATATATTAATATATAGTTTTTTGGATGCATCCATTATGTTATTTTGTCATCTCCACGGCAACGGCCTGTTCAATACTTCTGCTTCACTTTCGCGCTAGCGTTCTGATTCCACAGCTGTTTGTGATCTATGTGGCAATTGTTTTATATAAAAAAGGTACCTTTTCAATGACTAACCACCCCCTGACGAAGCATTTCATTGCGAAACGCGCGTCGGGTGTGGTGGTCTCCTTGTTCGTTTCCATTCATTTGGTAATTATGAGCTGTTATATGCTTTGTATTAAGACATGTATATTGTATGACGGTTCTTGTTCATTATCCGTATGATAACATATTGGCACACTTGGCCTTTCTTTACTAAAAGTGCAATATTTGCCTGTTTTTTCATTAGAAAAATCTTTTACTGTACATAGTTATTTATTATATCAACTTGTGTAATGAATATAGCATTACATACGAACAATCTGAACAAGTACCGTCTGGTCTTGAAAATACTACTATGTCCCCCTTTTTTTGAATGTGAGTTGCACTAATACACTGGTATTGATAGTTTTGTAACCATCTCCAGGAGGTCCTCCATCTTTTCCTGTGTTTGTTGTTTTTCATCTGTGCCTGCTTGGGCGGTTTTATGACCATGTTGTGGTCTTTATTTATGTCTCTAATAAAATATTAAGTATATTATATTTGCGTGGTGCCTCATAATAATAATAAAATAAAGATGTTTCCCAATCATATATACCCACTTTTTATTTTTCCATCAATATGGCCATGTGAGGCGTCGAGTTGTATTTTTGAATGACATGATTGGTTTTACCAAATAGTGTGCTGGAAAATGGGAAAAAATTCAAAGTGCGGTGTAATTGCAAAAAAAGTGGAATTCTACAATTGTTTTTTGTTTGGCTTTTTTACCATGTTCACCAAATGCTAAAACTGACCTACCATTATGATTCTCCAGGTCATTACAAGTTCGTAGATACCAAACATGTCTAGGCGTACTTTGCTCTGCCCTCTTGAGGGCAGAGGATAGTACTGCAGTGCGCAGGCGCCAGAAAGGTCAGAGGCCCGGCGCCTGCACACTGCAGTACTTTGTCTGCCCTCAACAGGGCAGAGCAAAGTACGCCTGCGCCGGAGCCGTGGCTGAAGATCAGAAGAGGACGTCTTGTAATGAAGATGGGAGGCGCCGGAGCGGACCAGAGACGCCCATCCGACCTGACCAGCAGCGGGACCGCCCCTGGGTGAGTATAATATAACGTCTTTTTCTCCTTTTTGAGGTAACATCGGGGGCTTATCTACAGCATTACAGAATGCTGCAGATAAGCCCCTGATGCCGGTGGGCTTACCTCACCCGCGATTTTCGGGGTGACAGGTTCCCTTTAAGTGGTGAAAAAATAATCCAAAGTTTGTCAAAAGAGAAAACTAGCTTCAATAGTCCCCATGGGACACTAGAAGATGCGATAATCCAATTGCCTATGTTACACACAGCAGTACTTCAGCCATGCTCTATGTAGCAGAAATGCTCACTTACTATGAGTTCTGACCGCTGGACAACACTCATAGCAGAGCAATAATGACAACCACAGGGGTCTGCTGCAGACCCCAGGTTGTCATGCCAACTCATCGGCAGTCCACAGTCATGTGACACGGGCGCCGATGGGTGTGGCTTGCAACGCGATTTCAGCGTGCAGACATTGACAGTGGCATTCAACATGTTAACAGCCACGAGTGGATCGCAATTCCATCCGCGTCTGTTAGGGGCATCCAATAACAGACACTGCACGTCATTGGGTGTTAAAGGGTTAATAAATGTAAACCGTGTATATTATTGCATATTTATCCACTGATTATACACCACCAAAAAATCTCTTTATTGGTATTCATTAAAAAACCCTTAAATTCAAGAACATACTATAAATACACCCCAAAATATGAGAACTCAAAAAGTGATGTGATAATAGAAAAAAATATCAAGTAGTCAAGCATAATGGGGGATCACCCTATTTGTCAACTACTCCTGTTCCTACCTATCCGCAGAGGTTGGCACCCATTTATAATGCAATTAGCGCCACCGCTCCTTGTTGACTAGCCCTGGTCGCCCTCGCAGCCGCCGCCTCCTCAGCCTCACTCTGTCAGACGCAGACTCCCCTCAGTAGCTTCCCCCTGCTAGACTCAGACTTCCCTCAGCAGCCTCTCTTCACTCCTGTAAGCAGCCTTGCCCTGCCAGATGCAGCCTCCGCTCACTAGCCTCCCACTGCAGATGCAGAATTTCCTGAGCAGCTTCACCCTGCCGGATACAGACTCAACTCAGCAGCCTCCCCTCTCCTCACTCGCTTCAGCAGCCTCTCTTCTCGCCTCTCTCCCCTCAGTAGCCTCCCCTCTCCACTCCCCTCTGCAGCCTCTGCTCTCCTCACTGCAGCCTCCCATCTCCTCACTCCCCTCTGCAGCCTCCCCTCTTCTCACTCCCCTCAGCAGCCTCCCATCTCCATTCCCCTCTGCAGCCTCCCCTCTCCTCACTCCCCTCAGCAGCCTCCTGTCTCCTGACTCCCATCAGCAGCCTCCCCTCTCCTCACTCCCCTCAGCAGCCTCCTGTCTCCTCACTCCCATCAGCAGCCTCCCCTCTCCTCACTCCCCTCAGCAGCCTCCTGTCTCCTGACTCCCATCAGCAGCCTCCCCTCTCCTCACTTCCATCAGCAGCCTTCCCACAGTAGCCTCCCCTCTGCAGCCTCCCATCTCCTCATTCCCCCTCTGCAGTCTTCCATCTCCTCACTCCCCTCAGCAGCCTCCCCTCTCCTCACTTCCATCAGCAGCCTTCCTACAGTAGCCTTCCCTCTGCAGCCTCTCATCTCCTCCTTCGCCCTCTGCAGTCTTCCCTCTCCTCACTCCCCTCAGCAGCCTCCCCTCTCCTCACTCCCATCAGCAGCCTTCCCACAGTAGCCTCCCCTCTGCAGCCTCCCATCTCCTCATTCCCCTCTGCGGCTTCCCATCTCCTCATTCCCCTCTGCGGCTTCCCCTCTCCTCACTCCCCTCAGCAGCCTCCCCTCTTCTCACTCCCCTCAGCAGCCTCCCCTTTCCTCACTCCCCTCAGCAGCCTCCTCTCTCCTCACTCCCCTCAGCAGCCTCCCATTTTCTCACTCCCATCAGCAGCCTCCCATCTCCTCACTCCCCTCAGCAGCCTCCCCTTTCCTCACTCCCCTCAGCAGCCTCCTATCTTCTCACTCCCCTCAGCAGCCTCCCATCTCCTCCCTCCTCACAGCAGCCTTCCCACAGTAGCCTCCCCTCTTCAGCCTCCCATCTCCTCATTCCTCTCTGTGGCCTCCCCTCTCCTCACTCCCCTCAGCAGCCTCCCCTTTCCTCACTCCCCTCAGTAGCCTCCAATCTTCTCACTCCCCTCAGCAGCCTCCCATCTCCTCACTCCCCTCAGCAGTCTCCCATCTCCTCTCTCCCATCAGCCCATCAGCAGCCTCCTCACTCCCATCAGCAGCCTTCCCACAGTAGCCTCCCCCCTGCAGCCTCCCTTCTCCTCTCCTCACTCCCCTCAGCAACCTCCCATCTTCTCACTTCCCTCAGCAGCCTCCCATCTTCTCACTCCCCTCAGCAGCCTCCCATCTCCTCACTCCACTCAGCAGACTCCCCTTTCCTCACTCCCCTCAGCAGCCTCCCATCTTCTCACTCCCCTCAGAAGCCTCACATCTCCTCACTCCCCTCAGCAGCCTCCCATTTCTTCACTCCCATCAGCAGCCTCCTCCCTCCTCACTCCCATCAGCAGCCATCCCACAGTAGCCTCCCCTCTGCAGCCTCCCTTCTCCTCACTCCCCTCAGCAACCTCCCATCTTCTCACTCCCCTCAGCAGCCTCCCATCTTCTCAATCCCCTCAGCAGCCTCCCATCTCCTCACTCCCCTCAGCAGCCTCCCCTCTCCCCACTCACCTAAGCAGTCTCTCCTCACTCCCCTCAGCAGCCTCCCACCTCCTCACTCCCCTCAGCAGCCATCCCTCTCCTCAGTTCCCTCAGCAGCCTCCCCTCTCCCCACTCCCCTCAGCAGCCACCCACCTCCTCACTCCCCTCAGCAGCCTCCCCTCTCCCCACTCACCTAAGCAGTCTCTCCTCACTCCCCTCAGCAGCCTCCCACCTCCTCACTCCCCTCAGCAGCCATCCCTCTCCTCAGTTCCCTCAGCAGCCTCCCCTTTCCTCACTCCTCACAGCAGCATCCCATCTCCTCACTCCCCTCTGCAGCCTCTTCCGAGTCCTCACATACTGCCTGTCTCCTCTGCCCGCCATCGACTTGAGTGTCTCCTGTCTCCCACAAATGTGGCATGCTGCTCTACTCTGGAATGAAGATGAGCATGCAGAGTGTCACATGACCAGCGTATTATGTCAGGACCATGATAAACACAGGCCTGCTGCAGCGGCTTAAAGGTACAGCACCGATTTCTGACCGCACTGTAGGTGTATCTTTACATTAATAACACTGTAGGTGTATCTTTAAATCATCAGCGCATCCAGGTCCCCTTTTTTGCTACTGCTCACTGGGCCCCATACAGTAGTAAAGGCAATAATGTCCTGATGGCGGCTCTGGGCAGTATTATAGTAGCTATATTCTTGTACATAGAGAGCAGTATTATAGTAGTTATACTCTTGTACATAGGGAGCAGTATTATAGTATATTCTTGTACATAGGACCAGTATTATATTAGTTATATTCTTGTACATAGGTGGCAGTATAATAGTAGTTATATTCTTGTACATAGGTCCAGTATTATAGTAGTGATATTCATGTACATAGAGGGCATTATTATAATAGTTATATTTTTGATCATGGGGCAGTATTATAGTAGTTATATTCTTGTACATAGGAGAGCAGTATTATAGTAGTTATATTCTTGTACATAGGGAGCAGTATTATAGTAGTTATATTCTTGTACATAGGGAGCAGTATTATAGTATATTCTTGTACATAGGACCAGTAGTATAGTAGTTATATTCTTGTACATAGGTGGCAGTATAATAGTAGTTATATTCTTGTACATAGAGGGCAGTATTACAGTAGTGATATTCTTGTACATAGTTCCAGTATTATAATAGTGATATTCATGTACATAGAGGGCATTATTATAATAGTTATATTTTTGTACATGGGGCAGTATTATAGTAGTTATATTCTTGTACATAGGGGCAGTATTATAGAAGTTATATTATTCTACATGAGGGCAGTATTATAGTAGTTATATTCTTATACATAGGGGGTAGTATTATGGTAGTTATATTCTTGTACATAGGGGGCAGTATAATAGTAGTTATATTCTTGTACATAGAGGGAATTATTATAATAGTTATATTTTTGTACATGGGGCAGTATTATAGTAGTTATATTCTTGTACATAGGGGCAGTATTATGGAAGTTATATTATTCTACATGGGGGCAGTATTATAGTAGTTATATTCTTATACATAGGGGGTAGTATTATGGTAGTTATATTCTTGTACATAGGGGGCAGTAATATAGTAGTTATATCCTTGTACATAGGAGCAGTATTATAGAAGTTATATTATTCTACATGGGGGCAGTAACATAGTAACATAGTAACATAGTTAGTAAGGCCGAAAAAAGACATTTGTCCATCCAGTTCAGCCTATATTCCATCATAATAAATCCCCAGATCTACGTCCTTCTACAGAACCTAATTGTATGATACAATATTGTTCTGCTCCAGGAAGACATCCAGACCTCTCTTGAACCCCTCGACTGAGTTCGCCATCACCACCTCCTCAGGCAAGCAATTCCAGATTCTCACTGCCCTAACAGTAAAGAATCCTCTTCTATGTTGGTGGAAAAACCTTCTCTCCTCCAGACGCAAAGAAGGCCCCCTTGTGCCCGTCACCTTCCTTGGTATAAACAGATCCTCAGCGAGATATTTGTATTGTCCCCTTATATACTTATACATGGTTATTAGATCGCCCCTCAGTCGTCTTTTTTCTAGACTAAATAATCCTAATTTCGCTAATCTATCTGGGTATTGTAGTTCTCCCATCCCCTTTATTAATTTTGTTGCCCTCCTTTGTACTCTCTCTAGTTCCATTTATAGTATTATAGTAGTTATATTCTTATACAAAGGGGGTAGTATTATGGTAGTTATATTCTTGTACATAGGGGACAGTATAATAGTAGTTATATTCTTGTACATAGAGGGCATTATTATAATAGTTATATTTTTGTACATGGGGCAGTATTATAGTAGTTATATTCTTGTACATAGGGGCAGTATTATGGAAGTTATATTATTCAACATGGGGGCAGTATTATAGTAGTTATATTCTTATACATAGGGGGTAGTATTATGGTAGTTATATTCTTGTACATAGGGGGCAGTAATATAGTAGTTATATCCTTGTACATAGGAACAGTATTATAGAAGTTATATTATTCTACATGGGGGCAGTATTATAGTAGTTATATTCTTATACATAGGGGGTAGTATTATGGTAGTTATATTCTTGTACATAGGGGGCAGTATAATAGTAGTTATATTCTTGTACATAGAGGGCATTATTATAATAGTTATATTTTTGTACATGGGGCAGTATTATAGTAGTTATATTCTTGTACATAGGGGCAGTATTATGGAAGTTATATTATTCTACATGGGGGCAGTATTATAGTAGTTATATTCTTATACATAGGGGGTAGTATTATGGTAGTTATATTCTTGTACATAGGGGGCAGTAATATAGTAGTTATATCCTTGTACATAGGAGCAGTATTATAGTAGTTATATTCTTGTACATAGGGGTAGTATTATGGTAGTTACTGTATATTCTTGTACATAGTGGGCAGTATTATAGTAGTTATATTCTTGTACATAGGGGGCAGTATTATAGTAGTTATATTCTTGTACATAGGAGCAGTATTATAGTAGTTATTTTCTTGTACATAGGTCCAGTATTATAGTAGTGATATTCATGTACATAGAGGGCATTATTATAATAGTTATATTTTTGTACATGGGGCAGTATTATAGTAGTTATATTCTTGTACATAGGGGCAGTATTATAGAAGTTATATTATTCTACATGGGGGCAGTATTATAGTAGTTATATTCTTATACATAGGGGGTAGTATTATGGCAGTTATATTCTTGTACATAGGTGGCAGTATAATAGTAGTTATATTCTTGTACATAGAGGGCATTATTATAATAGTTATATTTTTGTACATAGGACCAGTATTATAGTAGTTATATTCTTGTACATAGAGGGCAGTATTACAGTAGTGATATTCTTGTACATAGGTCCAGTATTATAGTAGTGATATTCATGTACATAGAGGGCATTATTATAATAGTTATATTTTTGTACATGGGGCAGTATTATAGTAGTTATATTCTTGTACATAGGGGCAGTATTATAGAAGTTATATTATTCTACATGGGGGCAGTATTATAGTAGTTATATTCTTATACATAGGGGGTAGTATTATGGTAGTTATATTCTTGTACATAGGTGGCAGTATAATAGTAGTTATATTCTTGTACATAGAGGGCATTATTATAATAGTTATATTTTTGTACATGGGGCAGTATTATAGTAGTTATATTCTTGTACATAGGGGCAGTATTATAGTAGTTATATCTTATACATAGGTGGTGTACTATATTAGTTATATTCTTCTCCACAGGGGACGGTAGTGAAATATATTAATTAAGTATGTTAATGAATAATACACAGTACACAATAAAAAATTATTGTAACTCAGTACCACAATGAAGATGGCTTTGTGTCGAGTAACAAACAATATAGAGAAAATTCAATTGGTTACATAAATTTTTACATTTATGAAATTTTGCATTGTTGTTTATCCTCAGAGCTCCTGTGCCTGGATCAGCAGCTGTAGAACCACACGTAGAGATGATATCGGTGCAGCAGCATAACACACATGATATAATGGATGCTATATGACAATAGGAGCAGCACTATTATTGCACATAGGGGCGCTGATGAAATAGAGCTGAAACAACGGTGACAAGCCTAGCAGGGTTGTAATCCAGAATGAAGTAGCATATACTCAACAGTGTATTACAGCACAGTTTGCAGCAGAATCCAACAGCAGTAAAGCAGTTGATTCAGCTGCAGAGCTTATTTTGTCAGAGAGTCATACTAAATAATACAGTATAGAGCATTATATGCAGTAAAGAACATGTGGTTAACAAATAAATCTATCGAGCACTGAATGTTAGTACTATGTAGCCATGTACAATATTTTCTATGGTTAATTTTGATAGCTCTTTCCTCTATTTCCTTTTTCCAGAACAAAAACAGGAATTGGTCTCTGCTTTGACTTTTTGCAAGGGTTCCCGAGACTTAGAACTTGTTTCTTTACTACAGTGAAGAGAGGGATGGCTCCTTTTTGGAGTTGCTGCTTACTTAAATTTGAACCCTAGGTGGCGGCAGAGGCTAAAGAAATTGTCATTTGGGTGTGTCACCATTATAGTGATAACAAACTGACAACGACATATTACTGTGCAAAGTATGGAAAGGACTAGGAGCATAAAAGATTTTTGGATTTAAATGAGCATCTCAAACATAAATCATTTTTGGATTTAAATGAGCATATCAAACATTTCTACAGCTCCAAAATGTAAAACCGTAATGCAAAATGCAGAATGGAATTTTTTAGTCAGATCAGGTCTTGAGCTCTTCTAGGAAAACACTGTCCTATTGTGTCAGTACTGTCTTATCAGTTTAACCCCCCTCCTGAGTTATTATTAGAAGAACGCATAGTCAACACTGTCTACACTACCATGAAATTATTTAACTACTATAATACTGTCTCCCTAAATAAAATAACATATGTCTCCCCTATATACAAGAATTTAACTACTATAATACTGATCCAATGTACTAGACTATAACTACTATAATACTGCCCCTATATACAAGAATATAACTACTATAATACTACTCCTATGTACAAGTCCAAAAATACTACAATATTTCCCCTATGTACAAGAATATAACTACTATAATACTGCCCCCTAAGCAGGGCCGGCGCTAGGGGCAGGCAGACCAGGCAGCTGCCTGGGGCTCCCGCTTCCCCAGGGGCCCCCAGCTAGCGGCAAGTCACGCAGCCACTATGGGGCCCCTGGGAGGCAGGGGGGCCCGCCTGCCGCCACTGCCAGCGCCGACTCCCCCACCGCATTGAACTATACCGGCGTCTGCCGATACAGTTAAATGCTATGATGGAGGAGAGAGCGTCACCTGATGCTCCCTCTCCCATCATTCCCTGCTCTGCCTCTGACACTGCGGGTGCGCGCGCACTCACTGTGTCCCAGGCAGGGCAGGGGCAGCCACTGAGACAGGAGCAGGGAGCACCACGGGCATGAGGGGAGGTGAGGAGCTTGTGTTTTTTTATTTTATTTACTGGACTGTGGGGCCATTCTCGAGAGGAGGGGAGGGAAGGGGGGATGTGGGCAGTGCTATATGCTACTGTGTGGGCAGTGCTATATACTACTGTGTGGGCTCTGCTGTATACTACTGTGTGGGCTCTGCAGTCTGCTGTATACTATTTTGTGGGCTCTGCTGTATACTACACTGTGGGCAGTGCTGTATACTACTGTGTGAGCAGTGCTATATACTACTGTGTGGGCTCTGCTGTATACTACTGTGTGGGCAGTGCTGTATACTACTATGTGGGCTGTGCTATATACTACTGTGTGGGCAGTGCTATATACTACTGTGTGGGCTCTGCTGTATACTACTGTGTGGGCAGTGCTGTATACTACTGTGTGGGCTCTGCTGTATACTACTGTGTGGGCAGTGCTGTATACTACTTTGTGGACAGTGCTGTATACTACTGTGTGGGCTGTGCTGTATACTACTGTGTGGGCAGTGCTATATAATACTTTGTGGGCAGTGCTGTATACTAATCTGTGGGCAGTGCTATATACTACTGTGTGGGCAGTGCTGTATACTACTGTGTGGGCTGTGCTGTATACTACTGTGTGGGCAGTGCTATATACTACTTTGTGGGCAGTGCTGTATACTACTTTGTGGGCAGTGCTATATACTACTGTGTGGGCAGTGCTGTATACTACTGTGTTGGCTGTACTATATACTACTGTGTGGCAGTGCTATATGCTACTGTGTGGGCTGTGCTGTATACTACTGTGTGGGCAGTGCTATATACTACTGTGTGGGCAGTGCTGTATACTACTGTGTGGGCTGTGCTATATACTACTGTGTGGGCTGTGCTATATACTACGTGGCAGTGCTATATATTACTATGTGGGCTGTGCTATGTACTACTATGTGGGCTGTGCTATATACTATGTGACTGTTATATATTTGGGGGATACATTATACATTATATTCTATGGATGAGGCTGTGTTACATACTATGTGGGACTGCATTATATTCTGTGGGGGGCT
Organism: Ranitomeya imitator; assembly: GCF_032444005.1. Lineage (NCBI taxonomy): Eukaryota > Metazoa > Chordata > Amphibia > Anura > Dendrobatidae > Ranitomeya > Ranitomeya imitator. The sequence goes on along the minus strand of NC_091282.1, from coordinate 638,526,325 downwards.
TTATTAGATTTTATGAGGGATGATTGCATACTCTTTGATGTCGCTACATTATATTCTATGGGGAGGTGGGCTGTATTATATCCTGTTCAGGGCTACATTACATTCTATGGGAGGCTGTATTATATTTATATTCTATGAGGGGTGATTGCATCATACTCTATGAGGGGGCTATATTATACTATATGGGGGGGCTGCATTATATTCTATGGGGAGGTTACATTATACTCTGTGGGGGTCTCCATTATACTCTGTGGGGTGGCTGCATTATACTCTGTGGGGTGGTGGCTGCATTATACTATATGTGGGCTGCATTATACTGTATCGAGGACTATGGGGAATACATTATACTATATGAAGAACTATGGGGTGCATTATACTATGGGAAGTGAATTGTACTACATGGATGACTATGGCGGTGCATTATACTTTATGGAGCACTGTGAGGAGTCTATTATGCTATATGGAGGACTGAGGAGTATATTTTAATATATGGAGGACTATGAGGAGTGTATTATACTATATGGAGGACTATGGGAAGTGTATAATACTATATGGAGGATTATGAGGAGTGTATTATAAATTTTACAATATGGAGGACTGTGGTGCACATTATAATATATGGAGGAGTATGGGGTGTATTATACTAAACAAGCAAAATTCAGCATATTCATTGGGTGATTGGATTGTTTATGCCGGAATAAAAATCCTTGTTCTCAGCAGCACATCACCGGTGTAAACTGTAGTTGTGCTGCTGATAACATGATACTGTATGGGGACAGATTGATCTAATTGTGATTGTTCTGTTCCCTTCATTCTTTCTCAGTTGGTGTAAAGAGGCCGGGAAACAAGCGAACGACTTCAGTATTGTCGATCACACTCATTTAGCGGCCTGAGATCAGAGCATGTAAGTACAACCGAAATGCTTCTGTGTGATGTGCAATATGTTAGCATTTGGGGCCCCATTTTAAACTTTGCCTAGGGCCCCACTTTGCCTAAAACTGGCCCTGCCCCTAAGTACAAGAATATAACTACTATAATACTGCCCCCTACGTATCTTTAGTACTGATCAGGCATGCCAGCTTTTATATAATATCACTACACTGGATATAATATAGCTGTACTTCTGCCTCATATACTTTTATGCATGAATCTGACCCAGTATCCCTAATTGTTTCTTGCTTTTATCTTATAGAAAATAATTGTTTTTGTTTTATAATATATTAATAAATATTTGAATTTTAATATCTGGATCTCTTCTTTCGGCTTCATGAATGGTGTCAGTCCGTATTTGTGCAATTATCCCTATGTACAAGAATATAACTACTATAATACTGCTGCCTATGTACAAGAATATAACTAATATAATTCTGCCCCCTATGTACAAGAATAAAACTATTATAAAACTGCTCTTATATACAAGAATATACCTACTATAATATTGTCCCCTATGTACAAGAATATAACTATTATATATATACACTGCTCAAAAAATAAAGGGAACACATAAACAACAGAATATAGCTCCAAGTAAATCAAACTTCTGTGAAATCAAACTGTCCACTTAGGAAGCAACACTGATTGACAATCAATTTCACTTGCTGTTGTGCAAATGGAATAGACAACAGATGGAAATTATTGGCAATTATCAAGACACTCAATAAAGGAGTGGTTCTGCAGGTGGGGACCACAGACCACATCTCAGTACCAATGCTTTCTGGCTGATGTTTTGGTCACTTTTGAATGTTGGTTGTGCTTTCACACTCGTGGTAGCATGAGATGGACTCTACAACCCACACAAGTGGCTCAGGTAGTGCAGCTCATCCAGGAAGGCACATCAATGCAAGCTGTGGCTAGAAGGTTTGCTGTGTCTGTCAGCATAGTGTCCAAAGACTGGAGGTACTTTCCGGAGACAGGCCAATACACCAGAAGATGTGGAGGGGGCCATAGGAGGGCAACAACCCAGCAACAGGACCGCCACCTCAGCCTTGGTGCAAGGAGGAACAACAGGAGGATCACTGCCAGAGCCCTGCAAAATTACCTCCAGTAGGCCACAAATGTGCATGTGTCTGCACAAACGGTTAGAAACCGACTCCATGAGGATGGTCTGAGTCCACAAATGGGGGTTGTGCTCACAGCCCAACATCGTGCAGGACGCTTTGCATTTGCCACAGAACACCAAGATTGGCAAATTCGCCACTGGTGCCCTGTGCTCTCCACAGATGAAAGCAGTTTCACACCGAGCACATGTGACAGATGTGACAGAGTCTGGAGATGCCGTGGAGAGCGATCTGCTGCCTGCAACATCCTTCAGCATGACCGGTTTGGCAGTGGGTCAGTAATGGTGTGAAATGGCAATTCTTTGGAGGGCCGCACAGCCCTCCATGTGCTGGCCAGAGGTAGCCTGACTGCATTAGAGACTGAGATGAGATCCTCAGACCCCTTGTGAGACCATATGCTGGTGCGGTTGGCCTGGGTTCCTCCTAATGCAGGTCAATGCCAGACCTCATGTGGCTGGAGTATGACAGCAGTTTCTGCAAGATGAAGGCATTGAAGCTATTGACTGGCCCGCCCGTTCTCCAGACCTGAATCCGATTGAACACATCTGGCACATCATGTCTCGCCCCATCCACCAACATCACATTGCACCACAGACTGTTCAGGAGTTGGCGGATGCTTTAGTCCAGGTCTGGGAGGTGATCCCTCAGGAGACCATCTGCTGCCTCATCAGGAGCATGACCAGGTGTTGTATGGAGGTCATACAGGCACGTGGAGGCCACACATACAGACTACTGAGCATCATTTCCTTGTTTTGAGGAATTTCCACTGAAATTGGACCAGCGTGTAATTCGATTTTCCACTTTGATTTTGAGTATCGTTCCAAATCCAGGCCTCCATTGGTTAATAAATTTGATTTCCATTGATTATTTTTGTGTGATTTGTTGTCAGCACGTTCATCTTTGTACAGAACAAAGTATTCAATGAGAATATTTCATTCATTCAGATCTAGGATGTGTTATTTGAGTGTTCCCTTTATTTTTTTGAGCAGTGTATTACTGCCCCTATTTACAAGAATATAGCTACTATAACACTGCCCGCTATTTACAAGAATATAACTAGTATAATACTGCCCCATGTACAAGAATATAACTACTATAATACTGCTCCCATTTACTGGAAAAATTACCGAGGGCACTACATAATAATTTACAGGATCACTTGCCATACTCTTAGTGAAGTATGGAAAGCATGGGAGAAAAAGAATTGTGCAAACAGAAGGCTAGGATCAACGTTAAATAACATTAATAATTTTATTTAAATACAAATATGTACGCAAGACAAAAAAGACAAGTCTAATAACAATTAAAAAGCCATTAAAGCTAATATGGATGCTTATTCTGACTTTTCAAGGCAGTATGAGTCTCTAAATCGTTAGTCATCAATCCCTTACATAGCTGTATGATTGTTGTACTCACATGCAAAGCGTCCTCAGATAGTTCCAACTCAACCGCACTGATTTGTAATAAATGTCTAGTCTAGTTCATTTTCTCTGAAAATCTTGTATTAAGTACAATGCAGCAGGTGGAAAGAGTAATCCCAAACAGAGAAATACACATGTATATCCAACGCTGGCTACAGCAAACTAATAATGAGGAATAAGGGAGGAGCAAGGGCTAACATCAACAATTAGAGGGGATGAGAAGGGACAAACTTGAAAAGGCAGGTCTTCTGACTAGCAACACTCCCCGTCTGAAATCTTCAGATTTCACAATGTCTCTATATGACGTAACGAGTCATTGCTGTCCAACGCAGACATGGAACCTGAAAGGAGGAGAGGGAAGAAAACAATATTCAACAATAATGCAACAATTCAAGTCCATGCTTGAACGATAACACGCAGTCCTTGAATAAAAAATGAAAAATGAATATGAGTTAGGCTGGTTTCAAACTTGCGTTCCTGTGCGCTGTGGATGGCAGCATACTTCCTCATTGCTTCCTCCGTGACGCTCCACCCAGGCTCCGCCTACTGCCGGCTGCGTCCAGCTTTTCCCTGCATACCTATCTTTAACATTGGGTACGAGCGACATGCGTTGCATGAGGATGTGTCCGCATGCGGCGATTTGAGGTGTGCGGCGCCCGCACGGAAATGCAAAATTTTGCATTTTGTGGATAACCAACATGAGAAGCATTCAAAACAATGAGGTTTCGACTTCAGCTTTGATGACATTGAAGTATAGTGTGTGGATAGTTGGTCTAATTTCTTTGTCAGATTCTGGATCCACCAGCTCATATGCTTTGCTGACGTAGTTATCATAGGCATCCTTGTATAAGATACTTGGGGGTGTCAGCCACATGTTATCACTGAGCTTGGATGCAGCTATTGTCATGATCCAGGCCAGGGTTTGTTTCTTGCTATGCTCTCCCCAGTCTGGTCATTAAAGGGAACCTGTCACCTGAATTTGAGATTGCCTTGCGCAGGCGTGTACTATGGAGGACAGAGAATGAACTTCAATCCAATGTTGCGGCCAGCATGCAGCCAGCGGGTAAGGAAAGGGTGAATCAAGCACCTGAAAACTCCGCCCATATGACCGAAAATAGGTCCCACCAAATTCAGGTGACAGGTTCCCTTTAACTTTCCTTTGCCTATTTCTGGAATCTGTTTGGCTATTTTGTCCCGCTGCTGTCTGCAGGCAGTGTCAGTTATAGTTCCTGCCCAGGCTTGAGCGGCTGACCTCATTACACCCTGATTTGTCTTCTGCCTGTTTGCTCAGTCCCCGTGCTTTCCCACTCCTGCTACCCCGCTTGACTTAGTGTTTGTTCCTCGTGCTCTGACCTCCTGGTATCTGACCCGGCTTAACCTCTGACTTGTTTGTCTGTCTCATGTCTCTGGTATGTCTCTGGCATTTCTGTTTTTTCTATGAGAAAAAACGGATCCAGCAGAAAAAAACCGGATCGTTTATTTTCAAAACTCGCCGGATTGTGCCTAACGGCAAAACCTGATGTGTGAAACTAGCCAGATAGATATATGGATAGAAACATCTATGTATCTATAAAGATATCTATAAGGTAGATAGATATATCCATAGATAGGCCGATGTTGATAAATGAACATAAAGAAAAAAACGGGGAAAAAAACGACGTGGGCTCCCGCACAATTTTCTGTGCCAGAAGGGGAAAGCTGACGGCGGGGGCCAATATTTGTAGCCTGGGAAGGGGGTAATACCCATGGCCCCTCCCAGGCTATGAATATCAGCCCACAGCTGTCTGCGTAGCCTTTACTGGCTATTAAAATAGGGGGACCTCCCAAAAAAATGACGTGGGGTCCCCCTATATTTTATAGCCAGAAAGGCTACGCAGACAGCTGCGGGCTGATATTCATAGCCTAGAGAGGGGCGATGGAAATTGGACCCCTCGGCTACAAATACCAGTCCGCAGCCGCCGCAGAAATATGGCATCTGTAAGATGCGCCAATTCCGGCACTTAGCCCCTCTCTTCCCGCTCCCGTGTAGCGGTGGGATATGGGGTAATAAGGGGTTAATGTTACCTTGCTATTGTAAGGTGACATTAAGCCGGGTTAATAATGGAGAGGCATCAATAAGACGCCTATCCATTATTAACTATATGCGAGAAAGAGAGAACAGCTGACCGCACCACCACTCTCACGACCGAGGCTTCCAGAATCCACAGTTGCTAGCCAGCCGGCAGACCTGCGGTGCTCCAGCCGGAACAACAAGTGTAAACGATATAGCAGCAAGACGAAGAAACTTGGCGGCACTCACCGGTCTTCAAACAGGTATCTTTTATTGCTTCACGGCACGGGGGTACAAATAAGAAGAGAGCAGCAGGCGAACGACGGCCGTTTCGCGCCCTCCCGACGCTTCAACGGGACCTGTTTGAAGACCGGTGAGTGCCGCCAAGTTTCTTCGTCTTGCTGCTATCCATTATTAATCCTACAGTAGTGAAAGAGTTAAAAATATTAAATAAAAACACAGCCAGAAAAAAATGTATTTTAACCCCTTTACCCCCAAGGGTGGTTTGCACTTTAATGACCAGGCCAATTTTTACAATTCTGACCTCTGTCCCTTTATGAGGTTATAACTCTGGAACGCTTCAACGGATCCCAGTGATTCTCACATTCTTTTCTCATGACATACTGTACTTCATGACAGTGGTAAAATTTATTTGATGTTACCTGCGTTTATTTGTGAAAAAAACGGAAATTTGGCGAAAATTTAGAAAATTTTGCAATTTTCCAACTTTGAATTTTTATGCAATTAAATCACAGAGATATGTCACACAAAATACTTACTAACTAACATTTCCCACATGTCTACTTTACATCAGCCCAATTTTGGAACCAAAATTTTTTTTGTTAGGGAGTTATAAGGGTTAAATTTGACCAGCAATTTCTCATTTTTACAACACCATTTTTTTTTAGGGACCACATCTCAATTGAAGTCATTTTGAGGGGTCTATATGATAGAAAATAACCAAGTGTGACACCATTCTAATAACTGAACCCCCCAAGGTGCTCAAAACCACATTCAAGAAGGTTATTAACCCTTCAGGTGTTTCACAGGAATTTTTGGAATGTTTAAATAAAAATTAACATTTAACTTTTTTCACAAAAAATTTACTTCAGCTCCAATTTGTTTTATTTTACCAAGGGTAACAGGAGAAAATGGATCCCAAAAGTTGTTGTACAATTTGTCTTGAGTACGCTGATACCCTATATGAGGGGGTAAACCACTGTTTGGGCGCATGGCAGAGCGCTGTTTGACTTTTCAATGCAAAATTGACAGGAATTGAGATGGGACGCCATGTTGCGTTTGGAGAGCCACTGATGTGCCTAAACATTGAAACCCCCCCACAAGTGACACCATTTTGGAAAATAGACCCCCTAAGGAACTTATCTAGATGTGTTGTGAGAGCTTTGAACCCCCAAGTGTTTCACTACAGTTTATAACGCAGAGCAGTGAAAATAAAAATTCTTTTTTTTCCCCACAAAAATTATTTTTTAGCCCGCAGTTTTGTATTTTCCCAAGGGTAACAGGAGAAATTGGACGCAAAAGTTGTTGTCCAATTTGTCCTGAGTACGCTCATTCCCCATATGTGGGGGGTAACCACCGTTTGAGTGCATGGCAGAGCTCGGAAGGGAAGGAGCGCCATTTGGAATGCAGACAAAATTATTTTTTAGCCCCAAGTTTGGTATTTTCCCAAGGGTAACAGGAGAAATTGGACCCCAAAAGTTGTCCAATGTATCCTGAGTATGCTGATACCCCATATGTTGGGGTAAATCCCTGTTAGGGCGCACGGGAGAGCTCGGAAGGGAAGGAGCACTGTTTTACTTTTTCAACGCAGAATTGCCTGAAATTGAGATCGGACGCCATATCGCGTTTGGAGAGCCCCTGATGTGCCTAAACAGTGGAAAACCCCCAATTTTAACTGAAACCCTTATCCAAGCACACTCCTAACCCTAATCCCAACGGTAACCCTAACCACACCCCTAACCCTGACACACCCCTAATCCCAACCCTATTCCCAACCGTAAATGTAATCCTAACCCTAACTTTAGCCCCAACCCTAACTGTAGCCTTAACCCTAGCCCTAACCCTAGCCCTAACCCCAGCCCTAACCCTAACCCTAGCCCTAACCCTAACCCTAGCCCTAACCCTAGCTCTAACCCTAACTCTAATGGGAAAATGGAAATAAATACATTTTTTAATTTTTCCCTAACTAAGGGGGTGATGAAGGGGGGTTTAATTTACTTTTGTAGCATTTTTTTTAGCGGATTTTTATGATTGGCAGCCGTCACACACTGAAAGACGCTTTATATTGCAAAAAATATTTTTTGCGTTACCACATTTTGAGAGCTATAATTTTTCCATATTTTGGTCCACAGAGTCATGTGAGGTCTTGTTTTTTGTGGGACGAGTTGACGTTTTTACTGGTAACATTTTCGGGCACGTGACAATATTTGAACGCTTTTTATTCCGATTTCTTTTGGGGGAGGCGCTTATACCGTTCCGTGTTTGGTAAAATGGATAAATAAGTTTTATTCTTCGGGTCAGTACGATTACAGCAATACCTCATTTATATCATTTTTTTATGTTTTGGCGCTTTTATGCGATAAAAACTATTTTATAGAAAAAATAATTCTTTTTGCATTGCTTTATTCTGAGGACTGTAACTTTTTTCTTTGATGATGCTGTTTCATGGCTCGTTTTTTGCGGTACAAGATGACGTTTTTAACGGTACCATGTATATTTATATCTATCTTTTTGATCGCGTGTTATTCCACTTTTTGTTTGGCGGTATGATAATAAAGCGTTTTTTTTTGCCTCTTTTTTTTTTGTTTGTTACGGTGTTCACTGAAGGGGTTAACTAGTGGGACCATTTTATAGGTCAGGTCGTTGCGGACGCGGTGATATTAAATATGTGTAGTTTTATTGTTTTTTTTTTTAAATTTACCGTATATACTCGAGTATAAGCCGAGATTTTCAGCCCATTTTTTGGGGCTGAAAGTCCCCCTCTCGGCTTATACTCGAGTCATATACCCGGGTGTCAGCAGGGGAGGGGGAGCGGGGGCTGTGTAATCATACTTACCTGCTCCCAGCGCGGTCCCTGCAGTCCCTGGCTTCTCCGGCGCTGCAGATTCTTCCTGCACTGAGCGGTCACATGGCACCGCTCATTACAGAAATGAATAGGCAGCTCCACCCCCATAGGGGAGGAGCCGCATATTCATTGCTGTAAATGATCGGTGCCATGTGACCGCTCAATTA